>NC_047117.1:86479445-87079445 GCF_902500255.1 Thalassophryne amazonica | reverse complement strand
ATGTTGAATTGGCACAAGTTTTACGCCGGATGCCCTTCCTGTCGCAACTCCACATTACATGGAGAAATGTGGCAGGGGTGGGATTTGAACCCGGAACCTTCTGAACTGAAACCAAGCGCATTAACCACTTGGCCACTTGGAGAATGGATAATGCTACTAGGTTAAAAAAGGACTACGTACGTGTTTACACCGTTAGACACAAAACTAACACACGACCAAGACACAATATTAATTCAAAGAACAGTGAATAGGACCAGCAGCACCATGGACAGCGACCAATGCACAATATTTATTCAAAGATCAGTGAACAGGACCAGCAGCACCATGGACAGCGACCAATGCACAATATTTATTCAAAGATCAGTGAACAGGACCAGCAGCACCATGGACAGCGACCAATGCACAATATTTATTCAAAGAACAGTGAACAGGACCAGCAGAAGCATGGACAGCGACCAGTGCACAACATTTATTCAAAGATCAGTGAACAGGACCAGCAGAACCATGGACAGCGACCAGGGCACAATATTCACTCACAGATTACCCCATTTCACGGTCTCCACTTCTCAGGGCACTGTCTTATTAAACTCGTCAGCATTGTTGCTTTCAGAGAGAGTGGAGGCTGTAACAAATTGTTTCCTGCCCCTACCCCGTGTCACCTGACAACTTTGACAGCTGTAATCGTCAAGTTAGTGTATTGGGTGTAACCCATGGTTTAGTAGTCATATTTCATTACTTAGTTTTACTTCACTTATCAACATTATTTATTTATAATTGTACATATTAAGCTTGAAAGTGTATTTAACTTATCAAACATTTTGTCTTAAAAACTGTGCAGTGGTTCATGGGATTGTTTGTGTCACCGGTTGTAGCTTTCATTTCCAGGGGAAAGAAAGTTGCACACGTCGGCCACATTCCAAGGAGCCTTGTAAACGGGAGAACCAAGTCGCGCAACGTGTGATGTATGTGGCTGATGATTGCAGCCTTAGAAGGGTACAGGTGCTGAAATGGGACACAGCAACACTAACACGGACCATGACCAGCACATAATATTCACTGATGGTGACAACAACCCCTCCTCTCTCCCCAAAAACCCCTTGAAATTTAATTTAAAAAATTGTTATAATTGTGTTTTTTCCAGATAACACATTTCAGCAGTGTGACAACTTTAGGTGTCCACTACATACGTGTTGCAGCTTTATTTCCATGCCTCTTATTGCTGGTCTTTGTGTGATGTTTTGGCTGAGCTACCTTCTTCACTTCTTCAGGTGTTTGTCACTAGACAAATATATCCATCTTGGCTTTAATGTAATGCTAATCTAATGCTGATCAATTCACTTTGCCCTGCTTCACTAACTAATATATATTGCTTGCTGGTGCAAGAATGAAATTCGGCACATTGATGACATGGGGTAAAAATGAAGACAGATGGAATCAGCACAAGACACACAACAGTAATATGACAGCCTAATGAGAATGAGAGACGACTCACTTGCCTTGTTAAGGCTGTTATTTTATTTAAATTTTCTGACAATTAAGTCTAAATGTAGGAACTTTATGTTGTAAAGTTTCACATTGATGCAGTGTCTTGTAAGGGTTTGTGCATGGGTCTTATTTTGGATTTTGAGATGCATGCCAAACTGTCTTAATGTGGTTAATCAAGTCACTCAGCTTTTTTTGATGTATTTCAGAAGGGCTAAAAAAATAACTTTTTACATTTTAACATAATTATATGCTGGTATCAGGGCTGAAGAATTAGGGAAAAAAGCACAAACACAGTTCTTTTTGACAAGTACCTGCTGATTGGAAGAAATTACTTTGTACATTCCAAAATTTTATTGTTGGAATTCTTGTTAAAATTCGCACAAAATCATTTTTGTATTTTGAATAAAAAGTATTTAGTAAATACACACAAAGAAATGTTATCTGAACTTCATTTACTTACCAATATAATTGAAATGTTCTAATGGTATTCTCACAGTAATTATCATACTAAATCTTAATTAAATTCAATGAAATACTGTTTGATTTACTCAGTTTAGTGAGGGCAAATAAGATAAACTGACTAAAAATGGGACATAAAGCATTTTATCGTCATCTCAGCAGTTTGAAAGTAATGATTCCAACCTTTGCATTAAAGCGTCTCATTTTTCTCTGAGATCCAGTCGAGCAGAAAGAAAGACTCAGCAATACACATTTGTCATTTAACTGTCTGAAGAACCTTCAGGACTCTTGGTTCTCGGTCCATATCTACACCTCATGTAATACAAATCAAAAATGAATAATAAGGTGTCAGACTGTGAGACTGGGAGAGGGGGTGCAAGGTGCTGATGGATTCATTTATGACTGAATTGAAAAGAAAAATTGACTTTATTATCATGAATTTCATTTCTCCAAAATACGTGGACTACAACATTGCTTCTGTTGTACTGTAATATATCCTATTTCTGTGAGATCACAATCAGTTCCCAGATAAGAAGTGAACTGATAGGCTATTACAAAAGCAATATGTACCACAGCCTCTGGACAGTGATCACGTAGATACAGTTCCAGTCTGCATCAGATGGCTTTAAGCCACCGTCGAGCTATGCCAGGCTCCAACCCAGTCCTCCATCATGACAAATCCACACTGTTCCTGTCGTCAACTTACACTTTTAAAATATATGGATTTTATTTCATATCCAGTCCACTATTTTCATCCTGAATATATTTTTGACACTCAAAAGAATTGAAACTTTGACTTTAATTACATTTATTTTGTCAACAGGTTCCACAAAATTGAATTAGGTAAGTTAAAAGCAATAATAATAATAATAATAATAATAATAATAATAATAATTGTTGTTATTATTACTATTATTATTATTATTATTATTATTATTATTATAAGGTCAACTAATTTAATAAACTAACCTCATGATAAAATGTAACTAAAGGCATTTATTTTTAAAAACTCAGAAAACAAGAAGTTCATATCAAAAACGTAATCATGTGCTCACTTTTTGATTGCACACTGTGTGCACATTGTTCTCTGTAATTCAATACTTGCAATTCATCCCAGAAATTCCAGTGACCCATCAAAAAAGCGTAAGTTATTAATCAAATCCAGTTCACTATTTCTATCTGTCTTCAAAATAAATCCACATCAGCGTTTCCCAAGATACAAAGAGCTCAATGCAATTCACAATTCCTTCTTTCGTTTTGAAATGCAATAAAACTTAGTTCACTGTGAGTTTAGTTAGCCAAAGTAGCCCAAGAAAATATAACCTAAATTAATTTGATCTTAACACTGCAATAAGTAGCCTATTTGTTTTCTTTTTTGATAGTGTCATGATACTGCAGTGACAACTGCATATTTTAATAATAATTAAAAAAAATAGTAACTAAAATGCAAATGCTTGCTTTTCTGTACCATGATAAATTTGATTACTTCCCATTCTTAATAATAACAAATAATTACACCCATGTAAGGTACGTTGTAATAAAGGAAACAGGTCATCCATTTTCCCAAAACATACTCTCCTTGGTTCAATGATGAACTACGTGGCCTCAAGCATAAGTCTAGAGGTCTAGAGTGAAAACGGCATAGCTCAAAAAAAGAAATATTCCACCTTGCTTGGTGGATGTATTTCTGAACTATAAGCATTCACTTCTGGCAACAAAACAGGCATACTACTCTGATTTGAGTAGTATGCCTGAGAAAACAAGTATAATTCAAAGTTCTTCTTCAACATGGTGGCAACACTTATTGAAGCACCACCTGTAAATCGCTCTCCATTCACAGTCCAAGACTTGTTAGATTACTTTGAAAATAAAATAGATGACATTAGGTCAAATATATCCAAACATGCCTTAGGGCCCCTTCACACATAGTGCACGTTTGGTCGAATTGCACATGAAGTGCGCATGAAGCAGGAATCATATGCAATGCGTGTAAAATCGTAGCTGCCTCTAACACCTCATACACGTGTTGCTACAATTATTTGACAGACAGAGTGTGCGCTCTGAGAGCCCTCTCGCTCTCTAGGTGATGCACAGATATCTAACACTGCTCACATGACACTTCGAAAATGCGTGGACATTTGCACTGTTAACATGACAACAGCCAGCAGACAATCACTGTCGAGCTGGATGTGAAATTTGTCTAAGTGCAAACAGACACAGTGAAACGTTGGTGTGTGCCCTGAAATGACAGGGGGTGTGGCCGCCCACGGGAGCAGCTGTGTAGATCTGTGGTTCTGGACATCATGGTAGGGGAACACGTACTGTGTTTGGATGGACATGAACTAACAACTGGCCACTGTGATGCGTGTGTGTCTGCTTGCTGTCCTTACATGGACATACATAAAAACATATATCACGCACATTGACAGGCTATCCCAGGTGAAATGGACAGTCAGATCATAACACACAGCGGGTGATCTGAATGTCACGTTACCCATGTATGTATTTTTTTTTATTTTCACAGCAGCTGCACAATGTGTAACCACATTGTGCAGCTGCTCACACTGTGTTCCCGCATGCACAAAACTGTCGCAGCATGTGTTTTTTGTTGTTGTTTTTTTAAATTTTCACAGCAGCTGCGCAATGTGTAACCACATCGTGCAGCTGCTTGCACTGTGTTCCCATGTGCACAAACCCATCGCGGTGGCATCGTTCACACCTGCCCGTCGGCTCAGTGTTTTCGTGGTTCACTGATCTGCTGTGATTCACCCTGAGTTGTACTTATTCATACCATGTGCAAAGGGGCCCTTACAGCAGTCCAGCATTAGGGGTCTCCAATTGCTTCAACATGCTCCTGCCAGAATTTTGACAAGAGGCAGAAATTTTGACCACATTACACCAATTCTGACCTTCCTTCATTGGCTACGAGGTCTTATTTTAAGGTTCTGCTCTTAAATTATAAAATTATTCATGGCTGTGACAAGCCCATGATTTCTGACCAGTATAATATACTGTTCAGAATATATTATATTCTGTTCCATGGACAAAAACAGCAATCACTTCATTCTGTCTCCTGCCCATTATTCAAACACAACACAGAGATAAAATATACAAGAAGGGAAAGGTGAACCAAACAGGGTTAAATCTATTTTGACTGAGCGGGTTAATATGAGGCCAAGTTCAGCATGGTTACACAGGCCTCAGAGCCTTCTCTTATCATGTGCCTGCCTTGCAGAATGATCACTCTGCAGAGGTAAAAGTCAGATTCTCTGGAAACACTCAAGTCCAGACAAAAGACACATCTATTCTCCCTCTTGTATTGCTAATGTGCCAGTGTAGTATGGAACAACTGTTAGAATGGTCTAAGCAGTGGGTCACCCCTCTGGGTCTGGTCAGCTTGATGTTTTTTCCTCATTGTCACCAAAGGGAATTTTTCCTTATGACTGTTGCCAGTGTGCTTGCTTAAGGGAGTTGGTAAGGTTAGACCTGACTCATGTGAAGCGGCTTGAGGCAGCTTTGTTGTGACTTGGTGCTATATAAATAAAAAAAAATTGAATTGAAATAAAATGTAATTGAAATATTATTTTTTTTGCACAGCAGCAGTCACTGGAGCTGATCCTTTGTGTTCTTCTATTCAGGTCTGCATTCAACTGATACTCTGTTCAGCATAAAGCCACATATTCTCATGGAATAAATTTTTATGATAGCAAACAAAATTCATGCACAATATTTTGTCCATAATTCTACAAACATCCATGGACATGTGCAACACACTGCTATCATTCAGTGATAGATCCTATGGTTAGAGTTTGAATAACACTATCCACTTTTTTGTCAGGTGATCACAGCCTACTGGCTGATGATTACATGGGTTTTATATATGAATTATTGTTCATAACTTTTTATGCATTTAACAATGAATGCTGAATGAGAAATATCATAAGGCAGAAAAAAAGTGATTGCACCATAGCCATGGGTCTAAAGTCGAACACAGAGTTGCTGTGCAATTTAAAAGGTACAAAATTCAGAACATCTTACATCTGTTGGGAAAGTGTAGGAACACGGACCCACAACAGGGGGCGCAAATGAACGGACAATGGAGAAAGTCAAATCACAAAGTTTTACTGTTGTGAACTCACACAACAAACACAACAGATTACAAATACAGCAGTAACCGAATTCCAAAGGTGTCGTGTGGGCAGGCTCGACGATAGGAGACGTCTGTCCGAGTCGAACCGGAACCACCCGATTTCCTCTGCCACCGAACCCCGGGGATACTGGAGCCGCCAAGTCCCGAACCCCAGGTGGCCACTGCCTCCGCTCGTTGGATCCGGTACTGCTGGCAAGGAACAGAAACAGTCAGGTGTGGGTGCGGCTGCACCCAGCAACACACAGGGTGGAAACACCACCTCCACCTCTTGTCAGGAAAATACAGGTGAGTGCAGGAATGTGAGTACTTATCCAAAATACAGTCTCCTGCTGTCTTTTCTCTTTCTGTGTAAAGGCAAAAAGTATTTAATGGTCAAAAGATGATCTGTTTGGCTGGATACGTTACCTCCTTGGTAGAGCGATATCTCGGCAATGAGGTGGAGATGCCGTCCTGCTGATATACCTCCCTGTTGATTGATATCAGCTGTCTCGTCTCAGGTGATGGGTGACGGCTGTCACCCTGGCTGCTCCTGTGAGGCGGCAGCGCCCTCTGGTGCCTGGAGCCCGCACTCCAGACAGGGCGCCCTCTGGTGGTGGTGGGCCAGCAGTACCTCCTCTTCAGCGGCCCACACAACAGGACCCCCCCCTCAACGGGCGCCTCCTGGCGCACGACCAGGCTTGTCCGGGTGGCGACGGTAGAAGTCGGCCAGGAGGGCCGGGTCCAGGATGAAGCTCCTCTTCACCCAGGAGCGCTCTTCGGGGCCGTACCCTTCCCAGTCCACCAGATACTGCAATCCCCGGCCCATCCGTCGGACGTCCAGGAGCCGGCATACAGTCCAAGCCGGCTCGCCATCGATGATCCGGGCAGGAGGTGGTGCCGGACCCGGAGTGCAGAGGGGTGAGGTGTGATGAGGTTTGATTCTGGAAACATGGAACACTGGATGAATCTGCAGTGAGGCCGGAAGCTGAAGCCTCACTGCGGCGGGATTGATGACCTTGAGAATTTTAAACGGACCAATGTATCGTTCCTGTAGTTTTGGGGAGTCCACTTGTAGGGGAATGTCCTTGGTGGACAACCACACTTCCTGCCCAGGATGATACGTAGGAGCCGGGGTCCGCCGCCGGTCTGCATGGTTCTTCGCCCTCGTCCGGGCCTTCAACAAAGCAGAACGGGCGGCACGCCACACCCGACGGCACTTCCGTAGGTGGGCCTGGACCGAGGGCACACTGACCTCTCCCTCGACCACCGGAAACAACGGGGGCTGATACCCCAAACACACCTCAAAAGGGGAGAGGCCGGTGGCTGATGATGCTTGACTGTTGTGGGCGTACTCGATCCAGGCCAGGTGGGTACTCCAGGCCGTCGGGTGCGCAGCTGTCACACAACGTAGGGTCTGCTCCATCTCTTGGTTGGCCCGTTCTGCTTGCCCGTTGGTCTGGGGGTGATACCCGGACGAGAGACTGACCGTGGCCCCCAGTTCCCGGCAGAAGCTCCTCCAGACGTGCGAGGAGAACTGGGGACCGCGATCGGAGACGATGTCTGATGGTATCCCATGCAGATGGACGACGTGGTGGACCAGGAGGTCCGCTGTCTCCTGGGCCGTTGGTAGCTTCGGGAGGGCCACGAAGTGGGCCGCCTTGGAGAATCGGTCCACTATCGTGAGGATGACGGTGTTTCCCTGGGACGGCGGGAGGCCCGTGACAAAATCCAGGCCGATGTGAGACCAGGGGCGATGAGGCACGGGCAGCGGCTGTAGCAATCCCGATGTCTTGCGGTGGTCGGCCTTGCCCCTGGCGCAGGTGGTACAGGCCTGGATGTAACCCCGGACGTCGGCCTCCAGGGACGCCCACCAGAAGCGCTGCCGGATGACTGCCACGGTTCTTCGCACCCCAGGATGACAGGAGAGCTTAGAACCGTGACAGAAGTCCAGAACTGCAGCCCTGGCTTCTGGTGGGACGTAGAGTTTGTTCTTCGGTCTGGTTCCGGGGTCCGGGTCTCGTGTCAGGGCCTCCCGGACGGTCTTCTCCACGTCCCAGGTGAGGGCGGCCACGATAGCGGACTCCGGGATGATGGGATCCGGGGGATCCGACGACTCCGTTTTGACCTCATCTTCATGTACCCGGGACAAGGCATCTGATCTTTGATTTTTGGTCCCGGGACGGTAGGTGATCCGGAAGTCAAAACGGCCGAAGAACAGTGACCAGCGGGCTTGCCTGGGATTCAGCCGCTTGGCGGTCCTGATATACTCCAGGTTCCGGTGGTCAGTGAAAACCGTGAATGGCATCGACGTTCCCTCCAACAGATGTCTCCACTCCTCAAGAGCCTCTTTCACCGCAAGGAGCTCTCGATTGCCGACGTCATAGTTCCGTTCGGCTGGGGTCAACCTGCGGGAAAAATAGGCACACGGGTGAAGGACCTTATCGGTCTTCCCGCTCTGGGACAGCACGGCTCCTATCCCTGAGTCCGAGGCGTCCACTTCAACCACTAACTGGCGGCTAGGGTCGGGCTGCACCAGAACTGGTGCAGACGAGAAGCGCCGTTTCAACTCCTTGAACGCGGCTTCGCAACGATCCGACCAGGTGAAGGGGACTTTTGGTGAGGTCAGGGCTGTCAGGGGGCTAACTACCTGACTGTAGCCCTTAATGAACCTCCTGTAGAAATTAGCAAAGCCTAGGAACTGTTGCAACTTCCTACAGCTTGTGGGTTGGGGCCAGTCTCTCACCGCCGCAACCTTGGCCGGATCAGGAGCGACGGAGTTGGAGGAGATGATGAACCCCAAGAAGGACAAAGACGTGCGGTGGAACTCACACTTCTCGCCCTTCACAAACAGCCGGTTCTCCAACAACCGCTGCAGGACCTGACGTACATGCTGGACATGGGTCTCAGGGTCCGGAGAAAAGATGAGTATATCGTCTAGGTATACGAAGACGAACCGGTGCAGGAAATCCCGCAAGACATCGTTAACCAACGCTTGGAAAGTCGCGGGAGCGTTTGTGAGACCGAACGGCATGACCAGGTACTCAAAGTGACCTAAGGGGGTGTTAAATGCCGTCTTCCACTCGTCTCCCTTCCGGATCCGAACCAGGTGGTACGCATTTCTAAGATCGAGCTTGGTGAAAATCTGGGCTCCATGCAGGGGTGTGAACACTGAATCCAACAGGGGCAACGGGTATCGGTTGCGAACCGTGATCTCGTTCAACCCCCTATAATCAATGCATGGACGAAGTCCGCCATCTTTTTTGCCCACAAAAAAGAAACCTGCGCCCATCGGGGAGGTGGAATTCCGGATCAACCCGGCAGCTAACGAGTCCCGGATGTAGGTCTCCATTGATTCGCGCTCAGGCCGTGAGAGGTTGTACAGCCTACTGGACGGGAACTCACTGCCCGGAACCAAATCAATGGCACAATCATACGGACGGTGGGGGGGAAGAGTGAGAGCCAGATCCTTGCTGAACACGTCGACAAGGTCGTGGTACTCCACCGGCACCGTCCCCAGATTGGGCGGGACTCTGACCTCCTCCTTAGCTCGGGAGCCGGGAGGAACCGAGGAACCTAGACACACCCGATGGCAGGTCTCGCTCCACTGAACCACTACCCCGGACGGCCAATCAATCTGGGGATTGTGCTTCAACATCCAGGGAAATCGTAAAACCACACAGGAGGTGGCATGAGTCACAAAAAACTCGATCACCTCCCGGTGATTTCCTGACACCACCAGAGTTACAGGTGGTGTCTTATGCGTGATCGGAGGGAGTAGGGAGCCATCGAGTGCCCGAACCTGTACAGGCGAGGTAAGCGCCACCAGAGGGAGCCCTATCTCCCTGGCCCATCTGCTGTCCAACAGATTCTCCTCAGAGCCCGTGTCCACCAGTGCTGGGGCCTTCAGGGTTGAGTCCTCATAAAGGATCGTGACTGGGAGTCATGTGGCAATGTGGGTGTGTCCCACATGAATGTCTCGGCCCACCCCTAGCCCAGTCTCTAGGGGCGGGGCGTTGGAGTTTAACCGCTCGGGGCAGTCCCTCATATGGTGCTCTATCACACCACAAACAAAACAAGCTCCGTGGGCCCGTCTCCTCTGTGCGTCTGGTGCCCTAAATGTTTCCCTACTCGTGTCCACAGCTTTGTCAGCAGGGGGAGCTGTGGCCCCACGGAGTGCAGGGGCCGTGGAGCGTGGGGAAGGCGGAGCGCGGTCGGAACCGGAAGGGAGAGGGACGGCGCGTGCCCGGCCACGCCCTTCGTCTCGTTCCCGCCGACGTTCTTCTAACCGGTTGTCTAACCGTATGACAAGATCGATGAGCCCATCTAAATCCCGCGGTTCGTCCTTAGCCACCAGGTGCTCCTTAAGAACCAATGACAGTCCGTTTACAAAGGCGGCGCGGAGGGCAGCGCTATTCCAGCCGGACCTCGCAGCCGCGATGCGGAAGTCGACTGCATAGGCAGCTGCGCTCCGACGCCCCTGTCTCATCGACAGTAGCACAGTTGAAGCGTTTTCTCCTCTATTGGGGTGATCGAACACAGTTCTGAACTCCCTCACAAACCCATCATATGTCTGAAGGAGCCGTGACTTTTGCTCCCAGAGCGCTGTAGCCCAAGCGCGTGCCTCGCCGCGAAGCAGGTTTATTACATAAGCTACCTTGCTAGCATCAGTCGCGTACATAACTGGATGCTGTGCGAAGACGAGCGAACACTGCATAAGGAAATCCGCGCACGTCTCCACACAGCCTCCGTACGGCTCTGGGGGGCTTATGTATGCTTCCGGGGAAGGTGGGAGGGGTCGTTGAACGACCAGTGGAACGTCAATGTTATGCACGGGGTCTACGGGAGGGAGAGCCGCAGCGGCGCCCGGAGGGAGAGCCGCAGCGGCACCCGGAGGGCGCGCTTCCACCTGCGCGGCGAGAGCCTCCACCCTGCGGTTCAGGAGGACATTCTGCTCGGTCATTAAATCTAACCGAGTCGTGAAAGCGGTGAGGATCCACTGCAACTCACCGATTACCCCTCCTGCGGACGCCTGCGCGTCCTGTTCTTCCATTGGCCGTTCAACAGCCGGTTGACGCCCCTCGGGATCCATGACGTTGGCCGAGATATCCTGTTGGGAAAGTGTAGGAACACGGACCCACAACAGGGGGCGCAAATGAACGGACAATGGAGAAAGTCAAATCACAAAGTTTTACTGTTGTGAACTCACACAACAAACACAACAGATTACAAATACAGCAGTAACCGAATTCCAAAGGTGTCGTGTGGGCAGGCTCGACGATAGGAGACGTCTGTCCGAGTCGAACCGGAACCACCCGATTTCCTCTGCCACCGAACCCCGGGGATACTGGAGCCGCCAAGTCCCGAACCCCAGGTGGCCACTGCCTCTGCTCGTCGGATCCGGTACTGCTGGCAAGGAACAGAAACAGTCAGGTGTGGGTGCGGCTGCACCCAGCAACACACAGGGTGGAAACACCACCTCCACCTCTTGTCAGGAAAATACAGGTGAGTGCAGGAATGTGAGTACTTATCCAAAATACAGTCTCCTGCTGTCTTTTCTCTTTCTGTGTAAAGACAAAAAGTACTTAATGGTCAAAAGATGATCTGTTTGGCTGGATACGTTACCTCCTTGGTAGAGCGATATCTCTGCAATGAGGTGGAGATGCCGTCCTGCTGATATACCTCCCTGTTGATTGATATCAGCTGTCTCGTCTCAGGTGATGGGTGACGGCTGTCACCCTGGCTGCTCCTGTGAGGCGGCAGCGCCCTCTGGTGCCTGGAGCCCGCACTCCAGACAGGGCGCCCTCTGGTGGTGGTGGGCCAGCAGTACCTCCTCTTCAGCGGCCCACACAACAACATCAGCAGGTTTCTGTTGTGTATATATACAGTCTGTTTATACACACAGGAATGTGCATTAGTGCTCATATTCTTCCTCTTCATCAAACTAAATATTACCATAAACTGTTTTGCTGTCCATCCTTGTTATATTTGTTTTGTTGCTTGCAGTAAATAGGTTTCTCTGGTGCACCGTGCTGTGTTTCTTCCTGTGTTTAACTTTGGTTTGGTGTTCTTCCTCTAATCCTCCACCATGATCTCTGGATTTAATGTTATTTCCTCACTCTCAGTGAACTTATGTCTCCTGTTTTGTTTTTGTTCCCCTCAGAGTACTCCTGCAGTTTCTCTGTTTATTTTCCCACAGCATGCAGAGCAATGTACAGGTTTCTCTTTTATTATTCAATGGATTGAGGCACTCCCGTTGCTTTTGTTTTATTCCCTAGCACTTATGTCCACTTCCTATACATCTTTTGTGTTCTTTCTCATGTCCCCTTAGTCATCATAGATTAATATTAATCTCCTCATGATCCTGGCCCTTTGTTGCAATCCATTGTTACCGTTTCCTTGTGAACCACACCGTCCAGGTTTTAATTCTCCAAGCTCTTGTGGTCCCACTGTGAAAAGATGAGTGCCCTTTATAAGGCTTTTCATTTCATGTGTTTTCTGCCAGATCATTGTCATTCCATCCGATTTTCTCATGCTTCACAGTGTGTTCCAGTGAGTGTTCTTAGTGGCTACCTATTCTTGGGCTTTGACCATTGCTACATATCTTAACTTCAGGGCTTGATCCATGACAATGGAATGTGGAAGCGTTACTACAGGAATGAGGTGCTCCACTGCTTCATCTCAGGTAGCTGTGGATGCTGCTACCATACTGTGTGTTCAGATCTGTTCCCTCTCCAAAAAAATGCTCTTTTGTCACCTACTAAATCCAAAATCTAAATAGAGATGTGTCACATGCTAGTGCACACAACTCTTTAAAGCACTGTGATTGGTTCCATTCATTGAGCAAAACACAACCATGATTAATTTGGAGACTAAATAAAACCCCTTTTGCCTCCTGCATGTTATGTTCCACTCAGATTATTTTATTTTATTATAGCAAAGTTGAGTCAGCTACAACCTGAATGCGCTTTCTCAAACTGCGTGCTATAGATAGTAAAGATTGAATCCAATTTCATTCACTTTATTCATGTAACTCATGTAACTCACATAGAATCATTTTATTTTCATGTTGGTGCAGTTTAAAATGTTTTGGCATCAGTTTTCTGATCTCATTTCTCTCCACTTCATACACTTAAGCTTTTCCAGAGGCATACTGGTAACAATACAATTCTCTCCTGTGAACAACACATTCCAGGACTACAGGTGGGACATAACCTGAGATCAAACCCACTGAGCCTTTGGTTGCAAAAATAAATACATAAATGTATCTGAGGGCTGATGCATACTCTGCATGCTCCACACACCATCGTACATATTGAAGAAGTAAGTTTAGGACAAACAGGCCCTGAGGTCTGTTGGTGCCTGTGCTTATCTCCAGATTCCGTTGTGTCAAGCTGATGAGAGTCTACGACTCCCTATGCATGGGACACCAGTCCAGCAGAGGTTACTTCTCCATCCATTTACAGCTGGGTGGACTTAAACAATGTAGATTAGGTGTCTTGTCCAAGGACACAGACAGGTGGCTTGAGCGGGACTGTACACATGAAAGTAGAGTAAATATACATACTGTATGTCTAGTGACGTTTTTGATTATGTATGACTTTATTATGAAGTCATTCAATTTTCAATTTAATTTTTTTTTCAATATATTAAACTTATAGAGCGCCAAATCACGACAGCGTTGTCTCAAGGTGCTTCACATAAAACAACACAGATTTTTTATTCACCCTAGGGACACAGAGCAATCCTGCGTCCTGTGAGCGCAGAGCCCGGGCCTGTACCTAGGGCTTAATTAGATCCGCCAAGTAGGGTGGGCACCATGTAAGGTGAGTCCATGCACAATTTTATAGGCCAGTAGCAGGACCTTAAAGGATTCATACCAATTAATCACAAATATTTTGCTTCAGGTCATCTATCTAGGCCTCTTGGTTGTTGAGATATACAAAAAAAGGTGTTTTTCAGAGCATTTGCAGTGACCTAGACCTCCTAGGAAACTATTCCAAACTCAAATCACCTTTAGATATTCATACAAGTAATATTCCCATCATGTTTGAAGGAAATCTGTCCAGGCATGTTTGAGATATTTTGTCCACACTGCCAACACACACACACACACATACACACACATAAACATCAGAAGTAATATCCTGTTTTGTCACTTTGCTGGTGTGCAGGACTGTAATATTTGTGAAACCTATGAGATGTTTTCACCAGTAATTTTAAGGTGTTTTATTAAAGCTGTAGTGTTTTTGTGTTGTTGCTGTTTTTAGTCACAGTCTGGTGTGTACCACAACATATTGGTTCACATATGGTTTACTGATCAGCACAATAACTCAACCAGATGAGACAAACATCAGTGTCAATCTTTTATTTTGAACCAGATCTATTGGTGCCATGCAGTTCAGCCATCTCTTTCTTCATTACCTGCCAGCACCGGCTTCAAAATAAGTACTTGCATTTAACACCATGCCTCAGTTGGCCAATTTCCATGGCTTTTAAGCTTATGCACGGTGCATGCAAAGGATTTCATTTGAATGCCTGCCATCTTCAACAGCCATGTTGAAACTTGATGAGTGTCTCCATTAGATATTTCCATTCAGTATGATTGCTGAAGTCTTTGGACTTTTTTGCTGCTGAAGGTATAAATGTCAGTCTGAGACATTTTCTTGGCTCCAAGTTGCATTTGTTTCTAACCTGTATTTGACAGGCAGACAGTCAATCCATCCCCACCTCTTGAAAGCAACCGTGTATCTGCTGAAGCCAAGTGAAACATCTGCTTGACCTTCTCCAACCACTGGGATTGTCAGCCCTGAGGCACCTACATGATGGATCACATCCAGAAAGGCATCCCACATGATCAAAGTGCCATGCCAAGTCATTCCATTGCTACCCAAGGATCCTAGACCTAGTACCAAAGACCTTTATCTGTCACCTTAGGTCACTGGTTAGTGTCCAGGGGTCACAACAGTCAGGCAAGAAACACCTCAACACTTGGAACTTTGTTGTTCTGCAAAGATATCAACATCACCAAACACCTCTGTCCAGCAGCCTCATGACTCCAGAAACTCTTCCCAGGCATTTCTACATTTCAAAGGCTATAGACGAGGAAGAACGAATGTCACTCCCAAAATAAGTGAATAACTGCAAGTGTGACATCAGATATAGAGAAATGCCTGATGGTAGAGTGCAGAATGTCAATGAAAGCCTCTTTCTAAGTCTTTATTAGAGGACAAATGGAAACTTTAACAGCACAGTGAATCAGAGGAATCCATTAAAGTTTGTTGTTGATCAAGATCTTGAACTTGTGCAAGGTTCTTGTAAGGACTTCTTAAAGGTTCCTCAAAGTTAATTGATCCAGAAATTACTTATGGCCCCTTTACACATGCGAATTTGGATGATTGGGCATGAATTGTATGCGATACATATAAAATTGTAGCTGCCTCTAACACCTCATAGACCTGTTGTTACAGCTATTTGTGCATGCCAGTGTCTGAAAGACAGAGTGTGCGCTGTGCGAGCCCATCAAACCCTATTGCGGCAGGTCTCAGCCAAAGTCCACCTGACACACAGGAACATCTAACACCGCTTGTGTGGCACTTAGAAAATGTGTGGCCATTCGCACTGTTAACAGTCAGCAGATGATCACTGTCGAGCTGGATGTGAAATTTGTCTAAGTGCAAACAGACACAGTGAAACATTGGTGTATGCACTGAACTGACAGGGGGTGTGTCCACCCACAGGAGCTGCTGCAGAGATCTGTGGTTTTGGACATCACAGCTGGGGAACACATACCATGTTTGGACAGACAAGAACTACAACTGTTCACTGTGATGAGTGTGTGTCTGCTTGCTGTCATGATGTGGACATACATAAAAACATATATTGCTGTTGCAATGGGTTGCAGCGAGCATGCGCACGCTGCGCACATTGACAGGCTACCCCAGGTGATCTGGACTGTCAGATTATAACACACAGCAGACAATCTGAACATCACGCCACCCACGTGAGCTCTGTTCCCCATGACACAGTGTCCGTTCTGTTTTGTGCCATCCACAAGACACACATGTCAGACAGGACACACGCGTGGGACTGGCTCGACAAGAGTGCCCTGCTTCTCATTCATGTCATGTCTGTGACCATGGGTCATCTACAGAGAAACGGATGGATCATATTTTTATTGCCCACTTGATAAGAGGGATTCAATAAAATTTGGTGTGTGGTTTTACTTTTTTATGTGTCCATGTCCTTCTTGATATCAGGCATTTTCCTGCACCTTTTACAGGACAGCAATGGTAGCTCAGTGGTAAAGTTTCTGATTGGCAATCAGAGCTTTTGGAAAGTACAGGTTTGAATCCTGTGGGTGGCATGTTTTTTTTTTCACATTCATTATCATGCTGTGTTCCCACGTGCATGAACCCATTGCAGCATGCATTGTTTTAAATTATGATTTTTTTTTTTCTTCACCGCAGCTGTGTGATGTGTAGCTGTGTTCCCGTGTGCACGAACCATCGCAGGGGCATCATTCACACCTGCCTGTCGGCTCGATGTTTTTGTGGTTTGCTTATACGAGCTGTTCCGCTGTGACTCACCCTGAGTTGTACTTATTTGTACAATGTGTGAAGAGGCCCAAAATGATGTATAAGAACAACAGGTTGCAATGATCTAAAGATGATGACACAAATATCTGATTATTCCTGTGACATTGTGTGACTATAAAAAGATTTAGGAGAGAAATAGGGGGATAATTCAGTCAACACAATTATTCAGAATCAGCTGGGACTAATTTAACAAAGTAAATACTTTTGAAATCCAAAATGGAGTATTAAGTGGAAAAGTAATCCAGATTTTAGCCAGATCAAGTCAACTTGAAGAGGTTATCAGAAGTGTTGTGTGGCTGAAGAACTGAGGCACAGGTTATAGGTCTGGATTGAAAAATGGTAGTAAGAGAGTAGCAGTGATGTGTCGGTCTGAGACATTGTGAATGGAGTGCAGGAGAAGAAGTTGGATGTGTCAGGAATTACAATACTGATGGATGGTGTGTGGAGTTACAAAGCTAGGCAGAATAAGAAATAAATCATAGGAACAACAAAAATATAATAAGTATTGATAACTATGTCAGTAAAAGAGTGATTAGAAAGGAAATACAGAAGAAGAGTAGGAGGTGCAGGCGTCCAGTAAATAGAGGTTAATTACCCCACATAAAGTAGGGGGAAATTGAGAAAGGAGCAGTTGTTGGGTTTTATACGAGGTCTGTCAATAAAGTATAGGTCCTTTTTATTTTTTTCAAAAACTATATGGATTTCATTCATATGTTTTTACATCAGACATGCTTGAACCCTCGTGCGCATGCGTGAGTTTTTCCACGCCTGTCGGTGACGTCATTCGCCTGTGAGCACTCCTTGTGGGAGGAGTCGTCCAGCCCCTCGTCGGAATTCCTTTGTCTGAGAAGTTGCTGAGAGACTGGCGCGTTGTTTGATCAAAATTTTTTCTAAACCTGTGAGACACATCGACGTGGACACGGTTCGAAAAATTAAGCTGGTTTTCAGTGAAAATTTTAACGGCTGATGAGAGATTTTGAGGTGATACTGTCGCTTTAAGGACTTCCCACGGTGCGAGACGTCGCGCAGCGCTCTCAGCCGCCGTCGTCAGCCTGTTCAAGCTGAAAACCTCCACATTTCAGGCTCTATTGATCCAGGACGTCGTGAGAGAACAGAGAAGTTTCAGAAGAAGTCGGTTTCAGCATTTTATCCGGATATTCCACTGTTAAAGGAGATTTTTTTAATGAAAGACGTGCGGACGGGTCCGCGCGTCGGCTCGCAGCCACCGCAACGCTCCGCCACAGGAAAAACACCTCTGTTGGAAGCCTTAAGGACAAGTTGGAACATGTCCTGCTGTTAAACAATTTCTCATACACTCACTCCACTGAAAGCCATCAAAAGCCACCTGGATTTTACAAATGGTTATCAACACGGAGGTGTTTTTCCTGTGCCGCCGCACCGCGTCGGCTGCGTCCCGACGCGCGGACCTGTCCGCACGTCTTTCATTAAAAAAATCTCCTTTAACAGTGGAATATCTGGATAAAATGCTAAAACCGACTTCTTCTGAAACTTCTCTGTTCTCTCACGACGTCCTGGATCAATAGAGCCTGAAATGTGGAGGTTTTCAGCTTGAACAGGCTGACGACGGCGGCTGAGAGCGCTGAGCGACGTCTCGCACCGTGTGAAGTCCTTAAAGCGACAGTATCACCTCAAAATCTCTCATCAGCTGTTAAAATTTTCACTGAAAACCAGCTTAATTTTTCAAACCTTGTCCACTTCGATGTGTCTCACAGGTTTAGAAAAAATTTTGATCAAACAACGCGCCAGTCTCTCAGCAACTTCTCAGACAAAGGAATTCCGACGAGGGGCTGGACGACTCCTCCCACAAGGAGTGCTCACAGGCGAATGACGTCACCGACAGGCGTGGAAAAACTCACGCATGCGCACAAGGGTTCAAGCATGTCTGACGTAAAAACATATGAATGAAATCCATATAGTTTTTGAAAAAAATAAAAAGGACCTATACTTTATTGACAGCCCTCGTAGTGGTGGGAGTACTTTCAGTACTAGTTATAAACAGAATCCACATGAGCAAATCCACTCGAATATAGCTCAGTATCTCCACATACACCTTCAACTGTTTATCAGGTCACGGGGACCCGATAAACGGGCCCTCATGAAATGAAATCTGACTTGATAAAAACTACAATTATGATCACAGCCAATAAAATTTGGCTAAAATCTGTTGAATCCTGAGACTAACTTCTAGGAAAATACTAAGAAACATATATATATATATATTTATACACACACACACACACACACAAACACACACATACACTTACGTACTTGTGGTGGCAGAGGACCAGAACAAGGGCAGCCCATGTATGCAGCAAATCACAATGGATTTAACTGATTCTTCACTGAAAAAAATGATACTTTGGATCAACTTAAAAATTGCTTTAAAAAGCTTTTCTTTTTTTTTAGCTTTTCACAATGTAAATTTATGATTTGATAAAGTAATTCCAGCAGATTTAAACTGGAAACCACAATTTTCCATTAGACCAATGTAAATAAGTACTTTGAATTAAGTGCACTGATGTTTCACTTTTTTCAGTTTTGAATAGTCACTGTGAGCTAACATTAGCATGACAATTCACTAGCATCACAAAACATGATGCTAATGGGTTAATGATGGCATGAGCCAAGAGCCTCCACTGTAAGCAATAGGATGTATAATGTGCTTAAAAATCATACAAGATCCTGCTACACATCTTCAAGTAATTTTACATTTTGCCTCAAGAAAGGGATATATACAGTAGTGTTCAGAATAATAGTAGTGCTATGTGACAAAAAAGATTAATCCAGGTTTTGAGTATATTTCTTATTGTTACATGGGAAACAAGGTACCAGTAGATTCAGTAGATCCTCACAAATCCAGCAAGACCAAACATTCATGATATGCACACTCTTAAGGCTATGAAATTGGGCTATTAGTAAAAAAAAGTAGAAAAGGGTGTGTTCACAATAATAGTAGTGTGGCATTCAGTCAGTGAGTTCATCAATTTTGTGGAAGAAACAGGTGTGAATCAGGTGTCCCCTATTTAAGGATGAAGCCAGCACCTGTTGAACATGCTTTTCTCTTTGAAAGCCTGAGAAAAATGGGGACGTTCAAGACATTGTTCAGAAGAACAGCGTAGTTTGATTAAAAAGTTGATTGGAGACGGGAAAACTTATACGCTGGTGCAAAACATTATAGGCTGTTCATCTACAATGATCTCCAATGCTTTAAAATGGACAAAAAACAGAGACGCATGGAAGAAAATGGAAAACAACCATCAAAATGGATAGAAGAATAACCAGAATGGCAAAGGCTCACCCATTGATCAGCTCCAGGATGATCAAAGACAGTCTGGAGTTACCTGTAAGTACTGTGACAGTTAGAAGATGCCTGTGTGAAGCTAATTTATTTGCAAGAATCCCCCGCAAAGTCCCTCTGTTAAATAAAAAATATGTGCAGAAGAGGTTACAATTTGCCAAAGAACACATCAACTGGCCTAAAGAGAAACGGAGGAATATTTTGTGGACTGATGAGAGTAAAATTGTTCTTTTTGGGTCCATGGGCTGCAGACAGTTTGTGAGACAACCCCCGAACTCTGAATTCAAGCCACACTTCACAGTGAAGACAGTGAAGCATGGTGGTGCAAGCATCATGATATGGGCATGTTTCTCCTACTATGGTGTTGGGCCTATATATCACCACCAGGTATCATGGATCAGTTTGTATATGTCAAAATACTTGAAGAGGTCATGTTGCCTTATGCTGAAGAGGACATGCCCTTGAAATGGGTGTTTCAACAAAACAATGACCCCAAGCACACTAGTAACCAAGCAAAATCTTGGTTCCAAACCAATAAAATGAATGCCTCGCAGATGTGAAGAAATCATGAAAAACTGTGGTTATACAACTAAATACTAGTTTAGTGATTCACAGGATTGCTAAAAAAGCAGTTTGAACATAATAGTTTTGAGTTTGTAGCATCAACAGCAGATGCTACTATTATTGTGAACACCCCCTTTTCTACTTTTCTTTACTAATAGCCCACTTTCATAGCCTTATGACTGTGCATATCATGAATGCTTGGTCTTGTTGGATTTGTGAGAATCTACTGAATCTACTGGTACCTTGTTTCCCATGTAACAATAAGAAATATACTCAAAACCTGGATTAATCTTTTTAGTCACATAGCACTACTACTATTCTGAACACTACTGTGTATATATATATATATATATATATATATATATATATATATATATATATATATATATATATCACTATAAGCAACCGGTTGGTCGTTGCTGTGTCCCAAAGTTCTTGAAATGGAGCAATATCTCCACCATGCTGGACATAAAATTAATGCAGGTTCATATTATTTGCACATATTCTCATAATGCATGCTCAAGATTGGCTGTGTGCCTACTGTCTGAATCCACAAAAAAGCTAACAGAAAACAATCATGTTGATAAAAATTATGAGTCCATATAATCATCTTTGCCCTCTAGTATCAATATGGTTTAAGATGGAAATCTTTCTGTGGCTGTCTTCCATTCCATTCCATGTCAGCTGGTCAGGATAATTAACAGAAGGGGTGCACATGCTGTTAACTTGTTTTTGCAGCGGTGTCTGGTTTTTCATCAAATGTTGCCACACTTTCCAGTCTGTCAGCATGTTTTGCAGCCAATCGTATGGCCAACAGGAGAAATGTGCACAAACTCCTTGTCTCTGTGGCCTCATCCTATACTGGCAGGAGACAAAACACAGTAATGAGCGCAGAGGTCATCATTTTTTACTTCTTTAACTCCACACACACACACACACACAGCACAATTCAACCACATACCCACGCTCACACAAAGACTCTGCAACAAAAACTTCTGTTTTTTTGGGCCCTTATCAAACCTGAGTTTTGTTCCACTTTCTTTTCTGTCAGTTTCAGTATTATGCCTCCATCAGCACTGAAAACTTTATTGTTGACTGACAGTCTACCTGCAGCGAGGCTTCCTGGCAGAGTAATAAGCGAGACAGTGGACATCTCTGTTTTACAGACACAAGACAGTTTTTGTTGTTTTCCAGACAGGAGACAGTGGAAAAGAAATGAACTGGAGGGAGCAAGTGGAGGATTATGTTTTGCTAACTCCAGCAATAAGCCGTGTGAAAATAAAAATGTTCTACCATCCCGTTGGGGGATGACTGGATGAACACAATCACTGTGTCCAAACTGAAACTGGTTTTTAAGTCATTATGGAAGAAAATGCATTAGTGAGTTTGGGAATGACTGCGACCGATGTGCACAGATGGATGACATGTCGCTTCCACAGCGCACGCACCTTGGTCAATGACAGGTCAAGAAAAGTGGAGGGTGTGACTAAATATTCTACAGCAGGTACAAAAAAAAATCATCTGTTGTTATTTTCTGATCTAAGAATGTTTGTCTGAGAGAGGTCAGGTCAGGGCGAATGCACCTGTGCCGCGGTTTAGCACATCCACCATACTACAGGGCTTCCTCCAGTCAGACATGACAACCACCCAGGCAAACAACTAGTCCAACCCCACTTCCCGAAAGCAGGTCTGTCTGTCTGTCTTTGTGAGATCGTGGCACACAGCTGCCACAGAAGATTTCATTCTGCTGTCCAATGCCGCATCCCGCTTCACAGCGCTTAAGTCCTGGTCAGACCGAGTAATGAGCCATGTATGGATTTTTAGAAATTTCAGTGATTAATTGAATAATAAGCCACATACGAGGGCTGTCAATAAAGTATAGGTCCTTTTTATTTTTTTCAAAAACTATATGGATTTCATTCATATGTTTTTACGTCAGACATGCTTGAACCCTCGTGCGCATGCGTGAGTTTTTCCACGCCTGTTGGTGACATCATTCGCCTTTGAACACTCCTTGTGGGAGGAGTCGTCCAGCCCCTCGTCGGAATTCCTTTGTCTGAGAAGTTGCTGAGAGACTGGCGCTTTGTTTGATCAAAATTTTTTCTAAACCTGTGAGGCACATCGAAGTGGACACGGTTCGAAAAATTAAGCTGGTTTTCAGTGAAAATTTTAACTGCTGATGAGAGATTTTGAGGTGATACTGTCGCTTTAAGGACTTCCCACGGTGCGAGATGTCGTGCAGCGCTCTCAGGCGCCGTCGTCAGCCTGTTTCAAGCTGAAAACCTCCACATTTCAGGCTCTATTGATCCAGGATGTCGTGAGAGAACAGAGAAGTTTCAGAAGAAGTTGGTTTCAGCATTTTATCCGGATATTCCACTGTTAAAGGACATCTCGCACCGTGGGAAGTCCTTAAAGCGACAGTATCACCTCAAAATCTCTCATCAGCCGTTAAAATTTTCACCGAAAACCAGCTTAATTTTTTGAACCGTGTCCACTTCGATGTGTCTCACAGGTTTAGAAAAAATTTTGATCAAACAAAGCGCCAGTCTCTCAGCAACTTCTCAGACAAAGGAATTACGATGAGGGGCTGGACGACTCCTCCCACAAGGAGTGCTCACAGGCGAATGACGTCCCGACAGGCGTGGAAAAACTCACGCATGCGCACGAGGGTTCAAGCATGTCTGACGTAAAAACATATGAATGAAATCCATATAGTTTTTGAAAAAAATAAAAAGGACCTATACTTTATTGACAGACCTCGTATATGATGTTCTTCTGAAGGAACTGCAGGATACAGATATTTAAAAAAAAGGCTTTCTCAGAGTGGAACCTGCTCTGTAGCCTCTCCTGTCCTTGTAGCTTCCAGATACTCAGATAATGGGCTTCTAACAGCCTCGTACTCACCACTAACATGCCTCTAACAGCCTCATTTGTCCTCATAGTACCTTTAGTACACAAATCACCAAGTGTTATTTTTGCAAAATTTTGAACTTCACAAAATTAGCATCACAGATGAGCCTCGTTAGACAAATAATCTGCCTGTAAGAGCCACTATTCTCCCACATTTCTTGAATAACTCGACTTGTACCAAAAAAAAAAGTTACGTGGCTCATTATTTATTGTTCATTATTCAGTGTGACCAGGGCTTTAGCATGCTTTGATATTTCGAAGTGTCACCAGCTACACATAATCATCATTAAACATCATCATCTGTGTTTCTTGATTCTTTCCTTTGTCCAGCCACAGTCAATAAGCAGGTAAGCATAGACATTGCTAACAGCTTGCAGTGATAACTGCTTCAAAGTGCTACCTCCTTGGATTACCACCCACTTCCTTTCCAAGCATTCATGGTCAAACTCTTGCAAAAAAAAAAAAAAACTATGTAGCTTTCTCACAGACTCAAGTAAAAAAAAAAAAAACCATGGATATCAAGCACAGTAAACAATAGGACCAGAACTTCATCTGACTCAAACATAGAACCAGATGTTGATGAAGCAATACATTCTGGGTAATTTTTCTTACATGTGGTATAGAGAATGGATAGCCTCCCCACAGCTAGGGTGCAGTAAATATAAATTATGGCCACATAATATTTGTCAGTGTGAAGCAGACATTGCTTGCAGAAAACTAAGGGCCCTTCACACATAACACGAAAGATGTAGAAACCGGAAGAAAATCTGGAAAACAAAAAAAAATGAGGAACCACGAAACATTCCACAAGGTGTCGGGAGGGATGCATGGTTGGACAGGCATGCACGATACACGGGCGACGGTTTCGTGCATGCTCGTGCATGTGCACAAACACAGTGCGAGCAGCTGGAACGTGTTGCACCACATCGCGCAGCTGTTGTGGAGAAAAAAAAACAACTGGAACATGTTGCACCACATCGCGCCTCTGCTGTGGAGAAAAAAAAAAAAACACACCATAAAAAAACACCGCAATTTATTAAATCCCTCTCATCAAGTGGACAATACAAGTAGGAACACAAGTATGAATACAAGTCTGTTTTTCTGTAGATGACCCATGGTCATCGACGTACAATCATGACATGAAATGAATGAAGCAGTGTGCTCTTATCATGTCCACATCTGCTGGTCCGGCGTGTCCAGTCATGTGTGTGGACTTAACATGAGACTTAATTCACTCATGGTAATGGCAACATGAGACTTAACTAAACTGACTAAACCAACTGAACAAAAACACAATAACTCAATAACACTAACAACACTGTTAAACTAGCATGAACCACAATAAGAACATTTAAAACCCCACACTCCTATGGTGCACTGCAGCACAATGTCCATTGATTACTGGTTAGCCAAAATTCCAAATTTCTCCAAAAATATTAGTTATATCAACTTTCTGTTTTTGCAGCATTCATCCTTGACCCAAAATACATAAGCACACCAAACGGCAAATGTCTGTGTGATTGAAGGCTTACACACACACACACACACACACACACACACACACACACACACACACACACACACACACACACACACACACACACACACACACACACACACACACACAGGCTACTTGGCCATCATAATATAGATGGGATGCTGCCTTTAATCTGTGCATTATACGTAGATCATGATAAATAGAGACCCTATGTAATCAGGCTTTGATGCCGTAAGAACAAATCTTTTGTTTCTTTGTCCACGTTGGGATTCTTAATCTCAGTTTTGTTAGTTCCCCCATAAACACAAAATTACAAAAGTGCATTGTGCTTTAGAAAGGGTAAAATAAAAATAAAAAATCCTGCCGGCCTCGACTTATCATGACAACAAAGCAGCGCCGCTCATTCAAAAGGCAGGGTCTCAGACAGAAAGCAAAGAATGAACTTATAATAATAATAATAATAATAACAACAATAAAGAAAAAAAACAGATTCATGAAAGGTTAGAGGAGGGGAGCTTTATGAGATCTGGGAGCCACTTTTGTTGTCAGAGAGAATATGATTTCCTTTATCAGCGGCAAACAAGATGTTATTTATGAAATAAAGTGTTGTTTTGCTTTGTAATGAGAGTGGCTCGAATTGAACAGATGAGGTCTCTGTGATGGACCGCAGTCTTCTTTTCCCTCTTTCTTTCTCGCTAAATAATGTTTTATGTCTGTTTTTGAGTCTTTCAGAGACAGTGATCTTCACTGGAAAAGCAAAGATATTACAAGTGAAATGTGTTTAAGTGTGTGTCTCTACTTTCATAAGCTCTATTTTTACTTACACTTATTACTTCCTGCAAAGAAACTATATTTTAATGTCCGTTTGTCTGAGTTTTTCGTGGTATCTTGACAGAGTTTCAGTTGCAATTCAGCAGAGAGGTCAGCCTTAAGTCAGAGAAAAGCTGATTAAATTTAGGTGCAGATCCAGAATAAGGGGTAGATCTTGCCGTCTTGAGTTCTCAAACACTGCAGTCAAGATTCCTAATTAGTTCGTTGCTGTGGAGGAAACAAAGGTTCTGCTGTGTGTTGGGGGGTTTGGCTGGACATTTTGGTGCTGTATTCTTTTCTTTGCTCTCCAGGTGGTATGCAAACTGTTTTTTTCTGTGGAGAAGGTGCTGGCGGAAGAGTCCTTCACCCTCATCAGAACTATTGGCTGCACCTGTGGAGGATGTTCACGTGCAGGCCTAACAACTTGCAGCACCTGTGTATAATGCTCACGTGCAGACTTAAAGACTTTCAGCTGAAGCAGATAATGAGATGGCGTTCTGCATTTAAGCCATGAGTGATTTGAGCAGAATTGCCGGGAACTCGACCTTGTGACGTTCGTTTGTGAGACGCTGAGGACCGCGCCTGGGTTTGACACATCGTGCCTGTGAAGGAGGACGGGTGAGGGACACATGCTGTCAGCACACATCAGAGGTGATGATTGTCTGAATAAGTGTTAACAGTAATTTGGTATTTTGTTATGCAGTATATTTGAACATTGATGAGAATTGTGCAGTTTGCTCCTCACTGTCGTGGCGTACGGATTGATGATCCTCCACCTGTTGTGAGAAGCTGCTCATTTACATAAAGTTTAAATTCAGACCTGAATGTGTTGCTGATAGTGTGTGCCTTTGAAGGATATTTGTTGTAGCTGTTGACTTACCTCACCTTTTCCATCCTTCACAGAGTCAGTTTGTCGTATCCACCTGGGGGGTGTTCGGCGGTGAATCTGAGTCCAGAAGCGCCGGGCTTTGATCCATTTGGGTGCTGGAGAGCGCGCCGTCCTTCACCTCGCCAGACAACCGAACATTTATGTTGTACACAAATTATTGCACAGGAGGGAAATAAATTTGTTTTGTTTTTGGAACCGCTTTCTGGTTATTTAGCGCTGGGCCATTGTCAGATGCTGGTTCGGTTCTCTGACCCGCGTCAGCACATAACAGGTTCAGCTTTATTGTACTGATAAGTAAAGTGATAAACTGCAAAAACATTTTGCTGAAGCTACCACTAACTGATAACTTTTACTACAAAGGATGTAGCTTTGACTTAATCCAGAAAAACTGACCTAAACATCTTTATTGGATTAGTGTATACAATCCATCAAGAACAAGTATGAGTGATTTTGAGATTAACCAAGAGTTTGACTGTTAAAATTCATTAAAACATGTTTTTAGCTGGAAAATTAGTGAAAGTTAATTGTAAGATTATAGTTTTCAAAAGTTAATCTATTAACAAAAAAAAAATACTTTTCTGATTAGCTGAACTGTGCCTATTAGGATCTGCTACTTCAGTTGTGGTTCTTTTGATCCTAATTGCAGTCTCAGTGCCAGACACACAAACAACAATGAAAACAGAACCTTGCTACTGAGGCCCAAAATCACCAATCGGGATCAATGATGAGTGGACAGGAGCAAGGTTCAGGAATCAGTATCAAAGATTAGCACTTAGGATCAAAGATTGCTCCAGTTGATCAAAGAAATTAGTCTCTCACAAGGAAAAGGAAGGAGATTAAAAAGAAAATGTTTGGAGAGGACTACTGGACGTTGGCTGAGTTGCCGTTCTAGTTGGGAGTAGGGATGGAATGATTCTGCTTTCTCATACCTGGTATGATGCTATGATATGGAACCTTCAGGATTTGCTGATGTTCAATACTAATCTGACTTCTTTTTCCTGAAACATCTCATCTGTTAATAAATACTTTTGTCTGGATGCACTTTGCTCACCGAGCCATCAAAAAAAACATCAACTTCACATGTGAAAGAAATATTCTCATCCCTAAAGGAAAACACACACACACACACACACACAGTCTACAACATAATTCAGATGTGCAACAGAAGTCTCAGATCGGATTAATTTTCAATATCCGCTCCAGTAATTTTGGATATTATCATACTAATACCAAAGGGAAGTCTGGGGTCCCCTGCTAGAGCTGTTGCACCCGCGATCCAATCCCGGATAAGCGCTTGAAGATGAATGAATGAATACCAGTCCAAAATATCCAATTGGTGCACCCCTAGTTTGTAGTACAATAAGTGCAACAGTATCTGGAAGAGGACTGCACCTAACAATTATTTTCTTGACTGATTAATTATCAGATCTATCAAAATTCAGAAAAAGTGAAAAATGTAAGTCAGTGTTATCCAACAGTGGCGGCGCCAGGAAATTTTTGTTGGAGGGTGCTGAGGGGGAGCTGGGGTAAAAGTTGGAGGGGCTCCACAAAATGTCATCAAAATGAACAATATATAGTAAATTGCTTTATAAATACCAAGGTATATGTTTTAGTCACCCGTGCTCCTCTAAAATGTGGTATCAATGCACACACACATCACTTAGAATGATTGCCAAACAATGATACGAGTATACCTCTGTGTTGATAACCATTCGTAAGATTCAGGCGGTTTTCGATGGCTTTCAGTCAAGTGAGTATCCGAGAAATTGTTTAACAGCTGGGCATGTTCAAACTTGTCCTGTGACACTTCCAATGGAGGTGTTTTGCTGTGGCGCCGCGCCATGAGCGGCTGGGTGCCGACGCGCGAATCTGTCCGCACGTCTTTCATTACAAAATCTCCTTTAACAGTGGAATGTCCGGATAAACTGCTGATCCCGACCTCTTCTGAAACTTCTCTGCTCTCTCACGACGTCCTGGGTCAACAGAGGCTTAAATTTGGAAGTTTTCAGCTCGAAACAGGCTGACGATGGCGGCTCGGGGCGCAGCGCGCCGTGGGCTGTCCTTAAAGTGACAGTAACACTCCATAATCTCTCATCAGACGTTAAAATTTTCACCGAAAACCATCTGAATTTCTCGAGTGGTGTCCACTTGGATGTGCCTTACAGTTTCTGAAAAAATTTGGATCAAGCAAAGCGCCAGTCTCTCAGGAAGTTCTCAGACAAAGGAATTCCGATGGGAGGGGTGGACCAGTGCTCACTCAAAGCCTGCCCATAGACGAATGACACAACCGACAGGCGTGAAAAAACTCATGCATGCGCACAAGGGTTCAGGCTTGTCTGACGCAATTACACGTGATTCAAATCCATATAGTTTTTGAAAAAAAATAATAAGGTCGGATACTTTTCTAATAGACCTCGTATATTTTGATTTGTACCAGTGCTTTGTGATCTACAAACACACATTTCTGATTTGTAACTTGTGTGCAGGTTTTTACAAATAAATGTTTATTCGCCAAACTGAAAATTCTGTTTAAATGTGTGCGCATGCGTGAAAAAATTCACGCATGCGCACGAAGGTTTAAGGTTGGCTCATGCAAGCACACGTGATTCAAATCCATCAGGTTTTTGAAAAAAAATAAAAAGGTTGGATACTTTTCTAACAGACCTCGTTTGTGTCTGTGTGGGTGATTTCCAGCTCTGCAGCTTTGAGCTCATGATTTTGTGTTGTTTTATTACTTATGTTTTAACTGTGACCTCCAAAGGGACTGCAGATGTAAATTAGCTTTAGGTTAACTCTGGTACAATGCATCAAATGGAAACATTTATGTCCTTTATTGTACATGGTCCCTTTACAAATAAATGAATAAAAAAAGAAAGCATTCACCTTAAAGAATCTGAAAACCAGAGAAATTGGATTAGAAAAAAAAAAAAAAAACTGTGATTATTCAGTTATCAAGATAGCTGTTGATTAGATCAACTGCACCACAGACTAAAACAGTTAAAACAGTCGTTACTGTGAGTTTCTCTGTGAATTTTCAGACCTTTTGTCTGACTTAGTGCTTAGCTCAGATAAGATAATTATAGTGGGCGATTTTAGCATCCACACAGATGCTAAGAATGACAGCCTCAACACTGCATTTAATCTATTATTAGACTCAGTTGGCTTTGCTCAAAATGTAAATGAGTCCACCCACCACTTTAATCATATCTTAGATCTTGTTCTGACTTATGGTATGGAAATTGAAGACTTAACAGTATTCCCTGACAACTCCCTTCTGTCTGATCATTTCTTAATAACATTTACATTTACTCTGATGGACTACCCAGCAGTGGGGAATAAGTTTCATTACACTAGAAGTCTTTCAGAAAGCGCTGTAACTAGGTTTAAGGATATGATTCCTTCTTTATGTTCTCTAATGCCTTATACCAACACAGTGCAGAGTAGCTACCTAAACTCTGTAAGTGAGATAGAGTATCTCGTCAATAGTTTTACATCCTCATTGAAGACAACTTTGGATGCTGTAGCTCCTCTGAAAAAGAGAGCTTTAAATCAGAAGTGCCTAACTCTGTGGTATAACTCACAAACTCGCAGCTTAAAGCAGATAACCCGTAAGTTGGAGAGGAAATGGCGTCTCACTAATTTAGAAGATCTTCACTTAGCCTGGAAAAAGAGTCTGTTGCTCTATAAAAAAAAACGTAAGCTAGGACATCTTACTACTCATCACTAATTGAAGAAAATAAGAACAACCCCAGGTTTCTTTTCAGCACTGTAGCCAGGCTGACAAAGAGTCAGAGCTCTATTGAGCCGAGTATTCCTTTAACTTTAACTAGTAATGACTTCATGACTTTCTTTGCTAATAAAATTTTAACTATTAGAGAAAAAATTACTCATAACCATCCCAAAGACGTATTGTTATCTTTGGCTGCTTTCAGTGATGCCGGTATTTGGTTAGACTCTTTCTCTCTGATTGTTCTGTCTGAGTTATTTTCATTAGTTACTTCCTCCAAACCATCAACATGTCTATTAGACCCCATTCCTACCAGGCTGCTCAAGGAAGCCCTACCATTATTTAATGCTTCGATCTTAAATATGATCAATCTATCTTTATTAGTTGGCTATGTACCACAGGCTTTCAAGGTGGCAGTAATTAAACCATTACTTAAAAAGCCATCACTTGACCCAGCTATCTTAGCTAATTATAGGCCAATCTCCAACCTTCCTTTTCTCTCAAAAATTCTTGAAAGGGTAGTTGTAAAACAGCTAACTGATTATCTGCAGAGGAATGGTCTATTTGAAGAGTTTCAGTCAGGTTTTAGAATTCATCATAGTACAGAAAAAGCATTAGTGAAGGTTACAAATGATCTTCTTATGGCCTCAGACAGTGGACTCATCTCTGTGCTTGTTCTGTTAGACCTCAGTGCTGCTTTTGATACTGTTGACCATAAAATTTTATTACAGAGATTAGAGCATGCCATAGGTATTAAAGGCACTGCACTGCAGTGGTTTGAATCATATTTATCTAATAGATTACAATTTGTTCATGTAAATGGGGAATCGTCTTCACAGACTAAGGTTAATTATGGAGTTCCACAAGGTTCTGTGCTAGCACCAATTTTATTCACTTTATACATGCTTCCCTTAGGCAGTATTATTAGACGGCATTGCTTAAATTTTCATTGTTACGCAGATGATACCCAACTTTATCTATCCATGAAGCCAGAGGACACACACCAATTAGCTAAACTGCAGGATTGTCTTACAGACATAAAGACATGGATGACCTCTAATTTCCTGCTTTTAAACTCAGATAAAACTGAAGTTATTGTACTTGGCCCCACAAATCTTAGAAACATGGTGTCTAACCAGATCTTTACTCTGGATGGCATTACTCTGACCTCTAGTAATACTGTGAGAAATCTTGGAGTCATTTTTGATCAGGATATGTCATTCAATGCGCATATTAAACAAATATGTAGGACTGCTTTTTAGCATTTGCGTAATATCTCTAAAATTAGAAAAGTCTTGTCTCAGAGTGATGCTGAAAAACTAATTCATGCATTTATTTCCTCTAGGCTGGACTATTGTAATTCATTATTTTCAGGTTGTCCTAAAAGTTCCCTGAAAAGCCTTCAGTTAATTCAAAATGCTGCAGCTAGAGTGCTAACAGGGACTAGAAGGAGAGAGCATATCTCACCCATATTGGCCTCTCTTCATTGGCTTCCTGTTAATTCTAGAATAGAATTTAAAATTCTTCTTCTTACTTATAAGGTTTTGAATAATCAGGTCCCATCTTATCTTAGGGACCTCATAGTACCATATCACCCCAATAGAGTGCTTCGCTCTCAGACTGCAGGCTTACTTGTAGTTCCTAGGGTTTGTAAGAGTAGAATGGGAGGCAGAGCCTTCAGCTTTCAGGCTCCTCTCCTGTGGAACCAGCTCCCAATTCAGATCAGGGAGACAGACACCCTCTCTACTTTTAAGATTAGGCTTAAAACTTTCCTTTTTGCTAAAGCTTATAGTTAGGGCTGGATCAGGTGACCCTGAACCATCCCTTAGTTATGCTGCTATAGACTTAGACTGCTGGGGGGTTCCCATGATGCACTGAGTGTTTCTTTCTCTTTTTGCTCTGTATGCACCACTCTGCATTTAATCATTAGTGATTGATCTCTGCTCCCCTCCACAGCATGTCTTTTTCCTGGTTCTCTCCCTCAGCCTCAACCAGTCCCAGCAGACGACTGCCCCTCCCTGAGCCTGATTATGCTGGAGGTTTCTTCCTGTTAAAAGGGAGTTTTTCCTTCCCACTGTTGCCAAGTGCTTGCTCACAGGGGGTCGTTTTGACCCGGTGGCCCGGATGTGCCGGTATGCATTAGGGAGAATTAATGGACGTGGGTGTGATGTAAGGGGAACACAAACTTATCCCTGATGTGGTGCCGTGGTGTGTGACAAAACAGCAAAATTTTATGGCAGCAATGACTTCACAATGAAGACATTATTAACAACACTCATGATGTGGTGGATTTTCCTGAGAGTGATCCAGCATGCTGAAGACCCAAGAGACTGAAAAATGCCAAGGGAATGCCCATGTGTGATTTAGTGTCTGTGGTGAATACATGGCTACTTTCAGGATGTCGACCGTGGTAATGTTTGCCAGTCAGGATGGAGAGCATTTCTGGAGTGGAGTGAAGTTTGGAGACATGACTTTTGACTCCAGAGCAAAGAGTGTGTCATCATCAAGAGCCAGCTTTGTTGGGTGGGTCACATCATTAGGACGGATGACCGTCGCCTTCCCAAGCAGATCTTCGACTTCCAGCTGAGCGAATGAAAGCGGTCCAGACCAGGGCAAAAAAAAATAAAAAAAACGCTACACAGACCTCCTGAAGCACAACCTCAAGAACTGCTCCATCGACTGGAGGACCTGGGAAGAACACACGAGGAACCAAGCCAGCTAGTAAGCAATTATCCACATGGGAGTGGAAGTCTTGTGGACGAACAGCCCTGAGGAGAAAGAGGAAGGGGGGAGTTCAAGATTATGGCCGGCAAAAGCTTCCTGCAGCAACCACATGTAGGGTCTGTAAGAAACAGTAAGCATCAAAACCGGGCCTGTTCAGTCAACTCCATGTCCACCATCCTGTCCAGGAATAAAGCAAGAGGCCATTTTCCTCACCACAGAGGGATTGCCTTGCCTGGATCATCACACTAAACCTAACTTTATCCTTCTACATTGCTTCATTCCTCACCTTAATCTCCATCACAACCTGTAATGTGGGTTGTTTTTAACTCAGACACCAAACCAAGACCACACAATCCCCAAAATATTCCATTTACAAGCAACTTGCTCTGCCTTACATGGGGAGTTGCTCCGCCTCTCACTGTTGCTGTCCAAAGATCTCTAAAATGGGAACAACTTGTGTTGCACAGAAGCCTAGTGGGGAGTTTATACCTGATTGCAGTAATTGTATTGGACATACAAAAATGGATAAGTGCACCTGTAACACAAACCTCTAAGCTTTCTCGGAAGGTGCTGATTATCTCTGTAGGTCATTTGTAAGACTTCCAGCGGTACCCCGGATTTACAGACGAATTCCCTAATTGTCTTCACTGACCCCTGCCAGAGTAAAGATGAGGAAAGTGCCCTGAAACTCGTCTAAACAACCAAGACTGAAGCCTTGGGAATTAAACACTGAGAGGTTACATATTCCACTTCACTGGAGCAGAACTCACTCTACTCCAAGCCAATTCTGTGGCAAAGTGACTTTTCTTCATTTGGGAACCAGAAAAGGAAGAGAAGGGGTTAAAAGTCTGTTAATATTATAAACTTCCTTTCTACATGCTCGGCAAAAGAAATGTGCACTAAAGTTCAGTTATAACTCTGCTTTCTTTGTGTGATTAATATTTGGTGTTGTCATTTCTACACCATTTGCTTTATTGGCATTTTACTTGTTACTTGTGACACTAACGTGAAACTAAAAATCAGTGGTATTGATGCACTCTGAGTCTGGGTTCATGCAGCAGTGAACACGGCGAAAACAAAAGTCAAAACAATATCTCACGGTCACTTGTTGGCTGCATTAAACAATTTCTGCAACAATGTGCCCGAGCGACCGCTTGATCGATAACTGGTCAAATGAACTGGAGGAAGCGAGGGTGAACAAAGATCCCAAAACACTTTGTAGGGATTTGAGTGTGATTTTGTACAATAAAGAGAAAAATTTAAACTAATATGCCGCTTTGATCATGCCAACAGCAAAATGACAAAGCAGCAGCACCATCAATGTATCAGCAACACCTCCCAAGGAATATGTTCTTGTGATCACATTGGTCCTAATGTAATTACACATGCTGGCAAATTGCATTGAGAACACTTGATCCCATTCTATTCAAAGGTTGTAGCTATTTGGGATGATAACTGATTTCACTCTTGTTAGGATGGGTAAACCATCAAAGCTCAAAGTCAAATTTCCACCCATATATAATACTGTTTGGGGATTACTGCAATACTCTTGGGGATTATGCTGACACTTCACTTTATATTATCTTCATCCTATTAATTGTTAACTACGAGGTCTGTCAATAAAGTATAGGTCCTTTTTATTTTTTTCAAAAACTATATGGATTTCATTCATATGTTTTTACGTCAGACATGCTTGAACCCTCGTGCGCATGCGTGAGTTTTTCCACGCCTGTCGGTGACGTCATTCGCCTGTGAGCACTCCTTGTGGGAGGAGTCGTCCAGCCCCTCGTCGGAATTCCTTTGTCTGAGAAGTTGCTGAGAGACTGGCGCTTTGTTTGATCAAAATTTTTTCTAAACCTGTGAGACACATCGAAGTGGACATGGTTCGAAAATTAAGCTGTTTTCAGTGAAAATTTTAACCGCTGATGAGAGATTTTGAGGTGATACTGTCGCTTTAAGGACTTCCCACGGTGTGAGACGTCGCGCAGCGCTCTCAGGCAGCGTCATCAGCCTGTTTCAAGCTGAAAACCTCCACATTTCAGGATCTATTGATCCAGGACGTCGTGGGAGAACAGAGAAGTTTCAGAAGAAGTCGGTTTCAGCATTTTATCCGGATATTCCACTGTTAAAGGAGATTTTTTTTGCAGGTATGCAGGGGTAATCCCGGACGTCGGCTTCCTTAGACGCCCACCAGAAGCGCTGCTGGACCACTGCCACGGTTCTGCGCACCCCCGGATGACAGGAACCGTGACAGAAGTCCAAAACCGCAGCTCTGGCCTCTGGTGGGACGTACAGTTTGTTCCTCGGGCCGGTCCCCGGGTCCGGGTTCCGTGCCAGGGCCTCCCGGACGGTCTTCTCCATGTCCCAGGTGAGGGTGGCCACGACAGTGGACTCGGGGATGATGGTCTCTGTTGGGTCCGACAACTCAGCCTTGACCTCCTCTTCGTGCACCCGGGACAGGGCATCCGATCATTGGTTCTTGGTCCCGGAGCAATATGTGATCTGGAAGTCAAGCACCCCGAAGAACAGTGACCAGCGGGCTTGCCTGGGGTTCAGCCGCTTGGTGGTCCGGATGTACTCCAGGTTCCGATGGTCCGTGAAAACCACGAAGGGCACCGTTGCTCCCTCCAACAGGTGTCTCCACTCCTCAAGAGCTACTTCACCGCCAGGAGTTCCCGGTTGCCGACGTCATATTCCTTTCAGCAGGGGTCAAACCTGCGGGGAAAAATAGGCACAAGGGTGGAGTACCTTATCGGACTCCCTGCTCTGGGACAGCACGGCTCCTATCCCTGAGTCAGAGGCATCCACTTCAACTATGAACTGGCGATTAGGATCAGGCTGCAACAGAACTGGTGCAGTCGAGAACCGGCGTTTCGACTCCCTAAACGCGGCTTCGCACCGATCCGACCAGGTGAAGGGGACTTTAGTGGAGGTCAGGGCGGTCAGGGGGCTAACCACCTGACTGTAGCCCTTAATGAACCTCCGATAGAAATTTGCAAAGCCGAGGAACTGTTGTAGTTTCCTACGGCTTGTTGGTTGGGGCCAATCTCTCACCACCGCAACCTTGGCCGGGTCAGGGGCGACGGAGTTGGAGGAGATGATAAACCTCAGGAAGGACAAAGAAGTATGGTGGAACTCGCACTTCTCGCCCTTCACAAACAGCCGGTTCTCCAACAACCGCTGCAGGACCTGACGTACATGCTGGACATGAGTCTCAGGGTCCGGAGAAAAGATGAGTATATCGTCTAGATATACGCAGACAAACCGATGCAGGAAGTTCCGCAAGATGTCATTAACCAATGCTTGGAACGTCGCGGGGGTGTTTGTGAGGCCGAATGGCATGACCAGGTACTCAAAGTGACCTAAGGGGGTGTTAAATGCTATCTTCCACTCATCTCCCTTCCGGATCCGAACCAGGTGGTACGCATTTCTAAGATCCAGTTTTGTGAAAATTTGGGCTCCATGCAGGGGCGTGAACACTGAATCTAACAGGGGCAGAGGGTATCGGTTGCGAACCGTGATCTCGTTCAGCCCCCTGTAATCAATGCATGGACGGAGTCCGCCGTCTTTCTTGCCCACAAAAAACAAACCAGCACCCATCGGGGAGGTGGAGTTCCGGATCAGCCCGGCAGCTAATGAGTCCCGGATGTAGGTTTCCATTGATTCGCGTTCCGGACGTGGGAGGTTGTACAGCCTGCTGGACGGGTACTCAGTGCCCGGGATCAAATCGATGGCGCAATTGTACGGTCGGTGCGGGGGAAGAGTGAGTGCCAGATCTTTGCTGAAGACGTCAGCAAGATCGTGGTACTCCTCCAGCAAGGCCGTCAGATTGGGGGGGACTTTGACCTCCTCATTAGCTGTCACACCGGGTGGAACCGAGGATCCTAAACATTCCCGGTGGCAGGTTTCGCTCCACTGCGTCACAACCCCAGACGGCCAATCAATCCGGGGATTGTGCTTCACCATCCATGGAAACCCTAAAATCACTCGGGAGGTAGAAGGTGTTACATAAAACACAATCTCCTCCTTGTGATTCCCAGACACAACCAATGTCACGGGCTGTGTCTGGTGTGTGATTAATGGAAAAAGGGTGCCATCTAGTGCCCGTACCTTCAAAGGTGAAGGCAGAGCCACCAGAGGGAGCCCTACTTCCTTTGCCCATCTGCTGCCCAGCAGATTCCCTTCCGACCCGTGTCTACTAGTGCTGGGGCGTGAAGGGTTAACTCCTCACTTAGGATTGTGACTGGGATTCGTGCAGATTTACGGGGTTTCCCCGTGTGGGTATTATGACCCACCCTTAGCCCAGTCTCTAAGGACGAGTGCTGCTGTTTTGACCCTTTGGGGCAGTTTTTCTGCGTGTGCTCGGTTGAGCTGCAGAGAAAACACTCCCCACGGACCAGCCTCCTTTGTCTCTGATCTGATCGTCTTTTGGCCCTGCTCATTTCCATAGCAACGGCAGCAGGGGGAGCTGTCATCAAGTGGAGTGTCCTGGCTGTGGAGCGTGGGGAAGACAGCTTCCTTTCGGACCCGGGAGGAAGAGGGACAGCTTGTGCCTGACCACGCCCTTCGTCTCGCTCCCGTCGGTGTTCTGTTAATCGGCTGTCCAACCGTATAACCAGGTCGATAAGCCCGTCTAAATCCTGCGGCTCGTCGTTCACCACCAGGTGCTCCTTAAGGACCAGAGACAGTCCGTTTACAAAGGCGGCGCGGAGCGCAACAGCATTCCAGCCGGCTCGGCCCACACAACACTATGCATATAAAGTGCTACACAAATTAAAATGCAATATAATTCACATTTACATACATTAAAAAACAACAAAATAGGATATGAAATACATCAAATACAAATTCAAAATGCTAAAATAAAATAATCTATTTTCTCTACACCCCTGGGAGTTTGAAATGTTGCAGTGGTTTCATTTTGCTTTCTGAGCACTTTGATCAGATATAGTGCTTTTAGTTTTCTGGGTCATTTTAATAGTATTTGAACCACAATGGGTAGAGTAATGGAAACCAGCAGCTTATGTGTCTTTGTTGGCCAGGAAGGTTTTAGTGATCTTGACTTTGTGGATGATGCTGTGATCTTTGTAGAATCAATTGATGGCCTGATTGCAGCACTTGAAAGGCTGAGGGATAAATCAGAGTGTCTGGGTTTGTGATTGTCTTGATGGAAGTCTAAAACCCAGAGCTATCAGAAATTAATCTGTATGCAGTTGAAGTGTTACTACTGAGATGGGTGAATGCCTCATCAAGTCCAACATTCATGTCTCCTGGTCTTCTGCATTTGACAAAGACAGATGCTTTGGAAGAGCTTACAGGGTTGGGAGGTTGATGGACAGAAGTGTTTGGTTAACCTGATACCTGTCCAGGACAACTAAGGTCCACGTTTTTAGGATCCTGCTGCTTCCTGTCTTAGTGTATTGTTGTGAGACTTGGACATTGACCAGTGATCTCAGTTGATAACTGGATGTCTTTAGCACTCAGTCTCCTCAAAGGATTATTGGGTATCGCTAAAATGACTTTGTGTCAAACTAGAGGTGACTTAGAGAGACTCATATGAGGAGTATCACTTGAGTAGGAACACCAGCTACAATATTTTGGCTGGTTTCTCTGTGCATGATCCAGCACACAGGTATCTCTGTGCTGAAGACCCCAGCAACCAATATTTCACCCTGCTGCAGCACATATATGGGTAGTTTTGAGAGATGGCAATGGGCCAGTTGTCTGCCTGTCTGGTTTCTATCCAGGACCCAGTATGGTTTGGTGGTGTGGTGTACATGCATGCTCCCAGACTTGATTCGAACTACAATGACACAAAAGTCATCAAGGTAGGCTTGAGGCACTGCACATGATTACCCTGAAAGTATGTAAGAACTGGATGCTGTGACAAAATGCCACTCCATTTGGATTCCAGTCATGTCCATAAATCAAGCTTTAAGGGCCCCTTGACACATAGTATGGATGTGGTTGAATTGCACATGAAGCAGGAACTGTATGCAATACATGTAAAGTCTGAGCTACTATAACACCTCGTACACTTGTTGCTACAACTATTTGCACACAGCAGCGGCTGAAAGACAGAGTGTGCATTGTGCGAGCCCATTCGAAACCCTTTCGCAGCAGGTGTCAGCCAAATTCCAGGTGACACACACGAACATCTAACACCGCTCGCTTGGCACTTACAAAATGTGTGGCCATTTGTGCTATTAGCATGACAACAGTCAGCAGACGATCTCTTTCGAGCTGGCGGTGAAATTTGTCAAAGTGCCCCCATGACTGTGGAGTTGCCGAGTACATGTGGAGTGCCAGAGTGTCCGCTCCCCCCACAACACTTGTTGGAGGGGAGCGGGGGCACCTCTCATCTAATCACAGAGTGACACACCTTGGTCTGTGTACTGAATGGACAGTGGGCATGGTGGCTGACAACAGCAGGAGCTGTTGACAACTCTAGTCCTGGATGTCACAGCTGCAGAACAAGTACCATGTTTTGGCGGACACATGCGTGTGTGTGTGTGTGTTTGCTGTCCTCATGTGGAAATACATAAAAACATATATCGCTTTTGTGATGGGCTGGAGAGCGTGCACATTGACAGGCTGCCCCAGCTGAAACGGACCATCAGTTCATTGGACACACAGCAGGCAATCTGAATGTCACGTCTGTCTGAAAGGACACGTGCAACAGTGCAACAAATACGTCACTTTCAGTCATGTATCACCAGAAATACGCTTGGTCAGTTATCACCGCGCTTTTTTCTCTCTTTTTTAAAAATACATTTATGTCCTTGTTGATTTCAGGCATTTTTCCACACCTTTTACAGCAGGGGTCACCAACCCTGTTCCTGGAGAGCCCCTGCCCTGTATGTTTTCTACATCAACCTACTGTCACACCTGTTTTTGTTGTTGTTGCTGTTGTTGTTGTTGTTGTTGTTGTTGTTGTTGTTGTTGTTGTTTTGTTTGGTTTTGTTTTGTTTTTTAAGTGGTGTTTTCCAGCTGTTGATTGGCTGAACACACCTGATAGTTAAATGCCTGGGAGTGGATCAGGGAGTGTTAGAAATCATGCAGGGAAGGAGCCCTCCAGGAACAGGGTTGGTGACCCTGTTTTACAGGACAGTGATGGTAGCACAGTGGTAAAGTTTCTGGCTGGCAATCAAAGCTTTTGTAAATTGCAGGTTTGAATCCCGTTGGTGGCATGTATTTTTTTTTTCCACAGCAGCTGTGCGATGGGGTTACATGTGCTCCAGCTGCTCACTTTCCATTTATATTCATATATAGCGCCAAATCACAACAAAGTTGTCTCAAGGCGCTTCACACAAGTAATGTCTAACCTTACCAACCCCTCGCACTGTGTTCCTGCTGTAGCGGTGACACCGTCGTGTGCACAAAACCATCTCAACTGGATCGTGCACACTTGCCTGTCGGCTCGATGTTTTCGTGGTTCGCTCCTACGAGCTGTTCCGCCATGATTCGCCCTGATTTGTACTTATTCGTGCTATGCATGAAGGGGCCCGAAGGCATGTTTGGCTTGAAACACAGAATGCATTGTGCCAGATATTGTCCTCTCTTGTCTTAAATGATATGCAATGTTCTAGTAGATCAAAGGAACACATGTGGCTGGGTGTTACTGATAGAACTGTGAGGATACAAAAGACACAAAAATATTGGAAAACGCTGCCCCAGACTACTTGATTCCGGTGTTATCTTTTGAGTTTGCCTCTTTTTGTCTGACAAATACTGTTTTGTTCTCTGAGCACGACTTAATCTTTATGGCTCTCTCCTTCAAGATAAGTAGCCAGAATAAACTCCGAAAATTGAATCCTTAGGATTTTCAATATTTCTCTCTTTTCACCTGAAGTCTTAAGAATGTCTGCTTCACCAACACCCCCTGGCAAAGACAGAACCCAAGCTTATGTAAATAATGACAAAGGGGTAATAGAGCTTTAAATTCACTGTTCAATAACACAAATAGAAAAGCCTCGAGATAGAATTAAAATGGAGGGAAAAAAATGAAAGTCTCCACGTTGCTTTCTCCCCCGGTAGATCCAATACCCATTATCCAACACCTAGCCCCTGTTTGGAGGAGCATATCTGTGCCATCTTCATCTCCTTTCTGCCTCTTCCTGGACTGAATGGATTATTTTCTCATCTTTTCCATTCCGACAGTTTCCTCGTATCTTTCCCAGTACTTTTCCTCCCTCAGTGTAATTATACAGCAAGTGAGGGAGACAATTTGCTTTCCCTTGTTGTTGCTGAAGTGCCCATTAGAGCGAACACCCTTCATCTCTCTAATGAACTGATCACGTTAAATGAGGAGAAAACTCACTCCTTTTGCAAGCATGTAAAAGAAATGGCTTCAGGAGGGACTAACAGGATTTCGAGGACAAAAACACGAATGCAGCCGTGTTGCTTTTCAAGTTGAAGTAGTTAACTTCATCGTGTCTGGACTATGTCTGCATGATTTATATTGCTTGTCTCAGAGGAATAATTCACAAATATCCCATAAGGCAGTGGGGGTTCCACTGGTTGCATCCTTTTACTCATTACTGCCATTGCTCTACAATCACACTTAATAATTAAACAACTGTGATGCTGCTCAACTTTTTAAAGTCTGCACACACAATTACCAAACAACTGCCCAAGTTGTCACTCAGTATATGGTAAATGGACTGCATTTATACAGCGCTTTTCCATCTGCATCACATGCTCAAAGTGCTTTATAATTATGCGTCACATTCACCCCGATATTGGGGTGCTGCCATACAAGGCGCTCATTACACACCGGGAGCAATAGGGGATCAAGGACCTTGCCCAAGGGCCCTTAGTGATGTTCCAGGATCTTCTGGTCTCAAGCCCAACACCTTAACCACTAGACCATCACCTCCCCCAAATGTCAGGCCAGGTCAGGGAGGATCCACTCTACCACAGAACTACCCTGGGTCCTGGAAGGTAAGCGCCCAGGCAGACAACCAGTTCATCTACATTTCTTGAAAGAAGCCATCTGTGTCTTTAGACTCCTCCAATTGCTGGGGTCCTTAACATAGAGGCATCTGCATACCGGATCATGCACAGAGAAACCACATGGCCACATGACCATAGGAGGTATACCCCAATTATCTTCATGCCATTGATTGATCTTTTGCATATTTTATCTAACGAGGATAATCCCAGACCTATCTGATCAAATATGTGTGCCATGTTTTGGTGCAAATCGGAAAACAAAAATCACAATATTGATCTTCAGCCCCAACAGCCTTGACCTTTGTCAAAACAAATGTTTCAAAGGCAGTTCTGGAGTCAACCTTGGCCCAAGCACCATGGAGGAGAAGTGGAGAGCACACACACACACACACACACACACTTCTCAAGTAATATAATGACATTGGTTAAAAACACAAACAGAAGTACATAAAAGAAGAGTACCATATTTCAGACCTGGTGCCGCGAAGGGGCGTTTGGGGGCGACGCCCCCTCACGTCATCAACCCCGCCCCCTCGGATGTGAGAGTTATCAAAAAATAAAAATAAAAAAGAAAGAAAAAGAAATACTGGAAAATATAGCAAAATATTAGTTATTCAATAATATCACATATTTAACAAATAAACCAAATTAATTAACTAAATTAATTAATTTTAAAACAAACGGATATGGCGTGTGTCTGTGTTCAAGCGATTTGAAAGTTGAGGGCTGCGCTTGTCAGTGCGGCAGAGGGCAAGGATCCTGAGTCCAGCGATTATGACAAGGTGGACGAATTAAAGCATGCTCAATTTATTCAAGCAGTGTCAGAGCTGGAGTTCCTGGGATTCTTCAAGTCCACCAAGCAAAAGGCAGATCATGCAGCACGACTCACTTGGGGAGGGTGTTAATGCTGCGTTTACACATAACGACGACAAGTCACGAATGCCACGAAGTACACATTCTTGGCCGCTGATCACGAATGTGATGATTCGGGGCAGAGGCGTCAGGTGTCCTCAGGAACTGCTGCAACCTGTTACCACACGTTACGATTAATGGCACGTGTTGCTGGAGAATTATCAGGAACCATTACGCACGGTCAAGAATAGTGTTCCGTGTTGTTGTGCGCTATTGCGCGTAACAGCGCATCGTTATGTTCTGTCACGTTGTGAACGAGGTGAATTGTCTCCACACACACACACACATATTCATCCAACCGAATTCAGATCGCTCCGGTTTTTCAGAAGAACTTTGTGACTGCATGCGTAGTTGGGCTCTGTGCCATGGAGTGGCGCACATGCCCAATTGCGCTGTGATGGAGGGCTGTATGTGGGGTTAATCTACTGTCTCGTGTCGTTTCTCAGATCAGTTGTTGGTTTGGTTTCGTGGTATGCAGGAGATCACTTGACCGAGGGTCTATATGTTCAAATAATAATTTAAAAAATACTGTCATCACTCTTTACTCTTAGTCAGTCTCTTACAACGGTGTAGCCTAAATACACGAGCTTTCCAGGAGCGCACCCAATTCATTACGCACGCTCAGAGGAACGTCCCCTCCGGTGCACACTTTTTTGGGGGGAGGGGGGGGGGTGACTCTGCCCCCTGTGATAAACTCATCGCCCCCTTAATATTTTTTTTTTTTCTGGCGCCAGGCTTGCTATATTTTCGGTAGTATAAGGCGTACTGGAGTGTAAGTCACATCTGTAACTGACAAGGTCTCCCAAATTATTAAAAATGAGGCTTATACTACAGAAAATATGGCGTACACAGAAAAGTAATTCAAGTGCTCTTTTATTTAAGCATATTCCAAATTGTTGTATTGGCTATGCCCAGTCTTTGGGCAATGCCTCTGATTGATTTTCCTTCCTCAGATTCAGTATGCTATGTATTTTTCTCATGAACAGCTTTCTGGTCTTCATGTTCTCTTATTCATTTTAACAAACGAATCAGGGGAGGTGAAGGTCTTGTGGTTAAGCATTGTGTTTGAAAACAGAGGATCCTCAGTTCAAATCCCAGCCTGACTGGAAAATCACAAAGGGGCCTTGGGCAAGGTCCTTATTTCCCTATTTGCTCCCGGTGTGTGGGCACCTTGCATGGCAGCAGCCTGACATCGGGGTGAATGTGAGGCATTGATCTATATAAATGTAGTCCATTTACCATTTACAACACCTGTAGTCTTCAAAAGTTACATGCACAACAAGAGTTATAGAAAAAAAATCAATCTAAACAGCTCATTCACATGTTGCAATATTTTTTTCTTGTCTCAAAATTGTGGTGGGCTATGAAAGGTTCTCTGTTCCATTATTGAAAGTATACAGTGCATCCAAAAAGTATTCACAGCAGTTCACTATGTTACAGTCTTATTCCAAAGTGGAGGGAAAAAAAAGTCCAATAAAATTCTACTCACAGCACCCAGATCTCTCATGTTCAATTGGATTCAAGTCTGGTCTCTGGCTGGGCCACTCAAGGACATTCACTAAGTTGTGCTGAAGCCACGCCTTTCATATCTTGGCTGTGTGCTTAGGGTCATTGCCCTGCTGAAAGATCAGCTGTTGCACCAGTATGGAGGTCAAAAGCACTCTGGAGCAGGTTTTCATCCAGGATGTCTCTGTACATTGCTGTATTCATCTTTCCCTCAATCTTGATGCATCTTCCTGTTCCTGACACTGAAAAACACCCCCACAGCATGATGCTGCCACCACCATGCTTTACTGTAAGGATGATGCCTGGTTTCCTCCAAACGTGGTGCCTGGCATTCACACCAGAGACTTCAATATTTGTCTCATCAGACCAGAGAATTTTGTTTCTCATGGTCTGAGAGTCCTTCAAAGCATATTTGGCAAACTCCAGGTGGGCTGCCATGTACTTTTTACTAAGGAGTGGCTTCTGTCTGGCCACTCTACCATACAGGCCTGATTGACAGACAGCAAGCTTTTGGGGGCCCAGCAGACCTCACTGTCTGACTTGTTTTCCAGACAGGTGAGGAGGAAGGCTCAGAGAATTTTATCTGATCTGGCCCACCCTCTCCATGGTGAATTTTGTTATTTGCCATCTGGAGCGAGGCTTAGGTTTCCTACAGTGAGGAGTAACAGATATAAGCATTCCTTTGTACCTGTGGCTATCTCTGTTCTGAATGCTGACCGGAGGAGAGAAGCAGATACATAGGGTTGATGACAAATCGTGTTAGGTAACTCGGTTCCTTTTCCATTGATCCAGGTCTGTACTGTGTCCCCCTTGTGTACTGAATGTTTGGTGTGTTTTTGCTTTTTTCTTTTCTTTTTATTCTGTGCTTTTCTGTATACCCATTGCTGTACAGCTCGTTGCTCCTTTGGAGACATTGAATAAATAAAGTGAAAGTGAAAGTTAAAGTGGAAACAGGATGCACCTAAGCTCAATTTTGAGCTTCATGGCAAAGTCTGTGAATACTAAAGTACACATGATTTCTTTCTGTTTTTTTTTTTTTGTTTTTTTTAATCTGCCATCTGCAGAAAACAATGAATTTCATCCATTTTGGAATAAGGCTGTTACATAAAATGTGAATACTTTCTGGATGCACTGTACATTCTAAACTGTTGTCTCCGATTTGCTGGTGTCACAACAATTCAGTTTATCTTAACTACAAATTGTAGCATTTAGTTGACATAAATTGAAGTCAATTTAAGCTGAGACTGCTGCAGAAAATGCATGAGGATACAGAGTGACAAGCAATGGGTGGAAGAGTGTGAAATGATGAAGGGATGAGAGAGAATGAAATAGAGAGGGGCATATTGGAAGGAAGGAATGGAGAGAGGGGAAAAAATGTTCCTATCCCCAGGTTTGGGTTAGAAACACTTATAACTCAGGACCATAGATTATGACAGCCCAATCTTCTGGGCTGCTGCCTGAAAAATAACCACAAGCAGCCGGCTGCCACACACAAATGCCCGCGCATGAATGGATGTGGAGGGAGATGGAGATAAAGTGGGATAGAGAGGAATGAAGGGTCAGAAAGCAAAGAGAAAGTGAGGAAGCTGTTATGTGTCGGACGCAGCCCGGAGAACCGACCAGCGTTTGAAGGACCCAGTATAAAATAAGCAGAGCACGGTACAAAGGATAACAGAGTTTAATGAACATAACAGTGCTGTGAAAAATATAAAAGTGCGCGGTCTGGCGTGGTGGATTGCGGTGCGCTCCCAGCAGCGCTAACGGTCCGGAGCCAGAACTGGTTCGGACCCAAGGACCCCGCCGACACCCCCCAGGTGGCCGCGACAAACTGAGTCTGTGAAAGAAGGAATCATTATGTGAGTCCACACTCAACACACAGAGAGAACGCTCAAAGGTGCACAAACAGCAAACACTTCCTGGCTTAATTACTAATCAGCTTCCCACCCTGCAGGCATGGAACATCCAGTTCAGAAACTCACTGCAGCGGAAGCTGATTTAAACGACCAACATACAGCTCAATATAATAAGGTGTGAGGGACACCACATTTACTGACTGTATAAATGTTAGTCACAAAATCTAACATACCTCAGGAAGTATGCTGACGAGCGTGAGACCTCACCCTCTCCTCTTTCACAGACCATGCATCAAACCTGGACGTTCTCTGCATCCACTGATGATGAGATGGCTCCCGAGACGACAATCTCACCCGTCTGGTCACAAGGTCGAGTCTCTGGCAAATACACACTGTGTACTCCAGTCTTAAATGCCACCATGTTCCAATCCATGTAGATGCACCACAGCTGTGAGTCCTGACGAGCCGCAGGTGATCAGGGTGAGGTCCTGATAAACTCAGCTACACAGCCACTCAGTCCCAAATGCAAGCCACCTGGAAGGAAAAACAAAAGACAGAAACAAAAAGGCAGCCAGGCCCCCCAGCCATACAACAGTACCCCACCCTCACGGGAAGCCTCCCGGCGACCACACAAACCTGGCCCAGGAGAAACACCCCCCTCCAGGGACCATGGCTGGAAACCGTATCCGCATTCATCTTCCAACAGAATCCTCATCTACAGAACGGTAGGTGTCTTCTCCTCTGGCTGCATCTTTGCCCTTGTTTCTATCAGTCAATTAGCACAGGTGTGGCCAGGAGTTCTTGAACCTGTGCGGTCAGCCTTTGTCCAACCATGTTCACAGTCTGATTAGTCATAAAACAAAAAAGACAAACACAAACAACCAAAACACCCCCCCCCCCCCTCCCCAGAGGCCCGTTCCATCAAACCCCGGGAAGGGGAGAAAAGAAAAACAACCCAAACTTAAGTTTGCAAATAAAACTGCTAACAAACCCCCCCCCCCCCCCCCCCCCCAACGACATGTAGGGACCAACACCCCCCAGAGGACATCCCGCCAGCTCCAGGAGTAATAACCACAGCCGAGGTCCCTCTGGGATCCAACGTCACCCACGGGGACTCCCAGCGCCTCCCAGAGGACCATTCCATCAACCCCAGGAGACGCCTCCCCTCATGACCAACGGACCCAGCCTCGGCTGTCTATGGTTAGATGGACCCACAGCCCTTTCCCCCCCAGAGGACACCACAGTCAAACCCTGAGGGAGGAAACTGGGGGAAAAACAAAAGGAGAAAAAAAAAACATACAAACAAAACAACCCCAACCCCACCCCCTTGGTGCAGTGGAAACTGGAAGCACGTCCAGTGTCACCAACCGTGACTATACCCCAGAAGCCAACCGGGAGGAGTGGAACAGCGGTTATGGCAGACAGCACAAAACGGCGCCACACCTCCGACTTCTAAACCAGCCACTAACTGCGGGTATATCCCACTACCCCAAACCTCAGCCACGCCGATGGCAGACGGCTCAAAGGCGTGCTGAAGCCGGAGGTGGAACAGGGAAACAACAAACAAAAACATCCCCCCCCCCCCCCCCAGGTGCAGAGGTTACCTGGAAAACGCCCAGCATAACCAAACTGCACCACTCCAGCAACGCCGACACTACGGCTCACACGGCTGGAGTCAGAGGAGAAGAGAGGGCATAACAAAAAACAAAACAAAAAAAAAGAAAAAAGAAAAAACAACCCAAATACCCCCCCATGATCCCCCAGGGGACCGTCCCATCAAACCCCGGGAGGCGAAACCGAAAGAAACAAAAAGAAAGACCAACAGACTAGCATAAAGTTGCTTGGGTCCTTTTTTTTTTCCAGACAGACTGCAGGGTCACAACCCCAGACCCTAATAGTGAAAAACAAAAAATAAAATCCCACACAAAAACCAACTCAAAAAACACCCACACAAAATGAACTAACACAAAACAAATAAGTGATTTATACCGTCAAGCTCAAACAAATGGAACACACCTGTTCCAACTTAAGAGCTTGACGGTAATGTGACTCAGTCACCAACAGAGGGAGCCAGAGTGCTAAAAATAAAAAAAACCCTTTGGTGACAGAAAATAATTCATGCTGCTTTTCCTGTGAGCAGCACACAACCAAAAATGTGATTCAACTAAATAACACTGGAGCTGACAACAGACGCAGTAGCTATCATTACCCGGGGAAACGGGGCTACGACTGTAACACAGGAAGCACCGCGACCCATGCCACAGAGCTCCGCCGTGCGCGTGCACCCATTACAGACCCACTCCTGCAGCTCCCGTTCAAACCTCTTATCCGGTCGAAGTGCGACGCGAAGCCGTCGCCAGTCACACTCCACCACGACCCACGGATAAGGCACACACAGGAACACGGCTGCACGAGCGCTCAAATCAGTATTCAGTAATGGGTTCTCCAACGCGCACCATCCGGGCGGAGAGCACCCGCAACTGATCCGGATAACTTCTGAACGTCTGCTGCCGCCTTCCCGGCGCGTTACCGTCTCTGCTACCGCTGGGTCCGTGATGTTTGGCCAGAGACTACTGTTATGTGTCGGACGCAGCCCGGAGAACCGACCAGCGTTTGAAGGACCCAGTATAAAATAAGCAGAGCACGGTACAAAGGATAACAGAGTTTAATGAACATAACAGTGCTGTGAAAAATATAAAAGTGCGCGGTCTGGCGTGGTGGATTGCGGTGCGCTCCCAGCAGCGCTAACGGTCCGGAGACAGAACTGGTTCGGACCCAAGGACCCCGCCGACACCCCCCAGGTGGCCGCGAAAAACCGAGTCTGTGAAAGAAGGAATCATTATGTGAGTCCACACTCAACACACAGAGAGAACACTCAAAGGTGCACAAACAGCAAACACTTCCTGGCTTAATTACTAATCAGCTTCCCACCCTGCAGGCATGGAACATCCAGTTCACAAACTCACTGCAGCGGAAGCTGATTTAAACGACCAACATACAGCTCAATATAATAAGGTGTGAGGGACACCACATTTACTGACTGTATAAATGTTAGTCACAAAATCTAACGTACCTCAGGAAGTGTGCTGACGAGCATGAGACCTCACCCTCTCCTCTTTCACAGACCATGCATCAAACCTGGACGTTCTCTGCATCCACTGATGATGAGATGGCTCCCGAGACGACGATCTCACCCGTCTGGTCACAAGGTCGAGTCTCTGGCAAATACACACTGTGTACTCCAGTCTTAAATGCCACCATGTTCCAATCCATGTAGATGCACCACAGCTGTGAGTCCTGATGAGCCGCAGGTGATCAGGGTGAGGTCCTGATAAACTCAGCTACACAGCCACTCAGTCCCAAATGCAAGCCACCTGGAAGGAAAAACAAAAGACAGAAACAAAAAGGCAGCCAGGCCCCCCAGCCATACAACAGAAGCAGTGGAAATGGAAGAAGGATATGGATGTATGCAGGAAAGTTTGAAGCAAAAAGAAAGCAGACGAGTGAGTGGGCCTGGTGAGAGCATAAAAAGCAGAAGCAGTGAGATGCTGATAGGAGGCTCTGTGGAAAAATAATGACTGAAAAGAATGAAGAGAGCCGAGAACCAACACAAAAGGACAGTTCTGTAGACTTAAAGGCCCGATCGCAGTGTGCAGCATAGCAGCATCTCTCACAACGGCGTTGCCCCGGTTGTGGCTTTGGCATTTTCATTTATTTTAGCAGCCGCTGAGATTAGAAATCTGGTTTTGAAAGCAGACCAGGGCAAGAAGAAAATATAGAAGAAAAGAAAATATTCAGCACAAACACAGTAAAGCGATTCACAGCAGATTCAGGACTGATTTGATCCCATCTGACAGGAAGACAGAGGTTGGGAATGAGAGGAACAGTAGTAGCCAGTAAACCAGTATTGATCAGTATGTCTGGTATTTATATTGCAAATGTTTTTCTTTTTTACTTTCACTTTTGATACTCTGTGTGCTTCTTACTTTGTGTGCTGCTATAAATGCTGCTGGAACCTTTAATTTCCCTGAGGGAGTCTTCCCAAGGGATCAATAAAGTTCTATCTAATCTAATATAAAATAAATCTGGGGCAGTTATGGAGGTCAACAGGTTTTGTGGGTGGTTTTGTATTTTTCTGATCATATGTCATAATACAGATGATAAATGCAGACATCATAAGAATGTTTCATTTTGCTTTTGCAAGTGCTAAATTTGACACAATGGTACTACTTTGTCTTCTTTGTCTACTTTTTGCAAAAAAAAAGCCATTAGTCACTTTAATTCTAGGATGGAGTTAGTTTGTTTTTTGTTGTTGTTGTTGTTGTTGTTTTTTTGTTTTTTTTTAGATGGTGTCCAGAATCTATTTTAATTATATATTTGCACAATCTTGGTTTATCTCAATGCTGTGCCTGTTACATATTGTGCTGTGCTACATTATTGTGATTTTTAGATGTATTGTCCAGGTTTTTAATAATTGTACATACATGCTGTAGAACATGCCATAGTGTTTGGGGTGTAAGGGTTTACTAGTAGAGGTACTAGTTTTTCTTTTAAAGTTAGCCATGTGCATAGGATGGATGCTTATCCTCACTGCCTACTTAACACTCAACAAAAATATAAATGCAACACTTTTGGTTTTGCTCCCATTTTGTATGAGATGAACTCAAAGATCTAAAACTTTTTCCACATACACAATATCACCATTTCCCTCAAATATTGTTCACAAACCAGTCTAAATCTGTGATAGTGAGCACTTCTCCTTTGCTGAGATAATCCATCCCACCTCACAGGTGTGCCATACCAAGATGCTGATTAGACACCATGATTAGTGCACAGGTGTGCCTTAGACTGCCCACAGTAAAAGGCCACTCTGAAAGGTGCAGTTTTATCACACAGCACAATGCCACAGATGTCGCAAGATTTGAGGGAGAGTGCAATTGGCATGCTGACAGCAGGAATGTCAACCAGAGCTGTTGCTCGTGTATTGAATGTTCATGTCTCTACCATAAGCCGTTTCCAAAAGCGTTTCAGAGAATTTGGCAGTACATCCAACCAGCCTCACAACCGCAGACCACGTGTAACCACACCAGCCCAGGACCTCCACATCCAGCATGTTCACCTCCAAGATCGTCTGAGACCAGCCACTCGGACAGCTGCTGGAACAATCGGTTTGCATAACCAAAGAATTTCTGCACAAACTGTCCGAAACTGTCTCAGGGAAGCTCATCTGCATGCTCGTCGTCCTCATCGGGGTCTCAACCTGACTCCAGTTCGTCGTCGTAACCGACTTGAGTGGGCATATGCTCACATTCGCTGGCATTTGGCACGTTGGAGAGGTGTTCTCTTCACGGATGATGCGAAGGAGATGTGTTGCACTGCATGAGGCAAAAGGTGGTCACACCAGATACTGACTGGTATCCCCCCCCAATAAAACAAAACTGCACCTTTCAGAGTGGCCTTTTATTGTGGGCAGTCTAAGGCACACCTGTGCACTAATCATGGTGTCTAATCAGCATCTTGATATGGCACACCTGTGAGGTGGGATGGATTATCTCAGCAAAGGAGAAGTGCTCACTATCACAGATTTCGACTGGTTTGTGAACAATATTTGAGGGAAATGGTGATACTGTGTATGTGGAAAAAGTTTTAGATCTTTGAGTTCATCTCATACAAAATGGGAGCAAAACCCAAAGTGTTGCGTTTATATTTTTGTTGAGTATATGACTTAAGGGCAGCATACAGAGAGATTCTCTGCTGATGGAGTTTGCTTTGCGCCCATGGCAGTGCATGAAGACTGGAAACTTCCAGTATACAAATAATGAATATTCATGAGTTCATCGGTACAAATATTTCATGAGGTGAAAGATGGAATGTTCACCAAGTTGAATGGTACGTTCCAGTTTTCACCAAATTAAATATTTCATTAAAAGAATGAAAAACATTCATTGTTTGTTTTATACGAGGTCTGTTAGAAAAGTATAGGACCTTTTTATTTTTTGCAAAAACCTGATGGATTTGAATCACGTGTGCTTGCATGAGCAAACCTTGAACCTTTGTGCGCATGCGTGAATTTTTTCACACCTGTCGATTGCGTCATTTGCTGGTAAGCAGCCTTTGTGTGAGGACGTGCAGTGCGCTCGGCGGATTTTCATTGCAAGGAAAAAGACAGAACGACTGGAGCAGCGCTATTAAATAATTCTGACGATGTAGTCTGTGATGCCGTGCGCTGACTTCATGTACTACCAAAAAAAAAAAAAAAAAAAAAAAAGACTTTATGTAATTCCTTAGTCCAGTGAAAAACCACATGAGACATTTGGCCAGCTTTTCATCCTAACTTCATCCTCTTCATTCTCACGGCTCTTCATGCCTCCAGACGGCTTACAGCATAGTCGATTTGTTTTTGTGTGTGTTAGAAGAATTAGCAGAGTCAGTTAGCTCCTTCAAATCATTGTCTGCCAGCAAAACAAACGTCGCCCCCCACTAGTGGACGGTGGTCACAGCGTGAAATGACACAAAACGTATGGAACCAAATGTGCACGCTAAATTGAACCAAATTTGCATGCTAAATGGAACACAACACAAATGGGATGAATAATCCATGTCACGTGACATACAAAGCACCAATCAAATGACAAGGATCCACTCAGCTGTTATATAAAATGGACTGATAAACAGATGAATCAATGACTTCAACATTATACCCATTAAAAATTTAAATTTCACATGGCTAACAGCTTTTTTTAATTAAAGGACTTCTCAGAAGTATTTATACTAAATTTGGTGCTTGTGTCAACTGAGCAATTATCTGTACTTTTTTTCCCTACTGACATCCTGCACCTGGTCTCACGTGCACAATCAGCCACACGTGTCTCATTCCCCAATTACAGACTCTGCTTTAAAACTCATCTCTCTCACACTGTGGAATCTTTTTGTTTTCTTTGTTGGAGTTTCTGTTGTTTTTCTTCTTCTAACTTTAGGTTGCTTTGACTCAAAAGTGATCTTAAGGGTAACGTGCATAAATGTCTATGAGCACTTTTTTTGCAGCTGGCTTTTGTTTATTTGCTCGAAATATGTTTATTCCAGCTTGAGCCTTTATTTTAATTTATCAGTCGAGCTTGAAAGTGTTGACTGAATGTTTGGGTAGTGAAGGGGTACACAGGTCAAAGACATTGTGGTGTCATGAATAAGCAGCTGTGAGATGATGACTTGATACAATCAGCAGTTTAAGGCACCTTTGTGGTTTAATGCTTGTGCACTTTGTGGTCATGTTGCAGAATCGTTGTAGCAGATGTTATGCTATACCTTGCTTTTCAGACCTCCTTTACTTCTGTGCAAACGGCTCTATTAACAAGAGTGGCTGCAAACTTTTTATGTAACACTGAAAGGTGTTTTAGTGTTATGAGATTGTAGGGAAAAGTCAACTTGCAAGTACTGGAAAGTGAAATATTTTCATTTGAGTCCTCTTTAAAAATAAATAAAAAGGCAGTCATGTCATTAATTTAGTTGTGTTGCCTTTCTTGTTGGCATGGAGGGACTCCATGCCAACTCCAGGACTCCGCTTTTTATTCAAAGCGGTTGTACTAACTGATAGGACCGTAAGCTGTGGTCCTTTACTTGGACCACTGGCCCAACACATACAGCTACAAACACCTCCAGGACACTGAGGTGATGCAATCAATAATAATCCTCAAAGAATGTTTGTTGCCTTAATTGGGAGGTACAACAACTGGAGTAAAGACAAAAGTTTGAAATGCGATTTTATTACCTACGCCAACAAAGTTGGAGGAATTTGTGTTTTCACTCATGACTGTTTGTGAAGAGCCTGGAGCCCACAATTTCTCAAATATCATGGAATTTTTGGGTGATTCTTAGACTACGGGCACTTATTATGTCCTTTGATAATATTGTATGAAAAACAGAAAAAAGGGGAGATTTCACACTTTTATAGTTATCTTTACAATGAAAGTGTGTTAAGAAATTTGTACTAGTAGTCTATGATGACTTTTTCACCTTTTTTCAGCATCATTATATGCAAATATTGCCGTTTTGTGCTTGTCCCACACCCAGACTTTTGATCTTCAATGATAAAAATGAATGGTAAAGAAACGTTTTTTCTAATGTTTTAAAATATCTCTGAATAAAATATCAGTAAAATAATCAAAACATAATTGGGGTATTCAATGTCATACAACTGTTGTGATTTTTTTTAAACAAAATGGAGTTGTCCCACACTATTGCCGTAATTTCCACCACAACACTGTAATGTCTCTTTAAATAGTTTGTATGAAAGACTGTTTGGGTAGTTTCTATGGAGATAAACAGTGACATCAAAGAATCACCCATAAATCATCAGTAAAAGGGTGATTCTTTAACTACGGGCACTATTGGCCTTGTAAATGTAATTTCCACCACACCATTGCCTTACAATATAAAGCGCCTTGGGGCAACTGTTTGTTGTGATTTGGCGCTATATACATGTGCTCTGATGTCACTATTTATCTTCATAGAAACTACCCAAACAATCTTTCATACAAACTGTTTAAAGGGACATTACAGTGTTGTGGTGGAAATTACAGCAATAGTGTGGGGCAACTACATTTTGTTTAAAAAAAATCACAACAGTTGTATGACATTGAATACCCCAATTATGTTTTGATTATTTTACTGATATTTTATTCAGAGATATTTTAAAATATTAGAAAAAAACGTTTCTTTACCATTCATTTTTATCATTGAAGATCCAAAGTCTGGGTGTGGGACAAGCACAAAACAGCAATATTTGCATTTAATGATGCTGAAAAAAGGTGAAAAAGTCATCATAGACTACTAGAACAAATTTCTTAACACACTTTCATTGTAAAGATAACTATAAAAGTGTGAAATTTCCCCTTTTTTCTGTTTTTCATACAATATGATCAAAGGACATAATAAGTGCTCGTAGTCTAAGAATCACCCTTATATCCTAATGGGCAAGAACTGATTCCATTTCTAAAGATAAAGTCAGGAAAAATTGTAGAAAATGAGAAAAATCCCTATCTGTAACATTGAATGAATTTTCAAAAATTCATAACTTTATAATTTCATAAGAACATTATGTAGGATGGTATCATTTATCAACTGACAGTTTTGATCTGATCCAGATTATATATTTTGTGGCTATTTAAATTTAACATAGAAAACCCCATTTAATGTATATTTTACATTATATCTTAAATGTGCCACAATCACTCTCACATTTGAGAGTGAGGTGCAAACCGGCAGTCTATCAGCTAACAAAGCTTGATCTATATTTCTGGACATGTGAATTTAACATTGAAAAACCCTTTTTGTTTCACATTTTGCATTCTATCTCAATCAAAAGTGCCTCAGTCACTCTCATTTTTCTGTTATGGATTTTCCTGCAAAATTCCATCAAAATTGAATGCAGGTTCCAATTGTATGCCTGTTGATCTTCCAGTTATCAGCTGGAAACCAAGTGCCAAAAAGCAATGGCAAATTGTGCATAGCAAAGATAATGTTCTGTGAAATGTATCTGGGAAAAAAAATTCAGAAAACAAAAATCTGGAGAAAAATCCTGAAGACAACACCACAAAAATCTTTGAGTCAAGTGCATGAAGTAACTACATACTCCAACATTTGATCACATCTAATTTAGCTTAGGAAAAGACATTTCTAACAGCACTTTGACCCTTTTTTAATTTTTCCAAGGTAAAAGTTTGTGCAGTTGGATCATTTATCGGCAGAGGTTTGCGCTTGACGGCTGCAGTTCTCAAGTTATTGTGTGAAATCGAACCTGTGCAGTCTCATGTGTCTTCTGGTAAAGCTGGAATTTTACATTTTCTTTGAAAGAAAATCTTTTTGTTCCACTAATCGAGTTGTGTATGTGGTTGATGAAACAAACACAAGTTGCACTGTACACAGAATCCTAAATCTCAGAGGTGTCTTGGTGGCTACCCTCATTTTTGCACAGTCACTCTTTTCAAACAGTACAAAGGAAGAGTTGGAGAACTGATTCATGCAATCTGATTTCTTTAAGGTGACAAGATGCTGCATGTTTTGTGAATCTGAAAGATAATCAAACCCTGTATGCACAATCTTATGACGCAACGTCGTTTGCAGTTGATTTCAGGAGTGAAGGTGCAGAAAGAACATTTAGGAAAACAGAAAATGAGATAGAGCAGAGGTTGGAACAAAGAGACACAAGAGTTGATGAGAAGGTGGGAGGGCCAAAGATGGCGCAAAGGAGGAAGAAAGTTGAAGGAGAGAGGAATAGTTGAGAGTAATGTAGGGGAGAGGCCAGGAGATAAGAGAATGGACAGAATGTGGCAGTGGAGAGATACACAGCTGCAGGACTGTGAGGTGTGCAAGAGGTGCCAGTGGAGCTCATTACTCCTTATCTCCTCCACAGAGGAAAGGGTAAATGTGTGTCGCTCACACACTATTTAAATTTCACCTTCCTGCATATTCTGAAATTAAGTTAAGAAAACTCTGCAACTGCTTCCAGACAAGTGCACGTGTGGAGGAAGTATTCCGGCGTTCACTGACGTGCAAGGAAATAAAAAGCTGGATTTGTTGTGAGAGATGTAAACGTTTCAGTTCACGAGGAGCCGCCTGCTTTGCAGTCACTGTGTCTCGCTCGTCTTTCTTTCCTGTCTCTCTCTCTCTCGCTTCCTGTCTTCTCTTTGCAGACAATCTTCAACCTTCCCCGTCAACAAACAGCCCATCTCCTCTCTGGCTTCATCTTGGCATCCCTCCATCTCGCCCTCCATCAGTCCGCGGACCTGCAGTCAACTGCCCTCTTGGAGTTGGACTTCCTGACTGTCCCCCTCGCCCCTAACTACCCCAACACTCACCCGCTTTCACCATCTCTTGCCCTGAGTTGTTCCCTCCATCCATCATGCATCCAACTCGCGTGCGGCCGGTTTGCCCCCTCCATCTGCTCTGCGCACTCGATCGAGACATTAATCTCTATCAGCTGTCTGCACTCAGTGAGATCGACAACAGGCGGGTTTCTCTCTTTGCTCTCCTCGTGTGTTCTGTCTCTTGTCTTTCTGTCTTCACAACGTTGACGCCGACCTTATAATTCGCCTCCTGCCCCACCTGTGTAATGGTATTAATTTGATGTGACCTGCTGTCCTTCTAATTCTATGTCCTTTTTTACTCTATTTGTGGGTGATTCTTTAACTACGGGCACTATTGGCCTTGTAAATGTAATTTCCACCACACCATTGCCTTACAATATAAAGCGCCTTGGGGCAACTGTTTGTTGTGATTTGGCGCTAGATACATGTGCTGTGATGTGACTGTTTATCTCCATAGAAACTACCCAAACAGTCTTTCATACAAACTGTTTAAAGGGTGTACAGTGTTGTGGGTGAAATTATGGCAATAGTGTGGGACAACTACATTTTGTTTAAAAAAATCACAACAGTTGTATGATATTTTAAAATATGAGAAAAAAACATTTCTTTACTATTCATTTTTATCATTGAAGATCAAAAGTCTGGGTGTGGGACAAGCACAAAACAGCAATATTTGCATATAATGATGCTGAAAAAAGGTGAAAAAGTCATCATAGACTACTAGAACAAATTTCTTAACACACTTTCATTGTAAAGATGACTATAAAAGTGTGAAATCTCCCCTTTTTTCTGTTTTTCATACAATATGATCAAAGGACATAATAAGTGCCCGTAGTCTAAGAATCACCCTTGTATCTGTTCTCCCTCTATTTATCACTGCTGCTCCTCTTGTTTTCACCTTAAACTACATCGGGGCTACAACTCGTGATTATTTTTTGCACGTTGCTGTCTGCAACCACACAACACTCAAAAGAAAACAAAATTTAATGAAATTTTGTGGAGAGGTGGATTTGGGTCAAGAATGCCTTGATTACATTTTGAGGTAAACTATATAAAACTTTTTGGTGGCATGGATACATCTAAGCACAGACAGGGGTGATTGTTGCTGTTGCGGTTTTCTAAATTTTAATTTCAAATTGTACACTGTTTCAAGAAGTCATTGTGTTAAAAAAAAAATGGTTCACACCTTTTTTGTTTGAGCAAAAAAGCCACAATTTGAGCCACAGTCGGGAGGGACAGATATCCCGACAGCTGTGTATGAATGCCGTTCGACTACTTAGAATGCAAGCGGATCCCACCTTGACTGATTGGTGCACATTCTGTGTGCATCAGCTTTCGAATGCAGTCCAAATGTAGATGGAACACAGTGTGAATACCTAGAATGCTGCTAGGTTGCAGTAATAATATTACAAATGCACCTCGAATGCCGTAGGACTGCGGTTCGAATGCCACCTGAAGTCTGGGTGGGAGGCAATTAAGGAGAGGGGTGTTGAAGCGCGAGCACAGCGGTCTGCTATCTTTTGGAGACCTGCCATGTCTCACTGCTGGATTTCGAATGACATCCAACCTATGAACTGATGACATGCAAACCAGGGTCCACTGACCATCACATCACTGTAGTGCATGTACATGTGTGTGATCAGACTACTACAGCCATGCACATGCATTATTACCAGTGTGGCAGTGATAGCCTCCAGCCCACGATGCATTACGGTACACACATAATCAGGAGAACCTGGATTACGAGGTCTATTAGATAAGAAACCGACACTTTTATTTTTTTTTAACTATATGGATTTGAATGACGTGCGATTACACCAATCATGCTTGAACCCTCGTGCGCATGCATGTTTTTTCACGCGTATCGGTGACTTCATTTCCCTGTGGGCAGGCCTTGAGTGAGATGTGGTCCAGCCCTCTTGGCTGAATTCCTTTGTTTCACACGCTGCTTGAGACGGCGCGCGTTGTTTTATCCGAGTGGACACTATTCGAGAAATTTAGCTGGTTTTCGGTGAAAAGTTTAACGGCTGATGAGAGATTATGGGGCGTTTCTGTCACTGTAAGGACTTCCCACGGAGTGGGACGTCGTCGGCCTGTTTCGACCTGAAAACATCCTAATTTAAGGCTTAATTCACCCAGGACGTCGTGAGAGAACAGAGGAGATTCAGAAGAGGCCGGCATGAGGACTTTATGCGGACATTCCACTGTTTAAGGACATTTTTTAATGAAAGACGTGCGCGCAAATTCGCCGAGTCGTCATGGAAACGACTCGGTGAATTTGCGCGCACGTCTTTCAATCTGTGTGCGCCGTGACAGGAAAAACACCTCCGTGTTGAAAACCATTTGTAAAATTCAGGCGGCTTTTGATGGCTTTCAACAAGTGAGTAACTGAGAAATTGTTTAACAGCTTGGGCATATTCCAACTTGCCCGTTAAGGTTTCCAACGGAGGTGTTTTTCCTGTCGCGACCCCCCGCGGTCGGGTGCGGCCCGACATGCGACTCTGCCCACACGTTCTTTCATTACAAAATGTCCGTTAACAATGGAATGTCTGAATAAACTCCTCATGCCGACTTCTTCTGAAAGTTCTCTGTTCTCTGACGACTTCCTGGGTCAACAGAGCCTGAAATGTGGAAGTTTTCAACTTGAAACGGCGAGACGCTGCCGCCTCGAAGCGCAGATCGCCGTCAGGCACCGTGGGCCGTCCTTAAAGCGACACTACCAGACCAAAATCTCTCATCAGCCGTTAAAATTTTTACAGAAAACCAGCTGGATTTATCGAATGGTGTCCACTTAGTTGTGCCTTACAGTTTTGAAAAAATTTTGATCAAACAAAGCAGCAGTCTCTGAGCCATTCCTAAACAATGAAAAAATCAACGAGAGGGTGGGCCACTCCTCACTCAAAGACTACCCACAGGCGAATGACGTAACCAACAGGCGTGAAAAAACTCTCGCATGCCCACGAGGGTTCAAGCATGTCTGATGTAATTACACGTGATTCAAATCCATATGGTTTTTGAAAAAAATAATAAGGTCGGATACTTTTCTAACAGACCTCGTACATTTATCAGGCCATATATTGGATATCATATGTCATCCTGAGAAGTATCAAGGCAGGTGTTGATATGAAAGCATTACACAGCTGCCGGCCAGTCCATGTCTGTGTACCCCCCGCCCACCCTTTTTAGAGTGGCAAAGTTAGATCCAGATTTTGTATTTGAATTTAATATTGAAAAGCCCCTTCGGTGTACATTTTGCATCATATCTCAATCAAAAGTGCTTCAATCACTCTCACACTTGAAAGTGAGGTGCAGACTGGCAATCTGTGAATAGACTAAATCTGATCTGCATCTGATCCATATTGCAGATTTAGTAGATATTTGACTTTAACATTGAAAAGCTCTTTTGATCTATATTTTAGTTCACGAAAAGTCACTTCTAACAGGACTTTGACCTTAAATTTTTTTTCCAAGGTAAAATTTTGTGGAATTGAAAACTAGTGTTGGCAGAGGTGAATGTGATGCTCTGGTTTATGTTTTTGTTGTTGTTTTTGTGAAATAATAGTCATCTGTAAAATTTAAGTAACATGCTTTTTTTTTTTTTTTTGTCTGTGTGCAAAGTAAAATCAACAGTGTTAAATTAACACTGCCAGTGTACTGGCCCCACTCTGTCCAAAGTAGGATCCTATGTACACTGGCAGTGTTGATTTACCATGGTCAGTCTTTTACACTGGTGATTTTACTCTGTGTGCGTGTGCGACAGCTCTGGCCGCATTCCATCTTTTGTGCCACACTGCACTCATATCGCTCGCATGCACCAACCTCTGCTAAATATTACCACATAGCTGCACATTTTACATCTGACAGTGTATTGGCTCATGTTTCCACACATCACATTTTTGATTTTTTTTTTTTTTTTTTTTTTTGGAATCTTTAAATCTTCCCCTACAGCTCAGAATGACCTCCAACAATTACACGTATTTCACACCATTTCAGGTCCAATTTGGGGTTTTTGCACCACAAAAAGCCAATCAGGTGTCATATATCAGCGATGGGAGGCCGGCTTAAGTTCCGGGTGAAATAGCAGGTTGTGTTTCTCTGACCTTGTCACTCCCTGCAGCACACCCTTACACTGACAATGGGATTGGGGAGAGGTGATGCATTTCTCTAAGACAGTTGTCAGATCTTGAGTGGGGAGGTGGGGGGGGCAGGTTGAACACTAAGCATGTAACATGTTGTCAGTCACAGGACAAAGGAACCTCAGTCAAAATGTTTGGAACATGTGATGTAACTCAACATGACTGCATAAACTCTCACCTCCGGTCGGATCCCAGGCTTTCAGGTCCTACAGGTGACTGTGTGGAGTCTAAATGTTGGATCAGGTTTTCCATTCTGTGGATTCAGTGGCAGTTTGTGCGCAACACACTTCAGATATCTCCCAGAGAGACTTTACTTAGAGGAGGACAGGTCAGCCATGCAGAGACCACTTAGACCAGATGACCTTTCTTCTATACTGCCCATCTCACTGCCATACTGTATGTGCATGGACTGCACTCCGACGGGACCAAGTGTTGTACAGGGTTTCCAGGCTGCAGTGTCATCCATCACCACTAAGCCCACCACTCCATTTCAGCACCTCCTATCCATCCATCATTCTCACCCTCTGTCATCTCTTCCTTCTAACCCTTTAGCCAACCTCTGCCTTTGAGCGTTGTGCTCTCTATCCATCCTGATTGCATCTCTCCCCTCTGATTTCCTCCTCAGTCTTCTCTGTGTACCTGAGAGCTCCTTCTGTGTGTCCATCTGCTTGCTTCACTGTCCTCCACAATTATCTTTCTTTGTTCCTCTTTTGCGTCTTCCACTGGCAAATTTCTACCTCCCAATGAGCCATTTGGACTCTAAGATGTTGCACTGACTCTTACCTTATTTTAATTCTCCACCCACCTCAACAAAGTATTGGTGCAGGATATAAGTAGGAGCACCATAATTATGTACAGCCATCTGAACATTCACCACAATATCACTAAAGGCCTTGGGCCCAGTCTGTCCAAAAGTGGTACATGAGTCATCGGGTACCAATCACCATAGCAACAGTGACCTGACTTGCATATTAGGTCCTGCTCCCAGACCACCAATAACCAGCAAAAATCTATTTAAGCATAAAAATTCAAAAAGAAAAAATAATATAGCACCTTCAACTGCACCACAGACTAAAACAGTTAAATGTGGTCTATTAAACATTAGGTCTCTCTCTTCTAAGTCCCTGTTAGTAAATGATATAATAATTGATCAACATATTGATTTATTCTGCCTTACAGAAAGCTGGTTACAGCAGGATGAATATGTTAGTTTAAATGAGTCAACACCCCCGAGTCACACTAAGTGCCAGAATGCTCGTAGCACGGGCCGGGGCGGAGGATTAGCAGCAATCTTCCATTCCAGCTTATTAATTAATCAAAAACCTAGACAGAGCTTTAATTCATTTGAAAGCTTGACTCTTAGTCTTGTCCATCCAAATTGGAAGTCCCAAAAACCAGTTTTATTTGTTATTATCTATCGTCCACCTGGTCATTACTGTGAGTTTCTCTGTGAATTTTCAGACCTTTTGTCTGACTTGGTGCTTAGCTCAGATAAGATAATTATAGTGGGCGATTTTAACATCCACACAGATGCTGAGAATGACAGTCTCAACACTGCATTTAATCTATTATTAGACTCAATTGGCTTTGCTCAAAATGTAAATGAGTCCACCCACCACTTTAATCATATCTTAGATCTTGTTCTGACTTATGGTATGGAAATTGAAGACTTAACAGTATTCCCTGAAAACTCCCTTCTGTCTGATCATTTCTTAATAACATTTACATTTACTCTGATGGACTACCCAGCAGTGGGGAATAAGTTTCATTACACTAGAAGTCTTTCAGAAAGCGCTGTAACTAGGTTTAAGGATATGATTCCTTCTTTATGTTCTCTAATGCCATATACCAACACAGTGCAGAGTAGCTACCTAAACTCTGTAAGTGAGATAGAGTATCTCATCAATAGTTTTACATCCTCATTGAAGACAACTTTGGATGCTGTAGCTCCTCTGAAAAAGAGAGCTTTAAATCAGAAGTGCCTGACTCTGTGGTATAACTCACAAACTCGCAGCTTAAAGCAGATAACCCGTAAGTTGGAGAGGAAATGGCGTCTCACTAATTTAGAAGATCTTCACTTAGCCTGGAAAAAGAGTCTGTTGCTCTATAAAAAAGCCCTTCGTAAAGCTAGGACATCTTTCTACTCATCACTAATTGAAGAAAATAAGAACAACCCCAGGTTTCTTTTCAGCACTGTAGCCAGGCTGACAAAGAGTCAGAGCTCTATTGAGCTGAGTATTCCATTAACTTTAACTAGTAATGACTTCATGACTTTCTTTGCTAACAAAATTTTAACTATTAGAGAAAAAATTACTCATAACCATCCCAAAGACGTATCGTTATCTTTGGCTGCTTTCAGTGATGCCGGTATTTGGTTAGACTCTTTCTCTCCGATTGTTCTGTCTGAGTTATTCTCATTAGTTACTTCATCCAAACCATCAACATGTTTATTAGACCCCATTCCTACCAGGCTGCTCAAGGAAGCCCTACCATTATTTAATGCTTCGATCTTAAATATGATCAATCTATCTTTGTTAGTTGGCTATGTACCACAGGCTTTTAAGGTGGCAGTAATTAAACCATTACTTAAAAAGCCATCACTTGACCCAGCTATCTTAGCTAATTATAGGCCAATCTCCAACCTTCCTTTTCTCTCAAAAATTCTTGAAAGGGTAGTTGTAAAACAGCTAACTGATCATCTGCAGAGGAATGGTCTATTTGAAGAGTTTCAGTCAGGTTTTAGAATTCATCATAGTACAGAAACAGCATTAGTGAAGGTTACAAATGATCTTCTTATGGCCTCGGACAGTGGACTCATCTCTGTGCTTGTTCTGTTAGATCTCAGTGCTGCTTTTGATACTGTTGACCATAAAATTTTATTACAGAGATTAGAGCATGCCATAGGTATTAAAGGCACTGCGCTGCGGTGGTTTGAATCATATTTGTCTAATAGATTACAATTTGTTCATGTAAATGGGGAATCTTCTTCACAGACTAAAGTTAATTATGGAGTTCCACAAGGTTCTGTGCTAGGACCAATTTTATTCACTTTATACATGCTTCCCTTAGGCAGTATTATTAGACGGTATTGCTTAAATTTTCATTGTTACGCAGATGATACCCAGCTTTATCTATCCATGAAGCCAGAGGACACACACCAATTAGCTAAACTGCAGGATTGTCTTACAGACATAAAGACATGGATGACCTCTAATTTCCTGCTTTTAAACTCAGATAAAACTGAAGTTATTGTACTTGGCCCCACAAATCTTAGAAACATGGTGTCTAACCAGATCCTTACTCTGGATGGCATTACCCTGACCTCTAGTAATACTGTGAGAAATCTTGGAGTCATTTTTGATCAGGATATGTCATTCAAAGTGCATATTAAACAAATATGTAGGACTGCTTTTTTGCATTTACGCAATATCTCTAAAATCAGAAAGGTCTTGTCTCAGAGTGATGCTGAAAAACTAATTCATGCATTTATTTCCTCTAGGCTGGACTATTGTAATTCATTATTATCAGGTTGTCCTAAAAGTTCCCTAAAAAGCCTTCAGTTAATTCAAAATGCTGCAGCTAGAGTACTGACGGGGACTAGAAGGAGAGAGCATATCTCACCCATATTGGCCTCTCTTCATTGGCTTCCTGTTAATTCTAGAATAGAATTTAAAATTCTTCTTCTTACTTATAAGGTTTTGAATAATCAGGTCCCATCTTATCTTAGGGACCTCGTAGTACCATATTACCCCAATAGAGCGCTTCGCTCTCAGACTGCAGGCTTACTTGTAGTTCCTAGGGTTTGTAAGAGTAGAATGGGAGGCAGAGCCTTCAGCTTTCAGGCTCCTCTCCTGTGGAACCAGCTCCCAATTCAGATCAGGGAGACAGACACCCTCTCTACTTTTAAGATTAGGCTTAAAACTTTCCTTTTTGCTAAAGCTTATAGTTAGGGCTGGATCAGGTGACCCTGAACCATCCCTTAGTTATGCTGCTATAGACGTAGACTGCTGGGGGGTTCCCATGATGCACTGTTTCTTTTTCTTTTTGCTCTGTATGCACCACTCTGCATTTAATCATTAGTGATCGATCTCTGCTCCCCTCCACAGCATGTCTTTTTCCTGGTTCTCTCCCTCAGCCCCAACCAGTCCCAGCAGAAGACTGCCCCTCCCTGAGCCTGGTTCTGCTGGAGGTTTCTTCCTGTTAAAAGGGAGTTTTTCCTTCCCACTGTAGCCAAGTGCTTGCTCACAGGGGGTCGTTTTGACCGTTGGGGTTTTACATAATTATTGTATGGCCTTGCCTTACAATATAAAGCGCCTTGGGGCAACTGTTTGTTGTGATTTGGCGCTATATAAAAAAAATTGATTGATTGATTGATTGATTTAAGACTGGAGTGCACAGTGTGTATTTGCCAGAGACTCGACCTTGTGACCAGACGGGTGAGATCGTCGTCTCGGGAGCCATCTCATCAGCAGCGGACGCTGAGAATGTCCAGGTTTGATGCACGGTCTGTGAAAGAGGAGGGGGTGAGGTCTCACGCTCATCAGCACACTTCCTGAGGTACGTTGGATTTTGTGACTAACAGTTATACAGTCAGTAAATGTGGTGTCCCTCACACCTTATTGTATTGAGCTGTATGTTAGTCATGTATCAGCTTCCACTGCGGTGGAGTTTTGTGAACGGGATGTTCCATGCCTGCAGGTTGGGAAGCTGATCAGTAATCAAGCCAGGAAGTGTTTGCTGTTTGTACACCTTTAAGTGTTCTGTGTGTAGAGTGTGGACTCACATAATGGTTCCTTCTTTCACAGACTCGGTTGTTGCGGCCACCTGGGGGGTGTCGGCGGGGTCCTTGGGTCCGAAACAGCTTCTGGCTCCGGACCGTTAGCGCTGCTGGGAGCGCACCACGCCAGGCCGCACTTTTCTGTTATTACATTTTCACTGTTATGTATTAAATTCAGTTAGCCTTTGTACCGTGCTCTGCTTATTTCATACTGGGTCCTTCAAACGCTGGTCGGTTCTCCGAGCTGCGTCCGACTCATAACAGTAGTCTCTGGCCAAACATCACGGACCCAGCGGTAGCAGAGACGGTAACGCGCCGGGAAGGCGGCAGCAGACATTCAGTGGTTATCCGGATCAGTTGCGGGGCTCTCCGCCCGGAAGGTGCGTGTTTGAAACCCATTACTGGATACTAATTTGTGCTCCCTTGCAGCCGTGTTCCTGTGTTGTGCCTTATCCGTGGGTCGTGGTGGAGTGTGACTGGCGACGGCTTCGCGTCACACTCCGAACGGATAAGAGGTGTAAACGGGAGCTGCAAGAGTGCGTTTGTAATGGGTTCACGCGCACGGCGGAGCTCTGTTAGCACGGGTCGCTGGGCTTCCTGTGTTACAGTCATAGCCCCGTTTCCCCGGAGAAAGGTAACTACTGCGTCTGTTGTATCAGCTCCGGCGTTATTTAGTTGAGCACATTTTGGTTGTGTGTTGCACTCAGCTGCGCACACAAAAGCAGCTCGTTTGTTTTTTTCTGTCGCCCAAGGGGTTTTTTCATTTTTAGCACTCTGGTTCCCCCTTGTGGTGACTGAATCACGTTACCGTCAAGCTCTTGAGTAGGAACAGGTGTGTTCCATTTGGTTGAGCTTGACGGTATAACTCACTGATTTGTTTTGTGTTAGTTCATTTTGTGTGGGTGTTTTTTGAGTTGGTTTTTTGTGTGGGCTTTTCTTTTTTGTTGTCCACTATTTGTCTGGGGGTGTGACCCTGTAGCCTTTGCAAAAAACAAAAAAAACACAAAGAGAACAGGGACCCAAACAACTGTGTGTTGGTGTTTTTTTTTTTTTTCCTTTGTTTCTTTTTGTTTCACATCCCCAGGGTTGGATGGTACGGTCCCCTGGGGGGTGATGGGGTGGTCTTTGGGTTGTTTTTTCTCTGTTTTTTGTTGTGCCCTCTCTTCTCCTCTGACTCCAGCCGGGTGTGCCGTAGTGTCGGCATTGCTGGAGGGGTGCAGTTAGGTTGTGCTGGGCGTTTCCCAGGTAGCCTCTGCACCCGGGAGGGGAGGGGGGGGGGTTTGGGGTTTTTTTTTGTTTTCCCTCCCCCAGTTTCCGCCCTCAGGGTTTGACTGTGGTGTCCTCTGGGGGGGAATGGGCGTTGGGTCCATCTAGCCGTGGACGGCCGGGGCTGGGTCCATTAGTCATGCGGGGAGGCGTCTCCTGGGGTTGACGAGTGGTCCTCTGGGGGGCGCTGGTGGTCCCCGTGGGTGACGTTGGATCCCAGAGGGACCTCGGCCGTGGTTATTACTCCTGGAGCTGGCGGGTGGCCCTCTGGGGGGTGTTGGTCCCTACGTGTCGTTTGGGGGGGAGGAGGGGGGGGTATTTTGGCATTTGTTTGTGAGCTTAAATTTGGATTGTTTTTCTTTTCTCCCCTTCCCTGGGGTTTGATGGAACGGTCCTCTGGGGGGGGGGGGGGGGGGGGGGGGGTGTTTTTGTTTGTGGGCTTGGGTTGGGTTGTTTTTCCTTTCTCCCCTTCCCTGGGGTTTGATGGGACGGTCCCCTGGGGCGGGGGGGATGTTTTGGTTGTTTTGTTTTCTGACTAATCACACATGTTTGGTTAAAGGCTGACCGCACAGGTGTAGGAACTCCTGGCCACACCTGTGCTGAGACTGTCAAACAAGGGCAAAGATGCAGCCAGTTCAACCAGTCTGTTGGAGGACGAACGCAGACGCGGTTTCCAGCCATGGTCCCTGGAGGGAGGGTGTTTCTCCTGGGCCAGGTGTGTGTGGTCGCCGGGAGGCTTCCCGTGAGGGTGGGGTACTGTTATATGGCTGGGGGGGCCTGGCTGCCGGTTTGTTTGTCTTTTTGTTTTCCTCCCAGGTGGCGTGCATTTGGGACTGAGTGGCTGTGTTGCTGAGGCTGTCAGGACCTCACCCTGATCACCTGCGACTCGTCAGGACTCACAGCTGAGGTGCATCTGGATGGATTGGAGCATGTTGGCATTTAAGACTGGAGTGCACAGTGTGTATTTGCCAGAGACTCGACCTTGTGACCAGACGGGTGAGATCGTCGTCTCGGGAGCCATCTCATCAGCAGCGGACGCTGAGAATGTCCAGGTTTGATGCACGGTCTGTGAAAGAGGAGGGGGTGAGGTCTCACGCTCGTCAGCACACTTCCTGAGGTACGTTGGATTTTGTGACTAACAGTTATACAGTCAGTAAATGTGGTGTCCCTCACACCTTATTGTATTGAGCTGTATGTTAGTCATGTATCAGCTTCCACTGCGGTGGAGTTTTGTGAACTGGATGTTCCATGCCTGCAGGTTGGGAAGCTGATCAGTAATCAAGCCAGGAAGTGTTTGCTGTTTGTACACCTTTAAGTGTTCTGTGTGTAGAGTGTGGACTCACATAATGGTTCCTTCTTTCACAGACTCGGTTGTTGCGGCCACCTGGGGGGTGTCGGCGGGGTCCTTGGGTCCGAAACAGCTTCTGGCTCCGGACCGTTAGCGCTGCTGGGAGCGCACCACGCCAGGCCGCACCTTTCTGTTATTACATTTTCACTGTTATGTATTAAATTCAGTTAGCCTTTGTACCGTGCTCTGCTTATTTCATACTGGGTCCTTCAAACGCTGGTCGGTTCTCCGAGCTGCGTCCGACACATAACAATCTGCAGAGGAATGGTCTATTTGAAGAGTTTCAGTCAGGTTTTAGAATTCATCATAGTACAGAAACAGCATTAGTGAAGGTTACAAATGATCTTCTTATGGCCTCAGACAGTGGACTCATCTCTGTGCTTGTTCTGTTAGACATCAGTGCTGCTTTTGATACTGTTGACCATAAAATTTTATTACAGAGATTAGAGCATGCCTTAGGTATTAAAGGCACTGCGCTGCGGTGGTTTGAATCATATTTATCTAATAGATTACAATTTGTTCATGTAAATGGGGAATCTTCTTCACAGACTAAGGTTAATTATGGAGTTCCACAAGGTTCTGTGCTAGGACCAATTTTATTCACTTTATACATGCTTCCCTTAGGCAGTATTATTAGACGGCATTGCTTAAATTTTCATTGTTACGCAGATGATACCCAGCTTTATCTATCCATGAAGCCAGAGGACACACACCAATTAGCTAAACTGCAGGATTGTCTTACAGACATAAAGACATGGATGACCTCTAATTTCCTGCTTTTAAACTCAGATAAAACTGACGTTATTGTACTTGGCCCCACAAATCTTAGAAACATGGTGTCTAACCAGATCCTTACTCTGGATGGCATTACCCTGACCTCTAGTAATACTGTGAGAAATCTTGGAGTCATTTTTGATCAGGATATGTCATTCAATGCATATATTAAACAAATATGTAGGACTGCTTTTTTTGCATTTACGCAATATCTCTAAAAATTAGAAAGGTCTTGTCTCAGAGTGAAGCTGAAAAACTAATTCATGCATTTATTTCCTCTAGGCTGGACTATTGTAATTCATTATTATCAGGTTGTCCTAAAAGTTCCCTGAAAAGCCTTCAGTTAATTCAAAATGCTGCAGCTAGAGTACTAACGGGGACTAGAAGGAGAGAGCATATCTCACCCATATTGGCCTCTCTTCATTGGCTTCCTGTTAATTCTAGAATAGAATTTAAAATTCTTCTTCTTACTTATAAGGTTTTGAATAATCAGGTCCCATCTTATCTTAGGGACCTCATAGTACCATATCACCCCAATAGAGCGCTTCGCTCTCAGACTGCAGGCTTACTTGTAGTTCCTAGGGTTTGTAAGAGTAGAATGGGAGGCAGAGCTTTCAGGCTCCTCTCCTCTGGAACCAGCTCCCAATCCAGATCAGGGAGACAGACACCCTCTCTACTTTTAAGATTAGGCTTAAAACTTTCCTTTTTGCTAAAGCTTATAGTTAGGGCTGGATCAGGTGACCCTGAACCAGCCCTTAGTTATGCTGCTATAGACTTAGACTGCTGGGGGGTTCACATGATGCACTGTGTTTCTTTCTCTTTTTGCTCTATATGCAGCACTCTGCATTTAATCATTAGTGATTGATCTCTGCTCCCCTCCACAGCATGTCTTTTTCCTGGTTCTCTCCCTCAGCCCCAACCAGTCCCAACAGAAGACTGCCCCTCCCTGAGCCTGGTTCTGCTGGAGGTTTCTTCCTGTTAAAAGGGAGTTTTTCCTTCCCACTGTCGCCAAGTGCTTGCTCACAGGGGGTCGTTTTGACCGTTGGGGTTTTTTATGTAATTATTGTATGGCCTTGCCTTACAATATAAAGCGCCTTGGGGCAACTGTTTGTTGTGATTTGAAGCTATATAAATAAAATTGATTGATTGATTGATTAGGTCAAGAATGCAAATCTCAATGTGGTTCATAAACAAGTGTGTGTGGGGGGGGGTGGGGGGGTAGTGCAACAGCTAAGAGAATATTTAGAGCAAAATCGTGCAGATGGTGATACAAGCACCAAAGTTGGCACAAATACTCCTTAGACATTACCCTTTTGAAAAAACTGACTGGCCACTTGAATTTTCACTAGGCGACCAGGTAGGGGTCAATTGAAGAATTACACAGGGGTCAAAATTAAAAATGCTCAAATCATTTTGAAAACTACACCACATTATTTGTGTAATCAAAAACCCAGACAGAGCTTTAATTCATTTGAAAGCTTGACTCTTAGTCTTGTCCATCCAAATTGGAAGTCCCAAAAACCAGTTTTATTTGTTATTATCTATCGTCCACCTGGTCGTTACTGTGAGTTTCTCTGTGAATTTTCAGACCTTTTGTCTGACTTAGTGCTTAGCTCAGATAAGATAATTATAGTGGGCGATTTTAACATTCACACAGATGCTGAGAATGACAGCCTCAACACTGCATTTAATCTATTATTAGACTCTATTGGCTTTGCTCAAAAAGTAAATGAGTCCACCCACCACTTTAATCATATCTTAGATCTTGTTCTGACTTATGGTATGGAAATAGACTTGTATGGCCTTGCCTTACAATATAAAGCGCCTTGGGGCAACTGTTTGTTGTGATTTGGCACTATATTAAAAAATTGATTGATTGATTGATTGATCATAAAGATTCCAAAAAGGTATAGTTTGGACTATCTATGACTGAATGATCAAGAGTTATGGGGTAAAAACAGCAAAAATGCTGACAAAGGTCAGTTTCAGTTTGTTGTTGTTGTCATCCATTCAGCTGCTCCCGTTTTGTGTTTGGGGTCACCACAGCAGATACAACCAGATCTGCACTGTTATTTGGCACAAGTTCTACGCCGGATGCCCTTCCTGACGCAACTCCAGTTTTACCTGGAGAAACACACGCAGCTGCTCGTGTTCCAAAGAGGTCTCCCATCCAAGTACTAAGCAGGTCCCACACTGCTTAGCTTCTGAGATCTGACGGGATCAGGCTGACACAGAGCAGATCGGCTGCATCAGTTTCAGTTTTTTACAGGGGTCAAAAGTTAAAGTTCCTCCAATTTTGGTAAAACAATTATGCAAATTATTTGTTGAGTTAACAGGGTTTTAAAAAGGACCATGTATCATGCTTAAATATCATGTTACAGGGTAAAAATTATACCTTTTTGGAATCTTTACAATCAGACAAATAATGTGGTGTAGTTTTCAAAATGATTTGCGCATTTTTAATTTTGACCCCTGTGTAATTCTTCAATTGACCCCTACCTGGTCGCCGAGTGAGAATTCAAGTGGCTAGTTTTTTTTTTTTTAAAGAGTAATGTCTAAGGAGTATCTGTGCCAACTTTGGTGCTTGTATCACCATTTGCATGATTTTTTTCAGTTATCTGCTGCACTGGGGGGGTCTTGTTGAGGCAAAATAGCTCTGAAAGTATAATCTCCTGAGACTCCCCATATTGCTGCTATGAGGGTGAGTCTTTAACTACGGGCACTATTGGCCTTGTAAATGTAATTTCCACCACACCATTGCCTTACATTATAAAGCACCTTGGGGCAACTGTTTGTTGTGATTTGGCGCTATATACATGTGCTCTGATGTCACTGTTTATCTCCATAGAAACTACCCAAACAATCTTTCATACAAACTATTTAAAGGGACATTACAGTGTTGTGGTGGAAATTACGGCAATAGTGTGGGACAACTACATTTTGTTTAAAAAAATCACAACAGTTGTATGACATTGAATACCCCAATTATGTTTTGATTATTTTACTGATATTTTATTCAGAGATATTTTAAAACATTAGAAAAAAACGTTTCTTTACCATTCATTTTTATCATTGAAGATCAAAAGTCTGGGTGTGGGACAAGCACAAAACGGCAATATTTGCATATAATGATGCTGAAAAAAGGTGAAAAAGTCATCATAGGCTACTAGAACAAATTTCGTAACACACTTTCATTGTAAAGATAACTACAAAAGTGTGAAATTTCCCCTTTTTTCTGTTTTTCATACAATATGATCAAAGGACATAATAAGTGCCCGTAGTTTAAGAATCACCCATGATGCAAAACCTGGCCTATAAACATGGCACTTCTGACAAATGAAGCCCCCCCCCCCTTTTGTTTGACAACCCAAAGAGGGTTGCTATAAAATTGCTAGAAACTAACAGGTGATGGTCTAGTGCTTAAATAGTGGGGTTGAGACCAGAGGATCATCGGTTCAAACCCTGCCAGACCAGAAAATCACTCAGTCCTGTAGTTCTGTGTTGTGAGTGCCTTGCATGGCAGCACCCTGACATGGGTGTGTGAGAATGGATGAATGTGAAGCATCTTTGTAATGTGCTTTGACCTTTTGCTGTCCATCTATATTATAATAGCCAAGTGGCCTCTGTATGCATACGTGTGTATGGCTTTGATCATGGAGAAACCGGGGAGAGCTGACATTTGCCGTTTGGTATACTTATGTATTTTGGGTCAAGGATGAACGTTGCAAAAAAGGAACATTGATAGGACTAATTTGTCTTGAACCTACAGCTATTAGTTAACATTGCTAAGTACATTCTGGACTAAAATGCCATTCCCGCAGGTGGCGGTAAATCATCATCTCTATATTAAAAGTGGCGTGTGTGTGTGCATGATTTTTATTTAGTAAGTTCAATGTAAGTACAATCAAAAGACAAAATAGAAATAAAATAAGATGATGTGTATATATGGCAACAAGAATCTAAACAATTTATAAATACATTAAGACAGCAAAATAACATTAAAACAATTCCATAATTAACAGAGGAAAAAAGGGTTGAGCTCTTCTAAAAACTGAGATCTAAGGTCCTAAAAACATTCTGGACTCACTCATTCCAACTCATTGTAGAAACTTTGCACATTTATTACCACCATTGAAAAAATGTCAGCTACCTGTTTTATAAACACTACCCAATATAGAGCCCATGGATCCCCACAGGCAACACGATAGTTTACCATTTAATTTAATGAACAGAAATATTCTCTGTGAAGGCAAACCAAATAAAAGCCATCAGAGGGCTGATGCATACCCTGCACACGCTACACACCACGATGTAAATATGCATATGTCTGTAATGACGTTTTCAACTGTGTAGTTGTATCATGTCATACATACAATCAACAACCAGTTTTGTTGATCAATGTATGCTTTACATCATCCATCTAGGGTTCATTTTCTTATGTTTTCCTTGACCTTTTTATCAAACAACTCCAAAATTGAATAATCTTCAAATATCCAAGTAAAATTATATATCTACATAACTGCACTTAACTGTGTTAGCATATTTCAGAGTGAAAAACCCATTTGAGTGGTGAAATGTTGTGAAGACTACAGAAATCTTGTTGGCTTTGGTTGAAATTCTATAGCTGGATAATTGTGAATAAAGCTTCTTTTAAACTGCTGTGCTAATGGTAAAAAAGGGGGTTTTGCCAAAGAATTTCCAACCTTATTTTGCGATCTAGTTGTTCATGCTTGAAATTTCATTATGGACCCGCTTTTTATCTGTTCATCTTCATCAAGTCTTACTTCAGTTTAACCAGCAATTTAGAATTGATGTGGATTTAAGTCAGGAAATCAATACTGGATCATGAACTTGACTCAGATTCTCTTAGTCAATTAGTTTAATGGAGCGAGCATTAAAGAGAGAAGTTTCTCTTATAGAAACCGTATTTAGACTCTCGAAATGCAGGGAACGCACAAACAATTTTGTTGTCCTGTTGGATTTCCTGTGTGTGTGTCATTTAATATTGTTGCTCTCGCTGGCACACTCTTCATTACACTGCACTCAGTCTAATATAACAGAGGCCTCGCCATCTGAAATCAGGCCAAGTACAGCAGGAGATGAAGCGACCAAAAGGAAGGAGGAGGAGAAGCCCTGACTGACGTGCTGACATTAAACTCTTGGATACGATGGAATCATGCTTATACACAAACTCATTCCATGGCTCATCATCTGCCATCTCCTTCACACTGTTAATTTAATTAACTGAATTCAAATCAGAAGAAAAATAAAGAATTTTACAGCAGCTAGACTTGTTGGTTTTCAAGATATCCAGTTGGTTCAGCTGCTGTAGAACAAACTACAAACCTTCATCTATACAACCCAAAGTGCATTAACCCCTAGAAGGATTTTAACACCCAAACATGAATCTGCTGCAAATCATGAATTATCCGCAAACTGTGAAAACTAAAAATATCTCATGGAAACACGCATCTCCCAAAATGTGAATTTCTTCACAACTACAAATATTTCATGTCACTATAAACTGTTTCATCATTAATGGAACAAAACACATGAACAAGATAGAAAAGGTATACATTTTAACAAAATATATTCAACTAACCAACAACTCAAGCACTCCATTGTTGATTTCACTCTTTATTCTGCCACACCTGAGTAAGAGAAACATACATACGTTTGTGTGTATATACACACATTAGGCATGTCTGCCTATTTGCGATGTGTGGAACGCTAAGAATCCTAACTGGCGATACAGCAGGAGAAACATTTTAATTTTATGTATTTTGCCAGAAATTTATCAAATGTCTGGCTGTAAAAATCTAGTGATTATTTAAATGGGGCTATGAAAAGAGTCAGGAGTCGGCTGTTTGTCCCCAAAATGACAAAATAACTTTCATTTAATTTTCAATTAAATTTATAAAAGCGCCAAATCATGACACCATCACCCCAAGGCGCTTCACACAAAACAGTTCAAAAACAGTTTAAAATGAATTAAAAACAAGTTTAAAAACAATTAAGACTAAAATTTTAAAGGATTTTTAAAAAGCAGAATAAAACACTATATTAACCAAAGTACTGATAGAAAAAAAAATGTGTCTTACTCAAATATCCAAACATTTGTTTCTACAAAATAAAAATGAAGCTTCTGAATCACTGATCACAGCTTTTATCAGATCTTAATATAAGCGCACGTGCTTCCCACACAAACCGCGAGTCATGTGCACGATATCTAATTTACCATAAATCAGAACAGTGCCTGCAGGAGGCCAAACAGGATTTTTTTATGCAGCAAAGAAGCAACTTTTATGCGTCACATCACATCGTGCTTTAGAGACGTGTTGGCTTGAAGAGGACGTACACACGTGGTCCCTCAGTCCGCCAATGGCACAAATCGTTCCTTTATTCAGCTTCAACACCCAAAAGGCTTTTACGACCGAGCGCCCAGAAAGTTTCAGGAGTGGATTAATGATCGGTGGGTAAACCAGCAAACCACTGACCGAGTTTCTAAGTGATGATGTCCTCACCTGAATTCAGGCCCACATAAGATAAGTTGGTAAAATGTAATAAAATTTACAAAGTAATATTTAATCTATGAAATGCTGTCATGTGGCACCCTTTCAGTATACTATACAATTTAGTTTTTCTGTTCAATTCAATCATTTTATTCTGATTCACACAAAATGACAGCACCAAATTGATTTCTAAATGGATGGTGATACTAAAAGGAACAGTCTGAAGCAGAGCTTACAAATGACTACACCTAAATACATCACATGTTATATACACAACACAATACTTCAAATCATAACACACAACAGTTTTATATAGTTGTACAGGTAATTGTTGTGTGTTGGGGGTTTGGCTGGATGTTTTTGTGTTGTTTTCTTTTCTTTGCTCTCCATGTGGTATGCAAGCTGGTTTTTGTCTGTGGAGAAGGTGCTGGCAGAAGAATCCTTCACCCTCATCAACATTATTGGCTGCACTTGTGGAGGATGTCCACGTGCAGGCCTAATGACTCGCAGCACCTGTGGATGATGCTCACGTGCAGACTTAAGGACTTTCAGCTGAAGCAGATAATTAGACAGCGTTCTGCATTTAAGCCATGAGTGGTTCAAGCAGAATTGCCGGGAACTCGACCTTGTGACGTTCGTTTGTGAGACGCTGAGGGCCACGCCTGGGTTTGACACATCGTGCCTGTGAAGGAGGACGGGTGAGGGACACATGCTGTCAGCACACATCAGAGGTGATTGATTGTCTGAATAAGTGTTAATAGTAATTTGGTATTTTGTTACGCAGTATATTTGAACATTGATGAGAATTGTGCAGCTCGCTTCTCACGGCCGTGGCGTGCGGACTGATGATCCTCCACCTGTTGTGAGAAGCTGCTCATTTACATAAAGCTTAAAGTCAGACCTGAACGTGTTGCTGATAGCGTGTGCCTTTGAAGGATATTAGTTGTAGCTGTTGACTTACCTCACCTCTTCTATCCTTCACAGAGTCAGTTTGTCGTGTCCACCTGGGGGGTGTTTGGCGGTGAATTTGAGTCCAGAAGCACCGGGCTTTGATCCCTTTGGGCGCTGGAGAGCGCGCCGTCCTTCACTCCGCCAGACAAGCTATATATTATGTTGTACACACTTATTGCACGGAAAGGGAAATAAATGTTTTGTTTTTTGGAACCGCTTTCCTCAACCCGTGTCGGCACATAACAGGTAATGTCAGTGTGATTTTTTTTTTTTAACATATATTAGCTGTACATGTAACAATCCATAGGCCTTTTGGTTGTACCTAATGATGATAATGTTCAATTAAAAACCAAATGGACAGCGTGTGTGTGTGTGTATATATATATATATATATATATATATATATATATATATATATATATATATTATTATTATTATTATTATTATTATTATTTAAACACACAATCATACCAATGGTTTTAGGCATTATATTAATTATATTGAGCGTGTCACTAAGTTGTTATGAGTGCAATGTTTTCTATAAAGTCAATCAATCAATCAATCAATTTTTTTTATATAGCGCCAAATCACAACAAACAGTTGCCCCAAGGCGCTTTATATTGTAAGGCAAGGCCATACAATAATTATGTAAAACCCCAACGGTCAAAACGACCTCCTGTGAGCAAGCACTTGGCTACAGTGGGAAGGAAAAACTCCCTTTTAACAGGAAGAAACCTCCAGCAGAACCAGGCTCAGGGAGGGGCAGTCTTCTGCTGGGACTGGTTGGGGCTGAGGGAGAGAACCAGGAAAAAGACATGCTGTGGAGGGGAGCAGAGATCGATCACTAATGATTAAATGCAGAGTGGTGCATACAGAGCAAAAAGAGAAAGAAACAGTGCATCATGGGAACCCCCCAGCAGTCTACGTCTATAGCAGCATAACTAAGGGATGGTTCAGGGTCACCTGATCCAGCCCTAACTATAAGCTTTAGCAAAAAGGAAAGTTTTAAGCCTAATCTTAAAAGTAGAGAGGGTGTCTGTCTCCCTGATCTGAATTGGGAGCTGGTTCCAGAGGAGAGGAGCCTGAAAGCTGAAGGCTCTGCCTCCCATTCTACTCTTACAAACCCTAGGAACTACAAGTAAGCCTGCAGTCTGAGAGCGAAGCGCTCTATTGGGGTGATATGGTACTACGAGGTCCCTAAGATAAGATGGGACCTGATTATTCAAAACCTTATAAGTAAGAAGAAGAATTTTAAATTCTATTCTAGAATTAACAGGAAGCCAATGAAGAGAGGCCAATATGGGTGAGATATGCTCTCTCCTTCTAGTCCCCGTCAGTACTCTAGCTGCAGCATTTTGAATTAAATGAAGGCTTTTTAGGGAACTTTTAGGACAACCTGATAATAATGAATTACAATAGTCCAGCCTAGAGGAAATAAATGCATGAATTAGTTTTTCAGCATCACTCTGAGACAAGACCTTTCTGATTTTACAGATATTGCGTAAATGCAAAAAAGCAGTCCTACATATTTGTTTAATATGCGCTTTGAATGACATATCCTGATCAAAAATGACTCCAACATTTCTCACAGTATTACTAGAGCTCAGGGTAATGCCATCCAGAGTAAGGATCTGGTTAGACACCATGTTTCTAAGATTTGTGGGGCTAAGTACAATAACTTCAGTTTTATCTGAGTTTAAAAGCAGGAAATTAGAGGTCATCCATGTCTTTATGTCTGTAAGACAATCCTGCAGTTTAGCTAATTGGTGTGTGTCCTCTGGCTTCATGGATAGATAAAGCTGGGTATCATCTGCGTAACAATGAAAATTTAAGCAATACCGTCTAATAATACTACCTAAGGGAAGCATGTATAAAGTGAATCAAATTGGTCCTAGCACAGAACCTTGTGGAACTCCATAATTAACTTTAGTCTGTGAAGAAGATTCCCCATTTACATGAACAAATTGTAATCTATTAGATAAATATGATTCAAACCACCGCAGCGCAGTGCCTTTAATACCTATGGCATGCTCTAATCTCTGTAATAAAATTTTATGGTCAACAGTATCAAAAGCAGCACTGAGGTCTAACAGAACAAGCACAGAGATGAGTCCACTGTCCGAGGCCATAAGAAGATCATTTGTAACCTTCACTAATGCTGTTTCTGTACTATGATGAATTCTAAAACCTGACTGAAACTCTTCAAATAGACCATTCCTCTGCAGATGATCAGTTAGCTGTTTTACAACTACCCTTTCAAGAATTTTTGAGAGAAAAGGAAGGTTGGAGATTGGCCTATAATTAGCTAAGATAGCTGGGTCAAGTGATGGCTTTTTAAGTAATGGTTTAATTACTGCCACCTTAAAAGCCTGTGGTACATAGCCAACTAACAAAGATAGATTGATCATATTTAAGATCGAAGCATTAAATAATGGTAGGGCTTCCTTGAGCAGCCTGGTAGGAATGGGGTCTAATAAACATGTTGACGGTTTGGATGAAGTAACTAATGAAAATAACTCAGAGAGAACAATCGGAGAGAAAGAGTCTAACCAAATACCGGCATCACTGAAACCAGCCAAAGATAACGATACGTCTTTGGGATGGTTATGAGTAATTTTTTCTTTCTTTTAATTTTTTAAAGTGAATGACATTTGTCAGTAATCAGACTAGATTCTTCTTTTTTTTTTCTTTTTTTTCTTTTTTCTTTTTCTTTTTTTTTTTTTTTTTTGCTATTTGACTGTAAAAAAAAAAGAGGCACACTTTATCCATTACCCAAGCAAATATAATTAATACACAATAATACATTTCTTCTAAAACGTATTTATGGTCAATTCCATCAAAGCTCAAGCTGGATTTTTATGCCATTAGATTTAGCTATTTTAAAATATTCATTGTATGAACCTTTTTAGTCGTTTCACAACACTGACTACGTTTACATGCAGCCAATAACCCTTTCATAACCGGAATATTACCCGGTTATGCACGGCCATGTAAACACCCGCAAAAACCCAAATATGCTCATATTCTGGTTTTTAAAAACTCGAATATGACCGCTGGGTTACTCCTTTTCTAACCCGAATATCAGGTCATATAAACGTGCATCGGGATATCCCCATAGAAAGGAACATTATTTTGTGTTCTGCGCATGTCCTATCTGCAAGGAATCTTGGTCTGGGGAAATCCAGACGCGGCAGTACAGCACCACACTTTTGGAGTGAGGAGGAAACCGAATACTTCATTAGTATCGTGAAAGACATGAATAGAATGTCTTTTATTGATGGTAGAAAGAGGAAGAAGAAACGGAAATTGCACATATTTGTATCATGACGTTCTCCGTGCGTCTGGGCGTTGTCCATGCATCACTGTTTAGTTGTGGATATTCCAAATGATACCGGTGACCATGTATACAGGAGTAACTCTGTCTGCTTCAGCATGTAAACGGGTTATTCCTAATGATTCAGAAACCAGAATATTGACCTTAACCCGAATATTAACGGCATGTAAAAGTAGTCAGTGCTGATTAGGTTTTAAAGAATATAAAATTCACATTAAACAAATATAATGCACATTTGAACAAAAAAATAACATTTATTTTTAGATAAAAAGTAATTAGCTTTTGTAGCTTTTGATTGCTTGGAATATGTCACATAGTGAATTTAAACCAGCAGACACATTGTGAAATATGCATGCAACTACCATATTGTCATGGATTTGGCCGGGTCTGGGCGCTGAGCCCTTGTTTTTCCCCTTTTTGTGGTTTTCCGTCTGCTTCAGTTTTGATTTATCAGTGATTATTTTCATCATGAGTTATTCTGTTATGTTTTTCTTATCACTTTGTTACTTTCCATACTTTAGCCATTGTCCAGTTCTGTTCTAGTTTTGTTCTGCCGGTTTGTGTTTTCATTGTTTCTCTTCTAGCTTTCATCTGTTTTCTGATATACTTTTATATCTGGTTTTGATTTCTGTTTATTAGTCTGTTCCTGTTTTATTCTGCTTTTGTACTGATTTCCTGACCAGTTCTAGTTGCTTCTGTGCTCATGTTTGATTTTGGTTCCTGGTGTTGTATGATATTCTGACCATGATTTACAATTTAGCTCTGCTCTGTTTTTGCCATTTGTTTCCACTTCGCACCTCCCATCATGTCTTCATTCCTTGTCTCACGCCCAGTTACTTATTTTCACTCCACGTCCTGCACCTGCCCCATATCTTTGTTTCCCACCTTGTTTATTTTTGCTTTGTGTTTTCATTCACTCCCACTCTTGCTCCAGCTCACGTGTCTTTGTCTGTTACTTCACTCCACTCTGTGCTTTCCTTCCTTCACTATCTTGTACTCTGCACAGCCTTTGGCTCCCCTGGTCACGCCCCCTTCCAGAGACTTCCATGCACCTGCTTCACATCACCCTAATTTGTTTGCTCCTTATTTAAACCATCACAGTCTCACAGTGCACTGCCAGTTTGTTGTCTCGTACACATTCCAGCGCCTTTGTCAGTTCAGATTTTTGCTTCGCCGTGTATCGTACCTCTGCTCTGTTTTTCTCGACCATGCCTTTTGCCTCGTCCCGGACGTCTGTGTTTGCTTGTGCCTCTGACCCCTGCTCAACTATGACTGCGTTTTTGCCTGATCCTGATTGTACCTCTGCTCCGCGGCTTGATCACATGTGTACCGAACCAGAGCATGAAATAAAGACCATGTTTTCTCCTACACCTAAGCCTAGTCCGGGAGTTTGCATTGTGGGTCCAGTCACCATGGTAGATGGGCCTCCGCCTGGTCTGACACATATAAATTGTAAATGGACTGCATTTATATCACAGTTTCCCATCTGCATCAGACACTCAAACCGCTTTACTATAATGCCTCACATTCACCCCGATGTCAATAGTATGATTGAGAGAAAATTATTTTGTGAATGGACACCTTTTTTCAAGAAAATGTAGAAAAAAATATACATACAATAATAACTCTAAACAGCAGTGTTCAGGTAATATAAATGCACAGCTAATGATCAGTGATATGTGCAGTTAATAAAATGTAGGCCAAACTGTAAATCTGCATACATAATTTATGAAAATTAAGATTGCATTGACACAAATCTTTTGGTAGTGAAAAAGACACAAAAAAAATGCAGATTTATGGTTTGCAATCAAGATTTCTTGAAGTAATTGATCTGTACTTAAACTGAAAGAAAATGTACAGTATGTCATGAATGATGTTCATGTTTTGTGAGATATTTTAGTCACGGATTGCAGCAAAATTACTAACAGTTAGCAGATATTCAAGGTTTGTGTAAATTCTCCTTAATGGTGTGTGGAAAATTCATGATTTGCAACAGAATCACGTTTTGGGGTCAACAAGGTCCCTACTTGACTCCTCCATCCTTCCCTCTGGTTTCTCCTCGCAGCAGGAGGATGGGAGCTGAAGATATATTCCACACTTTTGCCAGGATATTTTATAAACAGCCACAAGTGTTTTGGACATGGCTTGGGGGGAAAGTAAGTGCAGGAAAAGGAGAAGAAAGTAAAAATGCAGAGAAGTGGCACTGTAGTACTAGAGTCCGGTCTTGGTGTTGACTGTTCTTGGGACCAACTTTTCACTGACTCAGTCTCATCTCGGACTTAAACTCTTAACTTGGTCTCAGACTAGAATAAGAATACACATAAATTTAAAAACTAGAATAAAATAAATTCACATTGTTGACTGGTATGTTTATTAGAGGTGGCACAGTGGATTAGTGGTTGGCACTGTTGCTTCACAGCAAGAAGGTCATGGAAAACCTCCCCACATGGTCCTTTCTGTGTGTAGATGGTATGTTCACCCCATGTTTTCTGTGCGTGTGGGTTCGGTGAAATGATGAAATGATGACAACATTTGGTTTAGGTTTGAATGTGTTTCTCTCTATATCCATAGCTGCAATGGAATGGCATCCTGTCTAGGGTGTACCCTGCCTCATCCCTTATGACTGCTGGGATCAACTCCAGCACCCCACCATGTCTCTTGATTGGAGTAAGCGGGTATGAAAATTGAATGGTTTATACATCCCACAATGTAATGCTTACTTGAATCTGTTGTGAGCAAACCCTCCTGCCATTAAATTTGGTCTTGCCAATCACAAAAACTTTAACTGCAGCATGAATTTCAAAAAGAAGCATAATGCAGAATTTAAATTCTGTTATGTATTAATCACTAAAACATCTGGCCCCATGCTGAAATATACATGTTGACCCCAGCTGACATACTGAGCTAGTCTCTACTCAAGAAATTTAATTTGAATATGTATTAAGTGTGATGAGCTCACCTGTATTCATGGTCTTAAAAACCGAAGTTTTTTTTTTTGGTGTTTCCACCCTTTTAAGATCTTGTTCTCCGCTCTGATTTGGTATAGATGGACTTGCCCACGTCCCCACAGCAAGGTGAAAATTAACTGGAGAAGTGTGGAAAGAACAAATGCATGGAATGAATGTATTGTGACAACAATGAGGAGATGTTAAGAGATGAAAATTTCATCATAGTTTGTAGCAGCAGAATGCTTTTGCCATGTCTTCAATTTCTGGCCCCCAGGAATCAGCCCTAATGACAAACAGACGAGGTTACAAGCTGTGGCTGGGGAAGCAACCTGCAATGGACTGGCGTCTCTTCCAGGAGTTGTAGGATCTTAGCATACATGCTGTGCTGTTTAGGGACCATTATGGGAGCATGGGCTGCATCACGCCACTGAATGCGAACCACCCAGACAGACAACCGGTCCATCCACACCTCTTGAAAGATACAGATTTTTTTTATGCCCAGAGCGCAAATTATAAAAAAAAAAAAAAAAAAATAGAAACGTAAGAATGTAGTAGCAAAAAAGAGATTGCATATAGCAAAAGAGACAGGTTTGTACAAAACATTGGATATTTCAGTGGGAGTGGATATTGCACATAAACAAAAAGATATTACATTCATTTCAAGTGTGGCATGTGACCTGGCTATTTGGTTCCTTTGGCATTCAGTGGTCTAAAAGCAGTTGGGTAGAAACTGTTTTTCAGTGGCTTGTACTGTCTGCCTGATGGCACACAGTACATTTTGCAGAGTAAAATTTACTCTGCTGGGATAACATTTGGTCCCAGTCCAAACAGAGTTAAATATACTCTATCATACTACTAAATCAACTTTTATTGGAGTAGAAACACTCAATTTGCCAAGACGGTAGAGCTGATTTCACTCTATAATAGAATGTATTTTATTCTATTTAGACTGGGACCAAATGTTAGCAGAGTATATTTTATTCAGCAAAATTTACTGTGCAGTGGGCTCAGAGTGGCCAGGATGGGATGAGTTCTTTAGGATGGACTGCTGCAGTTACCTTCTGTATGGCAGAGCCAGGTGAAAGATGTCCACCCCTTGGCATTTTGAGGCACTGGGATCCTCAACGTATGTATGTTGGATCATACAGAAACAAACATGACATGTGGCCAAAATATCAGAGCTGAAACTTCCTCACAATACAAGTGATGCTTCTCATTGGACTCTCCCAAAGTAACCACTTATTTGACACAAAGTCCTTCCAGTGGTACCCAAGGATCCACCAATGAGACCTAATACCAAAGACATTCATTTGTCGCCTTATCTCAATGGCTGGTGTCCACATCTCAAGACTTGGACCTTCATTCTCCTGCAAACATATCTGCATCTCCAAACATCTCAGTCCACTGACCTCATGACCTGTAGCAAGTAGACGTTCCCCAATGCCGTCTCTCGAGTTAGACATGTTCGTTGATGTCTTTGTTTAAATGGTTCTTCTTCTCCCTTGGATATTTTGTATTTTTCCAGTTTTGTGCCAGTCACATGATGGAAACATCAAGTTTCCCACTTGATCACTGTCCAGGTCATTCAGATGATAACCTACACAAACCATACATGAGCGCAAACGCGCATTACTTTGACTTTGTACCAAGTTGGCTCCAGGTTAAAATTCAGTTAATGTCAGGTCTAACTGATCTGCATATTTGCAACAACTGTTCTGGGCAACTTGTGGTTGAGCTCTGAGTTGTGGTACATGTGTGAAAGAAATGTTGTCATAAAAACTGACAGATATTCAAACAAAGCATCCCAAAATGTAAAAACGTTCAGTTGTATAAGAGACGGCTTGTTTCTGCCATCCATGTTACTGCTGCTGGCCACACCTCCTTGGCCTTCACGTGAGCATAACTCTGTTCCATAGACTGTGTGAGCGTGTCACAGACCCCAGGCTGGCTTAGTGGGTTTGTCTCTGGGGGATCAGTAATGACCTGGTTCCACACCTCGTTTATGACAGATGAGTTTCCACATGCGCACAGAATTATGAATATTTTCTTTCTTTTTTTTTTTTTCTTTTTTTTTTGGAGGAAAAAACGGCAAACCTTCCTCACGCCAAGTAATCAGTTCAGATGCACGGGAATTATTTTGATTATTTCCAGAATAAAAAGAGGTGTGTATGTATGCATGACACTGATTTATTGCGTGTATGACAGCTGTCATTCAGCAGGTTCTAAGTGAAATTATTTTAAGTGCTGACATCGGCACAATCATAACTCTTCAACAGTTTGATTCCAACCTCCTGCTGCACTAAAGCAGGTGCTTCTCTATTTGAAAGCTACAAAAAGCAAAAGATCTATTTTTGTCTCAAGTCCAACTGAGGACACGTTTGAAACCTGAAATTATTATTATTTATTTTATTTATTTATTTATTGTCTATGCTGTGAGTCTCTCTGAGTTTAGAACTAAGGTGAGCAGCAATATGTTGACTTAAAAGCGATTTGACAAGTTGTTTTTGTGAGCAAATCCCTCCTTTTTGGCATGTAATCCTGTCTGTGCCATCCATCATCTCGTGTCTGCACCGTCAGACAAGACGAGTGCCTGATTGTATCCAGCCACGAGGCAGGTGAGCAGTGAGAATAATCAAAATCTAAAGGTTGTTGTTGTTGTTGACTGTTTCTCTTCTGTTTCATTTTTTTTTTTTTCCACTGGTTTGTCCTCCCTCTTCCTGCACCATCTTCCTCTTTCTGATAGTCTCTACAACTCAAAGGAGGCAAAAGTAATTGTCATTAAGAAAGCTCTGGCCGGTTTCCACTCCACCCTCACTTCACTCTCTTCTGACAGGACTTTAAATTGTTTCCTCGACAGCCTTTCACCTTGATCAGGGCACTAAATCCTCCAATTAAATCCCCCAAATTGGCACCGTGGGCACAGCCAGAGGGTGTGAGTGGAGCTGAAGGAAGAGCAAGAGTGATACATACACTACATCACTCCATACAAAGTGTGTGTGTGTTTGACAGCAGGGATTGGCTATAGCTTGTGAGCTTAGTCCATCTGTCAGAAGGCCTCCGGCCCAAGGCTAAAGGTGCTATCTGTCATGCCAGATGACACAGAGTCTGGGAGTCTATGACAGGGGGTTATCATATCACAGCAGCGAGGAAGGGAGGGAGGAGATACTGTAAAATAAGGAGGGATGATGGGAGACAGGCAGGGAGGAGACGAGAAAAGCAAAGGTTAAGATGAGACACAAGAGGACGTGGAAGAGAAATAGTATAAAAGGAGGCTCGGAAATAAACCTGAAGGGATGGCCTGGATGCAGGCAAAAGATGAATGTCTAAACTACAGGTACATCTGAAAACTCATGCTATCTTACTATCTTGTTGTTAAGCTCTGATGTAACGCATCACGTGATAAATCTGTTTCCGGGTCCAAACAAGACAATGTTGACAATTGTAATGGAACCTCAACATACGGGTTTTTTGAAATACTAGCCATTGTTCAGTCCATATTTTTGTTTGAAAAGATATTTTTGTCTGAAAGCTTGCTAAAACAAAGATCTGCATCTGCTACATTTAACCTGCTTGGAATTTAACTCTCTGGGGCTGATGCCATCGATGGCTAAGACCAAGCTTTGCTAAATTGTAAATAACTTTTTTAATATTTTATATGAGAAAGAAACGTACTTTTTTTGCTGAAAAGTTAACTCCACGGACTTTTGAGCCAGCCATTGGCCATCTTTGTACTCCTCATGGAAGCTGTGTGATGACGTGCACAATGTGAGTGATATGTTACTACTTGGCCTGTTTGAATAGCCCCCTGGGTGCTCCAATGAGTACATACTATTGGTCTCCATGCACCCTCCACCATTACGCACAGCGATCAGTGAAAGCAGACGGAGATCCTCTGATGACAATCTCATGTGTTCAAACAAAGAGTGTGTAACTATCAGGATTGCTCCACTAGTTTGCATGTGAATGTTACTGGATAACTCTGTTGCTTTCTCTGCGTAAAGCACTGTTTACCATATCAGTGGAGTGAAGGGGAGGGCCGCTCCTCAGACTGTAAGGAGCCAAAGTGGGCCAAAGTGAATGAAAGCTGCTTTGAGCAGCACAGGACAGTCCAAAACACAGTAGAATTTTGTGATTTAACCTTTGTGTAATAGCAGACAGAAATTGCTTTGAGATGAAGACAACAAAACACATAGACCATTTTGTATATATCGTTCAAAATGTGCATTTGTGTTTATTGTTTGAACCTTTTTGTTGTACAGTCTTTCACACAAGACATAAAATTACCTTTATAAAGTGTCAAAACAGTTGTTTGTTATAGTTTGCTGTGTGTTTTGAATAAATGTGTGTGGAAAATTATTTTCCGCTTTACTTTTTCCTTCCTTATTTTTGATTGTAAACCTTTATTACACTTATAAAACACAACAAAAGCATATATATTATGAAAGCACAGGATGTCCTGAAAAAAGAGACATAAAACTTGATTGTGGGATGCAGGGAGAGCTATTAACAGCAATAATAAAACATTTATGCCAGGCGAGTGAACTGTCCAAAAAATGCCCTCGGACCCCAGAAGGTTAATAAACTCAAACCGAATTTCAGGCATCTTATACATATTACTCGGGACCAAAGAGGACAAACAGTGTTGTAAAGGACAATAAACAGGACGTTAAAGTGCAAACTTCACTTTCCCCCTTAACGACATGAACAGGAAGCAATAGCAGCTCACAGCAACTCCCATTAAAATAATGGAGAAATGACTTGAGCTTCTGGCATTTTTACATAACACAAACGCAATAACAACGTCTACAAACGTCTAATATATCTAGGAGAGTTTTAGGCACAATATACAAAGAGTTTTATGTTGCGATGTTAATGCTGTTGTCCGTGTGCAACGGTTTAAGTGCAGCCTAATCAGAGCATCTCAGTTCTCAGTGTTAATGACAGTGCGCCTTTTTTGTTTGGACCCGGAAGTTGAAAATCACATGATGCGTTACATCACACTTAACCGGATATGTAGTACAAAACAGCAGTATGTCACAAGCCTTAGGGTGTCTCAATACTCAGTATGCATTTAGTGGTAGTCAAACAGTAACCGCATGATGTACTACCTCCATAGTGTGCCAACTGACTACACTACGCTGTCCTATAATGCAACTACAGCCTGTTAACTGAAGATGAAGATGAACATCTGGGGAACATTTAAAAGATGATTAGAGACATATGGCATGTTCTGGAGTATAAGTCTGCAGTTGTTGTTGTTGTTGTTGTTGTTACCAGTTTGATTTATACGCCCGTGCAACTTGTATACCAAAAAATTACACATTCATTAATAATACTGTATTTTTGCATTAGAGTGCTGAGGGCAGAAAATCAGCCCACCCCCTTTTTGATTGAGGAATGCTGGATAAACGCCCACCAAAAATTTACTAATTTTGTGGCTCCCAACATATTGTAAAAAACTAAAACTAAAATTCAGTTTTCACGATGCTGTTTGTCTGTTCACATCTTACCTGCGGTGACAACATCATCAGTCTGCCCTCGTAGTGGAATCGAAGTTAATGTTTAAATGTGCTCTTGTTTTAAAGGCTCTTGTGCAAGAAAACATGAAGTACAAAGTGAAGGTAAAGACAGAATTCTGCTGTGACAGTTTTTTTACTGCTATGAGAAAGCAGCTTAACTTAGACTGAATGTCCTATGGCAAACTCCGAACAAGGACAGGACAAAACAAATAAACATTTGGAAGGTTCTCTGCCTGATATCTGTTCAGAGTTTTGAGGATGTAAACAACATTCTGATGCACTCACCTGACACCAGCTGACAAGGAACACATTTAATGAATGAAAAAAGGAATGTAAAAAACAAACACAAATGGGTGAGTTATTTGTGATGAATTCAGACATTTTATTGAAATTGTTGTGGTGTCCTCCATTAGCTTCCAGCTCTGCCCCTAATATAGAAGGAGCTCCGGTCTGATGCAGGAGTTCCTCAACGTGTTCCTTCCAGCAGTGGATTAAATCCTCAGTTGAGGTCAACAGAGTCCCATCCTTAGTGTAGACACCTTGGATGGTTCCCATTTTCACCTCCTGAGGTGCCTCACAGTCTGCCAGAAGCACCTTGGTGCCAACCGAAAGTCCTTCTCCATGACTACCTCCAGTGTAAGTCACTGAGGTAGTCAAACATCTCAGAAATGCTGAAGGCTCTGGGTGTGGAGGGACTGTCTTGGATGAAACATCATTTCAACATTGTGTTGAGGTCTGGGACAGTGCTTGGGACTCCGCTTGGGACTCCACTTGAGACTCTGGCGAGGGTGGTTGCATCTCCTCCTCTCTCCTCTGTCTCTGCTCCAACCTTCAAAGTCCCTACTTCACCAGACTGTGAATTCTTCAAACTATATAGGATTAACCATGGAATTGATCAGCTGGTCTCTGAACACTATTGACACCATTTTTTCTACAAGAAGATCAGGGCCGGGGAACCCTGTGTGCATGCGACACGCCTGGGAGACGTGGCGTGTCGCATGCTTTGCGCCATTCTCTGTGGACGTCGAGGATTTATTCATATTTGGTTTCATAGTAGGAGGGCTGGTACTTATTGGCTTATGTGCTGCCCTGACTGACTGGAAAATTGATAAGACGGTTGCCGCCAAAACCACGACCCCTCGCTTTTCCATCATGATTGAGTTGGGCAAGGCGATGCATTCTCAGACTGCATTAACCCTTGAACTTAGACACAAATTGGATAATATCTCAGAGCAAATGCACACCTTGCAGGAGAAGGTGAAGATTTCAGAGACCAGAGAATACTCATAATTTGGGATCTGGTTTGTTCATGTGAAGCTGAAAAAGTGTTTTTCACTGTTCAACCACAAACACGGCAGGTTTATCAGCCTCTGAAGGATAAAATGCACCGTTGTTTTCATCCAGAAGAATCTCTACGGCCTTGTGGAATATTGGTTGCCTCCTTATCTCTCTAACTCCAGTACAAGGACAGTAACTGACTCACACATGGACATTGACTGAAGCATGCTCCACTTCCCCCCCATCTCCCCTACTGCCCCCATCACACACCTCATCCCGGACACCGCTCACGCACCTCTTCTACCCTCTAGGGGCTCCACAGTTTGAGCTGCGGCAGGTCCCCGTTCCCCCCAAGCTGACGGCGGCACAACTCCTGTTGCAGCGGCTCTCCCACACTCACAGCCTCAATTTGGAAAATGGACTGTTTCAAATTTAGGGCACATAAACAATGTCAAATGTATATGTGTTGTCTTAATTCTGATGTGTGCCATTATTACGGTAAACAAGTAATAATTGTGTATTAATTGCTGTATCTTGTCTGTGGCAATTTGAGTGTGGGCGTAATCTCATTGTTGTTGCACTTGTAATGACAATGACAATAAAGCTCGTCCATCATTCATCCATCCATTCATCCATCCATCCAGTGCCTAAGGATTGGCAAATTGGGGTGGTGGTCCCTATATTTAAAAAAAAAAAAGAGGACCAGAGAGTGTGTGACAATTACAGGGGCATCACACTACTCAGCTCCCCTGATAAAGTCTACACCAGGGTGTTGGAAAGGAGGGTTCGGCCGATTAGTCGAACCTCTGATTGAAGAAGAACAATGCAGATTCCGTCCTGGTTGTGGAACAACCCACCAGCTCTTCACTCTCACAAGGGACCTGGAGGGTGCCTGTGAGTATTTCCATCCAATCTACATGTGTTTTGTGGACTTCGGGAAGGCCTGTGATCGGGTACCCTAGGAGATCCTGTGGGAGGTGCTGCAGCAGTATGGATTGAGGGGTCCCTTCTCAGGGCCATCCAATCTCTGTACTCACAAAACAAGAGCTGTGTTCAGGTGCTCAGCAGCAAGTCTGACTCATTTCCAGTTGGGATTGGCCTCCGCCCCGGCTCCGTCTTGTCAGCAATCCTGTTTGTGATATTCATGGACAGGATATTGAGGCGTCATCGGGGAAGGAGGGTTTCCAGTTTGGTGGGCTCAGAGTCTCATCACTTCTTTATGCAGATGATGTGGTCCTGTTGACTTCATCGGCCTGTGGCCTCCAACACTCACTGGATTGGTTCGCAGCCAAGTGTGAAGCGGCGGTGTTGCATTCGCTCTACTGTACTGTTGTGACAAAAATGGAGCTGAGCCAAAAGGTGAAGCTCTTGATCTACTGGTCAGTCTTCATTCCTACACTCACCAAAAGAACTAGATCACGGGTACAAATGAAATGGGCTTCCTCAGGAGGGTGGCTGGTGTCTCCCTTAGGGACAGGGTGAGAAGCTTGGTGATCCGTGGGGAGCTCGGAGTAGAATCGCTGCTCCTTCGCATTGAAATGAGCCAGCTGACATGGTTTGGGCATTTGGTAAGGATGCCTCCTGGGCACCTCCCTAGGGAGGTGTTTTAGGCACATCCATCTGGGGGGAGACCCGGGGAAGACCCAGGTGTAACCAGGCTGTTACATTAGATGAAGTACAATAGTATGAATGTACTGGAAAGTAACAGCTGTATATTTATAGTTCTGGGCTATGTATCAGAAGATAAATTCGACTCTCGGAGCAGAGGGAGACTGACACAAGAAATTGTGTTTTGCTGGTACCATATTTTTTACACAGACAATGAACCAAACAACATAGAACAAACAAGTAATATTTGAATGGCCATTCATATAAAAATTCACAATTGGAAAATTCAGTTCAAAGTTTCACCAAAACCCCGCGATGCGAGAGTCCGAGTGACTTCTTGTCACAGTCCGCATAAACAAGGTTCATCAGCCCGATTTGTAAAGAGTCCGAGGTTATCCGAGTGAGAGTGATGGGGAAACGTGAGAGAGTTTATGGAGTTTGGGCCGAGAGCAGCGAGTTGCGGAGGGACTTAGAATTTAAAGGGCAGCTGCAAAACCTCCAACCCGACCAGAGCAGAAGCAGGTACAGTTTATCCACAGGTGTGGTCTGCTGAGTAGAGTTGAGCTTCAGGCCTTATTGCCTTTGAGCAGAGATTTCCAATCTCGCCATCAACACCTGGCCTATATAAAACAGGACCAGTATAAATCCATGTGCACCTAATCATAAATGAACCTCAATAAATAATACAAGTTGTATTATAAATAACAATCAAAATCCAATGTTGTACAATATAAATTTTCCTTATAAATAATTGTATCAAAAAAGTATTCACTATATTAATAAATAATAGTGATCAATATTCATAACACTAATCAAAAACCAAAGTGCATTCTGAGTGCATAGTATAACCGTGCATTAGCTTATTCGCACGAACAATTGGATAAAAATTGGCCAAAAATGCCTTGAAATACATTCATAATCAAATCACAGTTAAAGTAGACACAAATAGACATTTGACAAAACAAAGTCATTTGAGAGGAAAGTCATAATGAGAGGAAACATATTTAACATTCAATGCTAACCGTCCCATATAAAATAAATGGGGCGGCTAGGCGAAGCTAACTCATTAAAACGTATAACCGCCAAGCTAACATTAGCATTACTTACCAATCCCGTCTTTGTAAGTGATTCTAAACTTCTGTTTGACAAACGACGGCTCCTGAAGTCCAGAATTACATCTTAAGTTGGGAACTTTTAACAGCAAAAATGGTAAATTGCGACGACGTCCATCACGTGACCATGTGATGTAATGACGCTAACGCAAGGTAAAACTATTAATCAATATTATATTATTATTATTATTATTAACAATAATATAAACAACTATAATAATATTAGGAGATGGGCAAAATAAATGCTAAAGATTTTCCACCTAGGTTACACAGGACTAGGTGGAGAGATTATTTCTCCACACTGGCCTGGGAATGTCTCGGGATCCCCCAGTCAGAGGTGGTCACTGTGGCCTGGGAAAGGGAAGTCTGGGGTCCCCTACTAGAGCTGCTGTTCCCTTGACCTGATCCCGGATAAGCGGTTGAAGATGAGTGTTGAGTGTTGTGGTGTCATCTGTTCAGAATTTTTTTTATGTTCTGTGTCATGTCTGTTCTGTGTGTTTGTATGCATCTGTCATCTTGTCTGTTTGTGTGCGCTTGCTGTACTCTATGTGTGTGACTCTGTCCTGTGCACCTGTCAGTGTGTATGCACATGCAGGCGCACCTGTCGCCCTGTTCCCTGTCATGTCTTCATTTCAGAGTTCTGTGTGAGTGTTGTGTGGATCACTCCAGCTTTTGTAATTTAAGTGTGTCTGTCTTCCGTGTCCTGTGTGAATGTATGCAGGGTTGCACACTTTGCACCTGTTGTGTGGTCTCATCCACGCCTGCGTGTTACCTCCATTCCCTGGTTTAGTCCGGTGGGTGTGTGTGCGTGTACGTTTGTCACCCCTGGGCTGTGTTTGTCATGTGGATGTGTGATTGTGTGTCTGACGTCCTGAATGTTCATGTATAGTCAGAGTGTGTGGATGTGGGCGCGACCCCTGCTGTCAGTCCCCTTCATGTTTCTTCTGCTCCTTGGTTCCTCGTCCTTCATGTCTCTGTCATTTTTGGCCTGGGCCGAGATTTGACACCAGTTCACTGTTCTGCATCTTATGATTGGTATTTTGTCCTTTTAGTTAGCCATTTGTTCTGTCTGTGAGTTTGTTTATCATGTCAATCAATCAATCAATCAATCAATTTTTTTTATATAGCGCCAAATCACAACAAACAGTTGCCCCAAGGCGCTTTATATTGTAAGGCAAGGCCATACAATAATTACGTAAAAACCCCAACGGTCAAAACGACCCCCTGTGAGCAAGCACTTGGCGACAGTAGGAAGGAAAAACTCCCTTTTAACAGGAAGAAACCTCCAGCAGAACCAGGCTCAGGGAGGGGCAGTCTTCTGCTGTGACTGGTTGGGGCTGAGGGAGAGAACCAGGAAAAAGACATGCTGTGGAGGGGAGCAGAGATCAATCACTAATGATTAAATGCAGAGTGGTGCATACAGAGCAAAAAGAGAAAGAAACACTCAGTGTATCATGGTAACCCCCCAGCAGTCTTAGTCTATAGCAGCATAACTAAGGAATGGTTCAGGGTCACCTGATCCAGCCCTAACTATAAGCTTTAGCAAAAAGGAAAGTTTTAAGCCTAATCTTAAAAGTAGAGAGGGTGTCTGTCTCCCTGATCTGAATTGGGAGCTGGTTCCAGAGAAGAGGAGCCTGAAAGCTGAAGGCTCTGCCTCCCATTCTACTCTTACAAACCCTAAGAACTACAAGTAAGCCTGCAGTCTGAGAGCGAAGCACTCTATTGGGGTGATATGGTACTATGAGGTCCCTAAGATAAGATGGGACCTGATTATTCAAAACCTTATAAGTAAGAAGAAGAATTTTAAATTCTATTCTAGAATTAACAGGAAGCCAATGAAGAGAGGCCAATATGGGTGAGATATGCTCTCTCTTTCTAGTCCCCGTTAGTACTCTAGCTGCAGCATTTTGAATTAACTGAAGGCTTTTCAGGGAACTTTTAGGACAACCTGATAATAATGAATTACAATAGTCCAGCCTAGAGGAAATAAATGCATGAATTAGTTTTTCAGCATCACTCTGAGACAAGACCTTTCTAATTTTAGAGATATTGCGCAAATGCAAAAAAGCAGTCCTACATATTTGTTTAATATGCGCGCTGAAGGACATATCCTGATCAAAAATGACTCCAAGATTTCTCACAGTATTACTAGAGGTCAGGGTAATGCCATCCAGAGTAAGGATCTGGTTAGACACCATGTTTCTAAGATTTGTGGGGCCAAGTACAATAACTTCAGTTTTATCTGAGTTTAAAAGCAGGAAATTAGAGGTCATCCATGTCTTTATGTCTGTAAGACAATCCTGCAGTTTAGCTAATTGGTGTGTGTCCTCTGGCTTCATGGATAGATAAAGCTGGGTATCATCTGCGTAACAATGAAAATTTAAGCAATGGCGTCTAATAATACTGCCTAAGGGAAGCATGTATAAAGTGAATAAAATTGGTCCTAGCAAAGAACCTTGTGGAACTCCATAATTAACCTTAGTCTGTGAAGAAGATTCCCCATTTACATGAACAAATTGTAATCTATTAGATAAATATGATTCAAACCACCGCAGCGCAGTGCCTTTAATACCTATGGCATGCTCTAATTGTTATGTGTCGGACGCAGCCCGGAGAACCGACCAGCGTTTGAAGGACCCAGTATGAAATAAGCAGAGCACGGTACAAAGGATAACTAAATTTAATTACATAACAGTGATGTGGAAAATATAACAAAAGAGTCTGGCGTGGTGGTGAAACGGTGTGCTCCCAGCAGCACTAACGGTCCAGAGCCAGAACCAGTTCGGACCCAAGGACCCCGCCGACACCCCCCAGGTGGCCGCGACAAACCGAGTCTGTGAAAGAAGAAATCATCATGTGAGTCCACACTCCACACACAGAGAGACCGCTCAAAGGTGTACAAACAGCAAACACTTCCTGGCTTAATTACTAATCAGCTTCCCACCCTGCAGGCATGGAACACCCTGTTCACAAACTCAACTGCAGTGGAAGCTAATTAAACGACTAACATAACAGCTCAATATAATAAGGTGTGAGGGACACCACATTTACTGACTGTATAAATGTTAGTCACAAAATCTAACGTACCTCAGGAAGTGTGCTGACGAGCATGAGACCTCACATGATCAGAGCTGCACATGATCAGCCTCAGGTGATCAGGGTGAGGTCCTGAAAACTCAGCCACACAGCCACTCAGTCCTAAACGCAAGCCACCTGGAAGGAAAAACAAAAGACAGGACAGAAGACAGAAACAAAAGGCAGCCAGGCCCCCCCAGCCATACAACACTAATCTCTGTAATAAAATTTTATGGTCAACAGTATCAAAAGCAGCACTGAGGTCTAACAGAACAAGCACAGAGATGAGTCCACTGTCTGAGGCCATAAGAAGATCATTTGTAACCTTCACTAATGCTGTTTCTGTACTATGATGAATTCTAAAACCTGACTGAAACTCTTCAAATACACCATTCCTCTGCAGATGATCAGTTAGCTGTTTTACAACTACCCTTTCAAGAATTTTTGAGAGAAAAGGAAGGTTGGAGATTGGCCTATAATTAGCTAAGATAGCTGGGTCAAGTGATGGCTTTTTAAGTAATGGTTTAATTACTGCCACCTTAAAAGCCTGTGGTACATAGCCAACTAATAAAGATAGATTGATCATATTTAAGATCGAAGCATTAAATAATGGTAGGGTTTCCTTGAGCAGCCTGGTAGGAATGGGGTCTAATAGATATGTTGATGGTTTGGATGAAGTAACTAATGAAAATAACTCAGACAGAACAATCGGAGAGAAAGAGTCTAACCAAATACCGGCATCACTGAAAGCAGCCAAAGATAACGATACGTCTTTGGGATGGTTATGAGTAATTTTTTCTCTAATAGTTAAAATTTTATTAGCAAAGAAAGTCATGAAGTCATTACTAGTTAAAGTTAAAGGAATACTCAGCTCAATAGAGCTCTGACTCTTTGTCAGCCTGGCTACAGTGCTGAAAAGAAACCTGGGGTTGTTCTTATTTTCTTCAATTAGTGATGAGTAGTAAGATGTCCTAGCTTTACGGAGGGCTTTTTTATAGAGCAACAGACTCTTTTTCCAGGCTAAGTGAAGATCTTCTAAATTAGTGAGACGCCATTTCCTCTCCAACTTACGGGTTATCTGCTTTAAGCTGCGAGTTTGTGAGTTATACCATGGAGTCAGGCACTTCTGATTTAAAGCTCTCTTTTTCAGAGGAGCTACAGCATCCAAAGTTGTCTTCAATGAGGATGTAAAACTATTGACGAGATACTCTATCTCACTTACAGAGTTTAGGTAGCTACTCTGTACTGTGTTGGTATATGGCATTAGAGAACATAAAGAAGGAATCATATCCTTAAACCTAGTTACAGTGCTTTCTGAAAAACGTCTAGTGTCATGAAACTTATTCCCCACTGCTGGGTAGTCCATCAGAGTAAATGTAAATGTTATTAAGAAATGATCAGACAGGAGGGAGTTTTCAGGGAATACTGTTAAGTCTTCAATTTCCATACCATAAGTCAGAACAAGATCTAAGATATGATTAAAGTGGTGGGTGGACTCATTTACATTTTGCCCAAAGCCAATTGAGTCTAATAATAGATTAAATGTAGTGTTGAGGCTGTCTTTCTCAGCATCTGTGTGGATGTTAAAATCGCCCACTATAATTATCTTATCTGAGCTAAGCACTAAGTCAGACAAAAGGTCTGAAAATTCACAGAGAAACTCACAGTAACGACCAGGTGGACGATTGATAATAATAAAACTGGTTTTTGGGACTTCCAATTTGGATGGACAAGACTAAGAGTCAAGCTTTCAAATGAATTAAAGCTTTGTCTGGGTTTTTGATTAATTAATAAGCTGGAATGGAAGATTGCTGCTAATCCTCTGCCTCGGCCCGTGCTATGAGCATTCTGACAGTTAGTGTGACTTATGCAAATTTCTATAATGATTTGGTAGTGTTTATAAAATAGGTAGCTCTACCTATTTTATAAACACTACTAAATTTATACACGTGTGTGTGTGTGTGTGTGTGTGTGTGTGTGTGTGTGTGTGTGTGTGTGTGTGTGTGTGTGTGTGTGTGTGTGTGTGTGTGTGTGTGTATACATATCTGTCACGATCGCTTATTGTGTCATAAAATGCAATGCAAAAAATCTTACAGCATCAATCCTTGCTAAATGCTGTCCATTTACCATTTAACTGACAACCCAGGCAGATATCTGATCTATTCTTATCCAACCATGGAGAGGAGCTCAGGCTCATGCATGTAAACAGTTTCACTATTGAGATGTCCAAAACCATAAAAGCAAATGGGAGCCTTTGTATTTCTGCCTCTGTATGTGAGCAATGTTATGCAACTCCCAGTCATGATGGATGGATAAAGGGCAGAAGATGCACTGAGACAAAGCACAGTGTGCAAAAATCAAAATGGGGAGGGGCAGAAAGAAAAGGATGCTGGGAAGTGATTGAGAAGAGATACTGAAGCTGTGACTGATGGAAGGACAAATGAAGAAAGGGTACAGTTGCTGGGGAGGAAGTTAAAATCTGAGATTTGCTGGATGGTGTTTTTACAAAGTAACACCCCTCCCACACACACACACACACACAAGTATAACTCTCTTTTCAATTACGTGTGACAGCTGCTGTCCCCTGGATCCATGCAGCTGCTGTGGCAATGTGACAGGAATTATGGTAGAGCACGCAGGTGAGTCAGAGGGGAGCGAGGAGGTGAAAAGGTGGAAGAGACGAAAGCCGCGGCTGGAGCTTGTGTACTCTGGAGAGAAACTAAATGGTGGAATAATGCTCCAACTATGAAATCAATTATGCCTTCATTTACATAAACTATTATTTAATGAGCCGTGATGTTTCACATCGTCTGGAAAAGTTGCCAAAAACAAAGGACACAAACAGGCACTTTTTAATTATCATGTTTTATACAAGACATAGACAAGGTGAAAATTTACATCAAAAAATGTAAAGAGTGACAGAATATTTACAGACACTAAATTATTTTTTTTCCCGTTTTGCCATTTCATTTTGTGTGTGTGTGTGTGGGGGGGGGGGGGGGGGGGTCTGTGGTTCGTTTCTGTACACAACTTGCTTCTCTCTTCACTCCAGCTTCGCTGTTGTTTAAATGCATTATTTGAGTCCCTTTGTCAACGTGTATCTGGACCTTGACAGAAAATACTTGGCAACTGTGGAGCTTCAACATTCTTGCATTAAATTCCTTCACATTGGATTTTTCTGTTCGTTTGTGTTCACATGGACAAAAAAGGGGCAAACAGATGTTCCTGACGTACCCCAAGGGTTGACGAGGACAACATATGTGATTCACATTGTGACCCGGACTTTACCTGGATCCGGATTCCACAACACAGAGCAATAATTGCATACTGATCCAGAATGGTCCGACTGATCAAGATGTTGCAATCTGATAGTTAATTCACAAGCTGAAACAAAATAATGTCTTCCTGATCTTAGTTTTACATTGTGATGTCGAAACCGTGAAGTAGTTTTGATGTAATCCTTAAAAGTCTACAGAGTAAAATCCAGAACACCTCCAAAATTTTATTCAGTCTTCCAAGGCCGAACACCAGTGTTTGATGAAAATCCCTTAAGTAGTTCTGACATAATCCTCAAAATCTGACAAAGTGAAGCATACAAATTGAAATCCTGATCCAGATCACCGCCAACATTCAGTGGTCTTCCAAGCCCTAATATATATCTGTGGTGTAAATTTGGTGAGAATCCATAAAGTAGTTGATGTAATCCTTTAAAGCCTGTATAAAGTGAACTCTTCATGCAGAATCCAGTTCCAGATCACCTCCAAAATTTTATGGTGTCTTCCATGGCCTAATATCTATCTGCGGTGAAAATTTTGTCAACATCTGTGCCGTAGTTTTTGAATTAATCCTGCTAACACTCAGACAGACAAATAATCACCAATGATTTTATTGCATCCTTGGTGGATGTAAAAATTTAAATATTTGGCTGGGGGATGCAGAGGAATAATGCTGTGCATCTGTCCTTGAGTTATGTAATCAAAACTCCTCTTGAACCATTTGAATTTTAGTGAAACTTCACACAATAGTCATAGAAGAGGTGTGTGTGGGTGTGTATCAGTACACAATTTGAAACTTACTAATCTGTACACCGGGGGTCCATGCAGATCCCACCAAAACATTTTTTATACTAATTAACATGTTTTTTTTTATTCTTGCATCTATATCTGATATAACTAGATGGGGTCACTTTCAAGTATTTTAGAAAGAAAATAGACTTGGCATCTGGCTGACATTGCAGTTCACTTTGAAAGACTTTTATGATTATTTTTCTCCTTTTTTTAACATGACTTTTCAGTACTTACCCCTACTTCCTGTTACTTCATGAATGACAAAAAACCTTCCACAGTTGGCCACAGAGCGAGCACACTGCGACATTACACACCACTGAGACTTTTTCCAGCTTCCCCAGCTGCAAGGAGAAACCATATGTTGATATATCTTCAAAGATGGACAACTGGAGATGAATTCTTCTCATGCAGGAGAGCTGTTTGACATTACAAAGAGAAACCATGCTGTGACATCACAGAGTTCATGCTTCAAACAACAGCCAATCTTTCCTGTTTTTTTTTAAAACGTGCTGCCATGCAAACTGCAGAAATGCTGTGTCATTATCGTCCACGTAACACTGCAAAGTTACAGCACACACAGTCATCATCGTGTACCATCCTCTGCTGCAGATGGGAGCAATTACACCATGAATAAATACAAATAGTTGTTGCAGTTATTTTCCGAAAATGTGAAAAGACAAACTCAAAGGGGAAAAAAGAGACAAAGGTGTTTTGCTCTCAAAGCATCCCCAGAACAAATCAGGTTCACTGTGTTTACTTGGTGCTGGTGTTGCACTCTTTTATCACACAAGACAAACACCAAGTTCTTTGCTGTTTCTCACTTTTCTTTGCCTGTGTCACAGAACTTAAGAATCACAGGAGTCGACATCCGCAGGTTGACTGTGAATTGGATCCAACAGAGTGAGAGGTTCCAATCACATCTCTGTTGGACTTCAAACTTGGTTCAGTGTTTGTGTGTGTGTGCTGGGGCTACCAACCTTTTGGTAAGGTCTGTGGACTAGTTCTGGAGAACTATGACAAGATCAGATGTATTTTCTGCACACGCACACCAGTGCACATGCACGAGCCCTGCTGGAATCTGCTCTGTGGGCTGCCTGCAGGCCCACCAACACAGCCATCATTAGCACATGCTATTTTAAGGCTCAGACCACAAGAGACAAAATGTCTAAAATTGATGGTTTCAACACTTTTGTTGGTGCCAAAAACATGAAAAATGTTTATTTCAAAACGTTCTCAGTAGGCAAACTGTTTGAAGAATAAACTCCTGTTAATTTTTCTTTCTTGACAACTTTTTTTTTTTTTTTTTTTTTTTTGGTAGTGAAGCCTCTGAGGGCTCGACTCACCTTTGACGACAACTGCATCCTGTGAGAGAAATCCTGTTTTCTCCTTGTCCTTCGAAAATTTCTATTAAAACTAATTTTAAGAAGGACACTGCATAAAAGTCTGGCCATCAAAATATTCGCTCTAACAACAGCAATCAGAGATTTCTGATGTCCGCCGGATCACCTCCAAAATTCAGTGGACACTTCCATGCCCTAATATCTATCTGTGGCGCAAATATGGTGAGAATCCGTGAAGCAGTTTTGGTGTAATCCTTCAAAGCTGGTATAAAGTGAAACTTGATCTGGATCACCTCCAAAATTTAATGGTGTCTTCCATGTTGAATATGTATCTGTGTTTTTAAATTTTGTCAAATTCCGTGCAGTAGTTTTGACGTAATCCTTGGAGGTGCCAATCTATTGGCACCTCCTCCATGACACCACAACTATGGCAACACCTCCAAGCAGACTCAAGTCCCACCACCCATATAGCCAGGCCGTGCAAGAGATGCTTACTTCCATCTCAGAGGATCTAACAACCAAAGCCTGGCTGGCGCCGGCATGGAAGCAGGAGTGGGAGTCGGCAGGATATACACGTCTACACAATTATGTCCCGGACCCTGGAGATGGCATCGAATGAGAAGACCTACCTCGCCGGCAATGGACCCTCCTGCACGCCTATGCACAGGGGTCGGCTGCTTCAAAGCATCCATGAAGAAGTGGGGCCTAACAGACAGTGCAGCGTGTGAGTGTGGGGAGCCTGAGCAGACTGCCAACCACATTATCACCACCTGTCTCCTGCACAGACCACCTTCAGAGGAAGGCCTTTTCCGAGTGGGACCTGAGATAAGGGCGTGGCTACACGACACAATGCTGGACATATGATGACGATACACAAAAGAAGAAGAAGATGTAGTCCTTCAAAGCCTATATAAAGTGAAACTTGATGCAGGATCTGGATCACCTTCAAAACATAATAGGTTCTTCTATGGCCTAATATCTATTTGTGGTGAAAATGTAATCAAAATCCATGCAGTAGTTTTGTGTATTCCTGCTAACAGACAGACAAATAAATAAATGAAACGCTGATGATTTTATTACATCCTTGGTGAAGGTAATAATAATTGCTGGTAGCATCTGTGGATGTGTGTCTGTCACTTGGAGGTTTCCGGAAGATCGGTCAGTGGTCACTGGGCTGATCTGCTCTAAACCTGGTGTTACTAGGTTGAAGGCACATAACCTCCTCCCACTGCCCCTGTTGTCCTTTAACTTAATACAAACCCAAATAAAACAACCCAAAAAATTAAATGGTCACTTCCCACAAGATCTTGTTCGTGACGCCAGATTTTACCAGGTTGAAGTTAAGCAGATGGAGTCAGCAATCCACCCTTTTCAGGTTTCAAATCCCGCAAAACTTCGGCGAGGTCGCCGCACTGCGAGATCTCAGTAACAATGAGAACTGCATTGAGACGCTCTGATCACGCTGCACTTTAACCGCTGCACACGGACAACAGCATTAACATCTCAACATAAAACTATTTTTATATTGTGCCTAAAACTCTCGTGAATATATTCTCTGGGTTTTTAGACATTGTTACTGCGTTTGTTTTATGTAAACATGTGAGAATCACAGGCTGTCTCTCCGTTATGTTCAATGGGAGCTGCTGTGACTTACGCTCGTTTCCTGATCATGTCGTTCTGGGGGAAAGTGAAGTTTGCTCTTTAACGTCTTGATTATTGTTCTTTACAACACTGTTTGTCCTCTTTGTTCCAGACTAATATATATAATATGTCTGAAATTTGGTTTGCATTTTTTAAATTCCGTGCAGATTAAACATAGCAGACACAGATTATTTGTTACAATTGTTTTAGCAAGTTTTCAGGGTATCATGTATGCAGTCTCTTATTAACGTGATGAAAAGCATAAAAAATACATTTTTATAGTATAATATTCATTTACAATTGTCATTGTGTGGATTCTCTGTTGTTTTGACTGTTGTGTGGGGAGGTACTGCTGGCCCACCACCACCGGAGGGCGCCCTGCTTGGAGTGCGGGCTCCAAGCACGAGAGGGCGCCAGACCCAGAAGAAGTGACAGCTGTCACTCATCCTCTGCACCAGCTGTCACTCGTTCATCATCACCACCATAAAAGCCGGACTGCAACTCCACCTCCCCACCGAGAAATCGACTACCATTACCAAGGTAATTTCTCTATGAACTTAAGACTGTATATCTGTCTAAACTCTTCTTTGCAGCCGTTTTCCTGTCGGTGAGACTCGTCTGTGGAGGTAGCGTTTGAGGTGTTCAGCGACGGCTTCGCAACACCTCCCACCCAGATAAGTGCTCAAACAGGAGCTGCACGAGTGTGTGCTTGGAGGTGGAGGCGCTTCCTCCCTCATTAACTGTGGATTTACTGAGTGTGCGGATTCACACTCACTCATCATATTTCTGCTTTCTGCCAGCAGTACCAGGGTCGACAGCCGAAGACAGAGGCCACCTGGGGACTCGGGACTTGGCGGCTCCGGTGTTCTTCAGACCGTTGGTGGTGGAAGACGTGTGGGACGCAGCTTCTCTCTCGTCGGGGGTCTTCTATCTTCGAGCCTGCCCACACGTCACCTGGTGTTAAATTGACTGTGCAGATTACAGAACGTTTCGTTGTGTATTATCACAACATTAAATTGTTACCGTTTTTGGCTTATTCATTGTCCGTTCATTTGCGCCCCCTGTTGTGGGTCCGTGCTACGACACCTTCCCAACATTGACTGCAGCGACTCTCTGGCGCGCAAGGGATTATGGGATACATGAAAACCCTGGATATAGTATATATTATTTATTTGCACTCAAAATAAACAGATCTCATTCCTGCTTCAACTGCACCACCCTGAGGACACTTTATGAACAACCCAATTACAAACACACCAGTGTCAACCACGGCAAAACCGCAAACAAACCAGTGCATTACACCACAGCACTTCAGATGATTGGGTGACAAAAACGTTTACCTCGGCAGTGCAGGTTTAGGGAAGTGACCAAAACAATAAAAACAGATACAAAACAAACAAACAAAAATAAACCAGTTAGTCTGTCCTTACAAACACAAGTTCTGACATCAACAGGCTAAAATTCAGACAGACTAAACAGGGAAAACAAAAAAAAACAAAATGCAACTACAAGGACAGCAGAAAACAGTGCATCACTGTGAAACAAAAACAAGGCAAATCAATATTTAAGTCCCAACTACTTTAATAAAATTCCTAATTCCCACACCCACACATACACGTCTCTCATCTCACTGCATCTGTTGTTCAGCCAATGCGAAATGTCGATTTTAAATGCAACCCCACCATAAAACAATAAAAGATTTACTTTTATGCTAATAATTTAAACCATAAAACAGTAAAAATTCACCAAACAATTCAATGCATCAACACAAAGCATGGACCCAGGTAATACCCCGGCTTCCCACGGAAACTGGCACTCGCCACTCAACACCCCACTTCTGTGGGGCAACAGCGACACCCTACGGTTTCACCTACTAGTATGCGGGTTCAGCTGATGGTGGAGTAGTGCATATCACATAATCATCGGGACTGGACCGGAACCCTGAACATTATTAGGGTCAGAAAAACACCCTACAGGACCCAACTCAGCCAAAATTGGTACATGGGTTTGACTTGGTGTTGGCAGGTATATGGCTTAATTAGATCACAAATGGGCCACAAGCCTGGAAGTCACTGTGGTCAGAAAAATACACCTCCTGCCAAAAATGAAAGTTTTCAACCTTTCCAATACTTTGACATTCTGTGGTCAAAATACAAACTGTATTTATCTGTAAATCAAACACGTGAAACTGTGGATAAGCAACCCAGTCTCTGTAAATTGGGCCAAACATTTCTACTTTCTACAGATTTACAAGTCATTAAACCTATTCAGGTTCATTTTTACAAGAAATTGTTCAGTCTTTACCAGTAACCTTTTTTTTTTCTTTTCTTTTTAAACACTGCTGACGAGTTTCTCTGAGCTACATTTAATGGCAGCCTTACTGCCTACAAATGCAATGGTTTGTGCTTACAATCTTATAACTCTTAAGTATTATATGTGTGTGTGTGTGTGTGTGTGTGTGTGTGTGTGTGTGTGTGTGTGTGTGTGTGTGTGTGTGTGTGTGTGTGTGTGTGTGTGTGTGTGTGTGTGTGTGTGTGTGTGTGTGTGTGTGTGTGTGTGTGTGTGTGTGATTACATTAAAGCAAAGTGCATTAGCATTTCTGTGCTGTGAAAGGTCTATAATGTGACCTCATACCACTGGCTTTTAAAATTTTATATTTATACCAAAGATCTGAAGCTTGTTTTTGACAAATTAGCAACACCACCACTAAGTGAAGCCCCCCCCCCCCCCCCCCACCCTTAATTTTTAACACATCATTAAGAATTTGTTTGGTGAAGCGAGCGATTTCACACTCTGTTTCATTTAACAGCTTCAAAACTTTCACACCTCAAATCCCTCCACATCAGCGACGCCTTTTTAAAAAATATCATGATTTTTCTGTTTGTTTTTTAACCTGTAGATGTGCCGCACTAATTTATGTCCTCTGAGTTCTGATCCTAAGAGATGAGAAGAGCGAACAATGAGATTACTTTTTATGGCACAAAGAGAAAGAGCGGCGTGTCGGCGGCTCGGCTCCACAGGCGGTTACGCAGCAGGTTCATCTCTCCGTGTCAGGGCTGGATGCTCCCAACTCGCATCTCATTGTACAAATCACATCTCCCCGCTCAAACAGGTCGCTGTGGTCTTCATCCTTCCTCAGTGTACTCGGACCACTACTCAAACTCGGGAACAAACGGTGCATTAAGGGGCTGTTGCCTGTTTAGGAACAGGTGCTAATATTTCACCACACTCCAATTATCTCTTCTAGAATTGAATAATTCACACACACACACACACGTGGAGCGGGAGCCGGCGTGTCGGTGAAGTCAGGCTAAATTACCTCGCTGTTGGCATGGCAATGGCTCGTTGAAGAAAATGGTTGCTGCTCCTCCCCAGCTGAGCTCCTCAGAGCCTGCCAGGGGTGATGGATCCGAGTGAATAAATGAATACTGGGTTTTAAAAAATAAAAAAAGAGCCGAGAAGTAACAGAAAAACAGGCAAGGCGGTTCACAGGAAAGAGAGGACTGAAACAGATGAGAGAGATGGAACAGATGTCATGATGGATAAATGAACCTTGGCCACAGTGAAGTCAAGTGGCTCGTGGTGTTTTTGGAGGGGAGTTTGTCTTTTACAAGAAAGTGTGTTCTCCAAGATTCTTGCCACTAAATGAGGATTTGCCAAAGAGAGAAAGATAAAAAGTAAATGAGATTTAGATTCATTCATCTGCAACGGCTTGGGGAACCCGACCTGTTACTGAACCCTCAGAGGTTCTGGTAAGAATGGTGGGGGGTGCGGAGGAAGTAACAGCAAAAAAGTTTAAGATGTCATCAGGGACCTGTACTACGAAGCGGGGTTAACTTACTCAGATGTAACCCAGGGTCAACCTCTTAAACCGGGGTTGACAAAACCTGGTTTTCTCAAGTGGTGTTAATCGGTACTACAACGCTGAATAAGATGTTGATTTGTTGAACCTGTGTTAACCTAATTGGAGTTTGTGCGCTTTCACATAAAAGGGGCAGGTTGCAGCACACGTCACCATTTTTCAGTGATGACGCGGTCACCTTACTTTACCGAAGAAGAATGCACGATTATTATGCGGAGCTACGAGGAATTTAAATTAATGTTAAGGGGGAACTCAAACACATCGTCTGCCAATAAAGCAAGACAGGCTTGTTGGCAATGTATTGCTGATCGGGTAAATGCGTACGTACAGTTCAGTTGTTCCCCAAATCTGTTACAGATGATTAACCTGTAGAATGTCTAATATGTGTAAAAAAAAATGACCTTCTTTAATTAATTACACCCAGATGCAACACGATTCAGAAGTGGGCATAGGCCTACTAATAAATGTTAGGTTAATTTAATGTTTCCTAAATAGGCTACCTTGACTGTATGATTGCTAATCCTAATCCTGTCAATATTTCAGATGCAATAGCAGTGCCAAACGCACCTGGCAGCAGGTGAAGATGAAATATAAAAACATCCTTCAGAACGGTAGGTTTATATTCATAGCTTGATAAACCCCACTTCGCCTAATTAATGGACATGCATTAGACCTATTTTGATATTAGTAATTACCCAGGTTTGCATAAAACCCTTCTTTGATTTGCATTGCGGATAAATGGCCAGGGAAAACGACAAATGCATCCAACAGTTTAGATAGAGCAAGTACTACCTTGCGAATCATACGACATACAGTATTCTTGCTCAGATGTTCAGCATCACCGATGGAATACGGGTGATTCTTAGACTATGGGCACTTACTATGTCCTTTGATCATATTGTATGAAAAACAGAAAAAAGGGGAAATTTCACACTTTTATAGTTATCTTTACAATGAAAGTGTGTTAAGAAATTTGTTCTAGTAGTCTATGATGACTTTTTCACCTTTTTTCAGCATCATTATATGCAAATATTGCCGTTTTGTGCTTGTCCCACACCCAGACGTTTGATCTTCAATGATAAAAATGAATGGTAAAGAAACGTTTTTTCTAATATTTTAAAATATCTCTGAATAAAATATCAGTAAAATAATCAAAACATAATTGGGGTATTCAATGTCATACAACTGTTGTGATTTTTTTAAACAAAATGTAGTTGTCCCACACTATTGCCGTAATTTCCACCACAACACTGTAATGTCCCTTTAAACAGTTTGTATGAAAGATTGTTTGGGTAGTTTCTATGGAGATAAACAGTGACATCAGAGCACATGTATATAGCACCAAATCACAACAAACAGTTGCCCCAAGGTGCTTTATATTGTAAGGCAATGGTGTGGTGGAAATTACATTTACAAGGCCAATAGTGCTCGTAGTTAAAGAATCACCCATACATAAATGGTCCACTGGCAAAATAGGCACAAGGCACATTATCTGCTCGATCGTCGGGGCATTGCTACACTGTAAAAAATGACTTGTTTTTACAGGAAAACGCTGGCAGCTGTGGTTACCAGGGAATTCCTGTAAAACATACAGCAGCACAGTAGATAACATTACAGACACAATATGTATATGGATTTACAGTGAATGAACCACGGCTGATTCACATTAAAAGAACTGTTAAATCTACAAACAAGAGCTCTCTTTTTTTGTACATTTAACTGCTGTAAGAGAGCCCCTCACAATTTGTTCCCCAATATCAAACGGATCATCCAGGTAGGCCGGCATTGTCTTCGGAGTGATTGAAGGTGGATGGACGGTACTTATAAAGGGAGTGGTTAAGCGAAAACTTCAAGCTAACCGAGAACATAACCTGCTCGGAGCAGGTTTGGCACACAGCATAAATTGCCATGGCAGAATACCTCGATCAAAACCTATCCACCTTTCGTAGTACGGGTTAACCGGGAAGTTACTCCACCCGTCATCAACTTAATCCCGAAGTTACCCTGATAAGCCAGTAACCCCGCTTCATAGTACAGGCCCCAGGATTACTCAAATACTTGTTGTTGTTGGCATGGGTGCAATTTTAAACCAGGGGGAGAAAGAATATGGTATGTCCCCCCCACCTTCTGACATATATGTGTGTACTTAAAACATGCTATGCCAGTCTTATGTGCAAAACCATGTCAGAATAGTATCTTTGTTTCTGCAAGTTTGTATTTTTAGCAGCATTGACTTGTTTACAACACCTGTTTCATTTGGAATTTTCTGGGACTGCATTTGCCCAGATTTGAAACCAAAAATAGTTGCCTCTAGGGACTCGTGTCTACACATAAGTTTCAATGGACCATATGCTAATTTACTAAATTCTGACAGTTAGAAAAGGAAATCAGAAAGCCCATCTGCAATTATTGCTTGATCTCCAAAATCAGTCTATGCAAGTGAAATTATGTTCAGTATGAGTGTTCTCATTAGTGCCACTTCGTAAATTAAATTCATGATAAGTAATTTATCCTGAACTTATGATCTGTTGTTTTTTTCAAACTTATGCAAAAACAAATCTTGAGAAAAAACATACAGTATGCGATAGTTAATAATGATTAAGAGCCTGTTCTTTCATATTTATGAAAACATTTTACCACATTGCAGTTGTTTTTTAATGAAAACTCAACCTATCATTCTTTTTGAGTTCTACACATGTGGTGATACCTTATTTACACCAGGATGATAATAAAATCAGTGCTGGCTATTCTCACAATAAAGTACTTATATCCACAGTTTCAAATTGTATAAGTCAAATGGTGTCCACTTTATGGTCTTCTCAAAACATCTTTGTGTGCAAAATGATTGTTTAATTAACTTTATTATGGTTTGCATGTAATTGCACTCTCTCTGCCCTTTCTGGAGTCAGGTTGACACCTATGTGTTAAACACCCTGTTTTTCCTACAACTCTCCTGTTATTACCAAAATCTGGAATGTCATGACATGTCATGGAAACATATGTCTTCAGTATGTTTTAAAACATGGTGCAGACATTATACAATGCTTGTTCAAATGGTGTATATAATGATTTATGATAGATTTTCTTTGTCTCTTTCAACACTCTCACCTTATGATGTCACAAAGGTATGACGGCATATTAGTTGGACGACAGTAATGTTGGCCATTTTTACCCAAACACTAAGGGCCTGATTTACTTAAGGTTTGAGCAAAAAACATGCACGCTGATTCACAAACAGTCGCACTGAGGATTGCACCTGTGAAATGTGCAAAATGGCGTGTATTATTTAAAGTGTTTGCCTTTACAAATATGCAGTTAGGGGCTTGCCCACATGAGATTTTAAAATTCTGTGAGGCAACATTTAAATTTTGTAGGTGCTGATTGCATCTGTATTTTGCAACTTTGAAAATGGACAACTGCCTCCTTCAAAGGAAAAGTCCTTCATTGTAAATGTTTGGCATATTTAAAGATTTAAATGGGTTATTTCTTTAAGAATACATGTTTTCATGTATAACAAGTGGATGAGACTACATTTTGGTGCAACTCATGATAATTACAATCACTGATGTCACACAAACACAAACACATCTCAGGGTCTATGTGACATGAATAGCACGTCCGACAGGTGTGCTTCAGATACTGCAGGACAACGGCAACACTGATGTTGGTTGTGGTTCTGTTAGAATTTTTCAATATGCTTGAAATCTTCGAGGTTCATGCGAAAATTCTGGCAACAGTTGAGCTTCAACAGTAAAATGTCACCATTGCTGGTACAACATTACTGCTCCGTTCCCCTCCGCTAGGCAACATCAGATGCTTGACTGGACACACCACCTCCCTTTGATCCCTTTTGCATGACGCAGTAATATCAAGAAACCTAAATAAATGTGAAGGAATACGTAGAACCTGTCTCAACGACGCACTACTAGAAAGTGACACAATTTAAAACGTTGCGTTAAGTTTGTATAGGCTATGTCACCTGGTCACAAATGGAAGGAAAGCAGTGGACGGTGGCCAAACATCGAGCTCTGTAAGTGCAATGTCACCCTTGTCTGAGGGCCCCTTCACACATAGTGCGAAGTTTGAACAAAATGCACACTTAGTGCACATGACGCAGGGATCGTGTTCAAACCATCTACTTTCACGCCTGTTGCCAATGCCTCGTACACCTGTTGCTACAACCATTTGCGCACACAAGCGCCTGAAAGTCAAAGTGTGCACTCTGAGAACACGTCGCACCCTCTTGCGGCAGGTGTCGGACAAATTCTAGGTGACACGCATGAACACCTAACGCCACTTGCATGGCACTTAGAAAATGTGTGGCCAGTTGCACTCTTGGTACGACAAGAGACAGCAGATGACCACTGTCGTACTGGGAGTGAAATTTGTTCTCCACACGACTGTGGAGTTGCCAAGATGTGGTGTGCTGTCGGTCCCCCGACAACGCGTGTGTGTCGAGCGCCCCCCGAAGGCGAGGCGCATCTCATCTGATCACAGAGGGACACTTTGGTCTGTGTGCTGAACGGATGGGGGCGCGGCAGTTGTTGACATCTCTAGACCTGAACATCAGAGCTGCAGAACACACACCTTGTGTTGACGGCACGTGTGTGTGCTCCTGCTATACTCACATCGAAAACATAAAAACATATATCACTTGCGACGGGCTGCAGAGCGCGCACACTGACAGGTCCAACTGGACCGGAGCGTCAGTTTATGTGGACACGCAGCAGGCGATCTGAACATCACATCTGTCTGACAGGACTGTGAGCGTGGCACCGCAGGACCGTATGACAGGCCAACAGTATGACACATACGGCACTTTCAGTCACATATAAGCAGAAACACACTGTAGCAAACACTGTTTGGTCAGTTATCACAGAACTTTTTTTCTTTTTTTTGAGAAAATACATTTGCCTGCTTGTTGATTAGAGCCATTTCACGCTCCTTTCACAAGACAGTGACTGTGGTGTAGTGGTCGAGTTGGTGTCTGGTAATTGGGATGTGCAGGTTCAAATCCTATGAATGTTTTTGTTTTTCTTAAACCAGGGTTATTTAACCATAGAGTTCTGTATTGCGTCCCCCTTTATGTATTATTTATATCAACCCAGTGATATTCACTAATTATCATATACCTATAAATGATACGGCAATATGATTGGACAAAACACTAAAGAATGAATACCAATACACCCTTTTCTCGGACAGGTAATATTTTTCATACCACCCGAGTAATCAGCCAATCCGGACAGTGGAGCGGCGGCACGACGAAGAGGCGCGGTCAGAGGAACTGTGAATCGTTAAAATTTAATTCGTTAGTTCTAAAAGCCATCATAATTATTTATAGGAAAACGTTCTATTTTTTTTTTCTACTAAGGTTTGAACTTTGAGTGTTTACACAGGAGAGAAAACTCAGAAAATGTTAATGGCTGTTTGAGAAAAGTGTATAAAGTGTGTGTAGTGAGGGGTTTTACAGCCTTAAAATATCTATAATAATTGTAAAAAATAACGCTGACTACTTTGCGGATTTTGCCTATGACGGGTTACTTTTAGAACGTAACTCCCTTTTGCGGCCTCGCAGTTTTGCGGATTTTTTTAGTGCAATTTTGCATGCTTCTTTTTTGTTTTTTGTTTTTTTTTAACAGTGCATTATGTTCAGCATCCTTATCAGGCGGGCGATTGCTTTCACTGCCTCAGATTTGCTTACTGAGTCTGCAGGCTCGGTAAGTGCCACAGCGGGCCACTCACACTGCCCCCCGTCAGCTGTGCCGAGCTGCATGCAGCAACAGGTCCAGAGACTACGCTCGCTGTTTTGATGCGCAGCGCCTGCTGCATGGTCTCGGTAACCGCAGCCGCAGAGCTCCGTGGCCATGACTTGGATTCTTTGCGGTCCCGCATCCGTACCCCCGGAGGCAGTGAGCAAAGGGAGAGCACACACATTGTGTTCTGTGTGCATTTATCATTTACAGGTATATGATAAAATCGTTATCAACTTGTTTTACCAATGAATATGGCCTCAGGGTGTATGGTTTTCTTCAGGGTGTATAAAGCCATATTCATTTGTGAACAACTTGATAACTGATATTATACAGCTGGTTTTTATTTCCTTTTCCTCCAAATCAGCAGCACAATGTGTTAATGTTAATGTTAGTTTTATTTATATAGCACATTTTCAACAGCACCAGCTGCCCAAAGTGCTTGTGGCGCAACTTGTCCCATGGAACACAATGTGAGCAGCTGCAGCAGTGTGAGCTGTTGTTCCTGCTCGACAGACACCATCACATGCATTAACTGTCGTGCTGACATCGTGCACAACTGCTCATCGTCGCAATGTTTTGTGGTGCGCTAATTTGGAACTGTTTCGCCGTTTTTGTCCACACGTCCATATTTCACACTGTATGCAGTGTTGCCACAGTTACTTTGAAAAAGTAACTTAGTTACTTTACTGATTACTCAATTGTAAAAGTAACTTAGTTACTTTACTGATTACTCAATTGTAAAAGTAACTAAGTTAGATTACTAGTTACTTTTTTAGTTACTTTTCCCAGCTGCCGACAACAACCCTCTGCCACCTCAGCATGACAATGATACCTGTTTTGCCAAAACTCACTTTATAGTCACCCTTTCTTGACTTCAATGAAAATAAATACTTGTTTTATAAAAAGTAAAATAAAGACGTCTTTCTTGACCTCATATTTAACTGTTGACAGCACTGTAACAGTAAAACTTGCAATTTCGAGCCTACATTGTTTATAAAGGTAACTATTAAATTCTAACATTTTTCTAACATTTAAATTCTCTCTAAACATTTTACTTGTCGAAATTATTATTATTTTAAGCAATATTAGTTGTAGTAAAAAACGGCTTCAAAATTGCACCTTTAATCTAGGGGTGTTGTGGGGGAGGGGGCACATCCTTGCCCCACGCCCCCATTCCATCTAGATTCGCCCCTGCTTTGGCGTTTGAGCACAAAGAATGGATAACATTTATTTATGCAGAAAACAGGACCAGATTTACAGGTAAGAAAGTTTTAGTAGTTTAGGTGCATTTGAGTGGAAAATAGTGTTAGTTGTTGACGCGTCGCGGAGGATCAGCTGTTTTTAACGAGCAGATACAGAGCGGCTCAGCTCAGAATTCTAAATAAAGGAGGAAAAAAAGTATAAAAATGTCTTTGTAAAGCTCAGTGCAGGTGTGCTGATCACCGCGCTTTAAGAGGTGAGGACGAGTCGAGCAGCTGCAAAAAACCGCGGATTAAAAGCTCACAGCTCACTTAAAGTGGGCAGTTCAGTCGAACCCCGACCTCCTGCCCACAGACCAAGTTTAATGCTGTTATCGACCCACAATGAAAAATAATAGTAACGCACAGTGACATGGAGAAGTAACTTTAATCTGATTACTGATTTGGAAAGATTAACGCGTTAGATTACTCGTTACTAAAAAAAGTGGTCAGACACTGACTGTATGTAAAGGGGCCATGAGATATGTTCACCTGCATTGAAGACAGAAAACTTGGACCCCTGGAGCCAGCCTTCTCTGACGCTGGACAATGTAGCAGATTCTCAAAAATCTCTGAAACACCAGACACTTCAGGTCATAATGTAAATGGGCCCTTTACTCAAAACTGGCCACCCCAAAGTGCACAGATTTGCATGCCCACAAGAGTTGACAGTCTTATCTGAGATCTTAGTAAACCAGGCCCTTTGGTTTGCATAAAAGCAGACTTCCAGTGGAAGTCAATGTTTAATATTCATATGTTCTACTCTAGGCCTCATTTTTCAGAGCCAATTTCTAGAAATAATTGGAAAATACCACAGGGTTAAGATGACATCATGAGCTCATGGTGGGATTTCAATGAATCTGTTTCTGATGTGCCAGATTCATTGTACAAATGCTGTTTTTGTACAATAGAGAACAAAAAGATTCGGGAGGAACTCACAGGCTGTGAAATTATGGAGGTAGTTTATTTTTCTCCATATTTGAGGTACAGTATTTCAATCTTTTTTGAGCATGTTAATCAAATGCAGCTCAGTTCAATTTGAACCCTGTAATACTGCACAGCTGCATTTTTGTTTTGAAATCAGTATTGAGAGAGAGAGAGAGAGAGAGAGAGACTCAAAGTCTGTTTCTTTTGTTGCCTTTGTGCATTCACCCTCCTGTTCTGGGTAAGTGGAGGCTTTTTCTGCTTCAGTTTTGACTCAGACACTCCTGAGCCCACCCAGGGAACCATTTATGAAGCAGAAACACCAAGACAAAAAAAAACAACCTTAACATGTACCTCATCAAAGTCTCTACAGGGGCCTTGTCTTTCTTTCCATTTTATTCGGATCTGTCAAGCTATCTGCTCCCCGAGATGCTTTGCAAAGTTGTGTACTTTCGATCTTCTACCTGGTTGTGTTGGAGATTCCCTGTGACCAATCAGCGAGAGCAGCTTTGCTTATTTGCTCTGGCTACCCGTAACGGGTTCAAAGCTGAATTCTGTCTTTCTTCGTTCTGCTGGGTTCTCCCTCAGGGGTCAACTTTGATTTGGGCCAAACTGGCTGCTTGCTCTGCACTTCTAATTGGGCAACAACATCTCCGATCAGTTGACACAACTTAACGCTGTTTCTTTCTAATGAGACACACAGTCTGTAGTAGCCAGCTACCAGGCAAAGGCACATGTATGTCCACACAGTTTACAACAAAGTCAAACACCAAAATACACTTGTACTTTACTAATATGACAAATAATGTTTCTGCCTTTAAAACATAGCTTACATTTCTCTGGACAAACTTTAAAAAAACAAAGATAAAGAAATGATCTGGGAGAAAAAAATATGTTGCAGTTTGTTGTTTGGCGAATTATTCCTGTTTGATCTTGTGTTGATGCTGCAGCCCCCTACTATGTCTCACCCTCCTTATGCAAATGAAAATCTGTGGGGACACAGACTTCAAAAGCAGAATGTGCCGCCTGTGCATACATTCCCTTTTGTGATGGATCTGCAATCCACTCAACCACTGATTAGAGAATTTTATTCAGAAATTTTACCTCAAATAGTTTAATATATTTTTTTAATGACATGGTAACATTGGTGTATGTAATACAACTGGATTACATTATAAGTCATTATGCTGATGACATGCAGCTTTACATCTATGACTGCAGGTAGGAATGTTTCACATTATGTAAATCTGGAAGTCTGAGGTAAATATTTGTTACCTCTGCAACAATCTAAAAAGCGCTGCACTACCAGTCGAGCATTTGGACATACTGTGCATCCAAACATTTTACTGGTAGTATATGTCACAATATTTCTCTAAGGTCATTCTGAAAGATGGACTCCCCCAATGACACTGTAAAGCTTCATAATTTGAGAAAGTTACACCCACTGTTTCCCTACATGGCTGGATGTCCTGCATTTGATTTCAACAAAACATAAATTATTGTCCTGAGGTCCAAGTGAACTAAATATGGTCATTGTACACACTATATTTAATCTTGCAACATACATCTGAGTAACTTCTGACTGTAATTTAAGTTAATGCCCCACTGGAATAAAAAAAAATGCAAAAGTGAAATTGAAAACACACTTTTATCAAAATGTTTAACCTAGTTATACTTTGATTCAAATATATATATAGTAATAGCCAAGTGACCTCTGTGTGTGTACATGCATGCGTGAGTATGGATATGATCATTGATTATTGATTCATTGTGTTTTTGTAGTTCAGTTGGTTTAGTCAGTTTAGTTAAGTCCCATGTTTGCGTTACAATTGGTTTAATTAAGTGTCATGTTTGCATTACCATAAGTGAGAAGAGTGTTGTTTTTGATGTCTTCCACCGCCATCTCTGTTTGTGCATGTGTAAAAAAATTAAAGCACCTGCTTGCAGCAGAATGCAGAAAAGCAAAAAGCTCAGTATTTGTGCAACTGGGGACAGCCGACATTTGCCGTTTGGTATGCTTATGTATTTTGGGTCAAGAATGAATGGCGCCAAAACAGAACATTGATGGGACTAATATTTTCAGAAAAAAAAAACTATGGCTATTAGCTAACATTGCTAATTGCATTCTGGAATAACACACCATTCCAGCAGGGGGCATTAAATTATCTTTATATTAAAAGTGTGAGTGTGTGTGCCCATGATTGTATTTAGTAATTTCAATGTAAGTACATAATATAATTGCAAATAAAAAACACATGGATGACACAAGTAAGTGAAAACCCTTATCTCCATTGTGATCCATTTAAAAATTAAATGAAAAAATAGAAGTAATAAAATAATAATACTGACAATAATAATTATGATAGTGTGTGTGTGTGTGTGTGTGTGTGTGTGTGTGTGTGTGTGTGTGTGTGTGTGTGTGTGTGTGTGTGTGTGTGTGTGTGTGTGTGTGTGTGTGATAAGAAATATGTTGGGAAAGTGTAGTGACACGGACCCACAACAGGGGGCGCACATGAACGGTCAATAGATGAGCCAAAATATAACAATTTAATGTTGTGAATGTGCACAACGAACATACAGACAATCTCAGAATATCATAACAGTCAATACACAAAGGTGATGTGTGGGCAGGCTCGAGGATAGAAGACGTCTGTCCTAAGAAGAGCCGGAACCACACGACTTCCGCCGCCCCAGAACCTGGTGAATACTGGAGCCGCCAAGTCCCGAATTCCCAGGTGATCACCGTCCCCGACTGTCGGATCTGGTACTGCTGGCGAAGAACAAAGACAGTCAAGTGTGGGTGTGTGTACACCCAGTAACAACAACGGTGGGAATGCCACCTCCACCTCTCACTCAGAATGCTGAGGTATTTACAGTGATCCCTCAGAGGAAAAGAGTGCCGTCCTGCACTCACTCAGCCTCCACAAGAAGAGGGACCAGTACTCCTGCAAACACTCACAATATACAGCTTATTAGAAACACAAATGGCTGAGGATATTACCTCCAATGAAGTATGATATCTCGGCAACGAGGTGGAGATGACGTCTGGTCTTTATGGAGTGAGATGATGTTGAGTAGATGGGTGACAGCTGTCAAGAGGTAATGAGCGACAGCTGTCACCCCTGGCTGTGTCCATGGCGGCAGCGCCCTCTCGTGCCTGAAGCCCGCACTTCAGGCAGGGCGCCCTCTGGTGGTGGGCCAGCAGTACCTCCTCTTCTGGCGGCCCACACAACAAAATACCTAAATTTCAATTCAATTTATTTCATTTAAACAGTGCCAAATCACAACAAAGCTGCCTGAAGGTGCTTCACACAAGTAAGGTCTAACCTTACCAACCCCAGAGCAAGAACACGGGCGACAGTGGTAAGAAAAAAACTCCCTGTGATGATTTGAAGAAGAAACTTCAAGCAGACCAGACTCAAAGGGGTGACCCTCTGCTTGGGCCATGATACAGACACAGTTAATATGAACAATATGAATATACAGGAATTTTTGAGAAATGTCTTGTATGTACCTAAACAATTTATAAATACAATAAGACAGTAAATTAACATTAAACAACTAGAAGCACTCAGAGAGTGCAAACCTCCACCAAGGCCATAAGGTCATTGACCCTAAAGAGATTCCCTCCTTGGCACAGTGTTCTATTCAACAATTCAGTGTTACAACCAAAACTATGATATATACACTTTTCTTTCCTTTATATTTGACATCCTTGACCATAAAAACTTACCACTAGAACTTGAAATCACTTTTATGTCTTTATTAGTTCAAAAGTTATTGTATAAAAATGATTTTTCAGTAATGGCGGTTTTCTTCTGGATCTAGCTCCATAACATTTGAAGCTACATCAAATCTGATGACACCTTACTGAATCAGTACAGATTCAGCTACAATTTGGCATTAGTTGTGCATCTCTAGCTTCATTTGTCACCTCACACTGACACATTTTCTATTTTCCCTATATTTTTGCATATTTTGGATCACCAGATCCGGAATCCGGATCCGATCATCACCAAACTTTGTTGTTTGATAGAACATTTGACTATGTTACACCCTATTTTTTTTCAAGCCTTTCTGCCTTGTTTTTGTGGAGTTAGAAACTAGAATGTCAAAATTCCCCCTATCTCGCAATGGTGAAGAATCCTTTAAAAAATTCCTGGGTCCGGATCGTGATCCGGATCACCACTAAAATTTAATCACTTGTTCCGCTTGTCATTTCCAACCACTCCACAAAATTTCATCAAAATCTGTTCAAACATTTTGAGTTATCCTGCAGACAAACAGACAGACAAACAAACAAACGCGACCAAAAACATAACCTCCTTGGCGGAGGTAGTTATAGAAATAATTCATGGAAAAATAAATGTATAAGCTTCAACAAGTAATATTTGTGATCCACTTGATTCTGGGGCTTAGTAAATCACTTTCTAGACTGATTAACTGTGGCCCGATTCACTGTGCCCCGAGTGCATGTGACACACGAGTCATGTTATCAAATAGCTGATAGTCTGGAGAAGACATAACACATGCTCATTAGTTGGACAGGGTAGTCCTCTAACTAATAACAATTTCTGGGCCACCTTTCCTCTGTTGTGAGAAATAAATACAAAGATAGTGACATCCAAAAAATTTACTTTGATAGGAAAAACTGACTTCACTTGCCACTTAGTTTTACCCTTAATGTATCCAAAAATAAAATGCTAATTTATATGGGGATGTCTTTATGCATAAAAATATGGCATAACTGCTGCAAATATATATGTAGTTTTGCAGATATGGCTACTGATTCACTGTGCCGCTTGGGTGACTGTGCCCCAGTTTCCCTTACTGTTATGACTTACAGTCATAGGAAGCATGTACCTCAATGCAGCAGCTGAGGCAAAGCTACAGTGGGTAGGATTTAGGCGTGTTTGTAGCATGGTGTAACCAGTTATTGTAACCAGGACTTCTACTGGGTTAGCCAGTATTAGCGGCATCAGTTGATAAACACCACCTTACGGGGTAAATATTCAGTAATTTTCCATAGACAGTGGTAGGATAGTACTGTGTGCAGGATTTATTAAACTGGACATACAACAGACAGAAGTGCCAAAAGCATTAAAAAAATACAGCTTTCAGTGTCATTGCTGCTCAGAGGAGCCATGATGGATTGTGAATTTGGAGTACGTGGGGTTTGTATGACTTGTCGAGAACAAATTATGACTTCAGTGGCTGTTCCTGTGAGTGCATAACTGAGAAATTTCGACCTCTGAGTACAAATGGAATGCACCGATACTTACTGTATGCACCGCATTTCACATTTTGCAGTGTGTCCCCTTAGAGTGCACCTGGAGGAATCAGTGGTTGTACTGGTTGCTAGTGCGGGTCTGAGGACCCCCAGTTTTGTGAAATGGAAAATCATAGATCTTGCTTATCACAAGAAAAAGCAAGGAAGCATGAAAAGCAAAAATGTGAAAGAAAAACTGATGAGCATCATGACCAGAGATGGCATAATGCAATCTGCAACCTCACCACTAGAGGACACTAAATCCCACACACTGTAGCTTTAAGTTATGGTATGTAATGTAGTTTTGGTCCTGTATAATCTGCAGCTGCCATTATGACACCTTCACAATAGTGATCGAGGTGTTTCCAGTGAGCAAAGATTAAGTTTTGACCAGATATGTCTACACACACACACACACACACACACACACACACACACACACACACACACACACACACACAGGTGGTGACGCACAAAGGCTATGAATATGTTGGTAAGAAGCTAGAAGCACTCATAGAGTGCAAACCTCCGCCAAGGCCATAGGGTCACTGACCCTAAAGAGATTCCCTCCTAGACACAGTGATCTATTCAACAATTCAGTGTTACAACCAAAACTACAAGTATGACACATAGACTTTTCTTTCCTGTATATTTGATATCCTTGACCATGAAAACATACCACTAGAACTTGGAATCACTTTTATGTCTTTATTAGTTCAAAACGTATTGTATAAAAGCGATTTTTCAGTAATGGCGGTTTTCTTCTGGATGTAGCTCCATAACATTTGAAGCTACATCAAATCTGATGACACATTACTGAATCAGTACAGATTCAGCTACAATTTGGTGTTAGTTGTGCATCTCTAGCTTCATTTGTCACCTCACACTGACACATTTTCTATTTTCCCTATATTTTTGCATATTCTGGATCACCAGATCTGGAATCCGGATCCGATCATCACCAAACTTTGTTGTTTGATAGAACATTTGACTTTCTGCCTTGTTTTTGTGGAGTTAGAAACTAGAATGTCAAAATTCCCCCTATCCCGCAATGGTGAAGAATCCTTTAAAAATTTCCTGGATCCGGATCGTGATTCGGATCACCACTAAAATTTAATCACTTGTTCCTCTTGCCATTTCCAACCACTCCACAAAATTTCATCAAACTCCGTTCAAAACCTTTTGAGTTATCCTGCTGACAAACAGACAGACAAACAAAGAAACAAACTCGACCGAAAACATAACCTCCTTGATGGAGGTAATTACATAATTAAAAGGAAATAAAAGGGTTGAGTTCCGAGGCCATGGTTCTCGGCCGGAAAAAGGTGCTTTGCCCTCTTCAGGTCGGTGGAGTGTCCTTGCCTCAGGTGGAGGAGTTTAAGTATCCCGGGGTCTTGTTCATGAGTGAGGGACGGATGGAGCGTGAGATCGATAGACGGATCGGTGCAGCATCTGCAGTGATGCGGTCGCTGTATCGGACCGTCGTGGTGAAGAGAGCTGAGTAGGGGGCAAAGCTCTCGATTTACCGATCGATCTACGTTCCGATCCTCACCTATGGTCATGAGATTTGGCTCATGACCGAAAGAACGAGATTGCGAGTACAAGCGGCCGAGATGAGTTTCCTCCGCAGGGTGGCTGGGCGCTCCCTTAGAGATAGGGTGAGGAGCTCGGTCACTCGGGAGGAGCTCGGAGTCGAGCCACTGCTCCTCCATATCGAAAGGAGTCAGTTGAGGTGGTTCAGGCATCTCTTCCGGATGCCCCCTGGACGCCTCGCTGAAGAGGTGTTCCGGGCACGTCCCATTGGGAGGAGGCCCCGGGGAAGACCCAGGACACGCTGGAGGGACTACATCTCTCGGCTGGCTTGGGAACGCCTTGGGGTTCCCCCGGAGGAGCTGGGGGAGTTGTGTGTGGATCGGGAGGTCTGGGCGGCTTTGCTTGAGCTGCTGCCCCCGCGACCCGACTCCGGATAAAGCGGAAGAAAATGGATGGATGGATGGATGGAGTTCCTCTTCTATAAATTGTTGAGGTCTAAAATTCTAAAAACATTCTCGACTCACATACTATTCCAACTCATTATATAAGCTTTGCTTAATTTATTACCACAATTGAAAAATGTCAGTTACCTATTTTATAAACACTACCCAATCTAGAGCCCATGGATCCCCACAAGCAACACGCTAGTCTATATTATAATAGCCAAATGGCCTCTGTGTGCGTGGTAGGCTTTGATCACGCCTGATTAGCGCCAGTGTGCCTCAGACGTGTCAGTGGTTTGCTGACAGTTAGTGGAAATGTGCACTTTAATGAATACTGCTGTTTTTATGTGTTTCTTTTGTTTGCAGATTTGCTTCTTCAGAGTATGGTGTCCTCACAGTTGCTGCATATGATCTATAATGATTTCAAAGATCATCTTTCATCGTGAACTTGACCAGCTGATGGGTAAAAGGTCCAAAACAATGTAGAACAAAATTTTCTTCTTTCTTACACTTTATCCTTATCTCTCTATAACACCCTTCCTCCCCTCTGCTCAGCAGTCTGTCTCCAGTGCTTATTTGCTATGTTGCACCTCAAACGGTGCAGACAGAGACTCACGGTTTACTTCATCTAATGCAACTGAACAGTTATGTGCCCTCAACAGCACGCCGTTCTGGAGGTGCACTTTCATCTAACTCGCAAACACAAAGCACTTGACAAGCACAGAGACGCGTGTGACTATATGAGGAGCATTTCACGCACATAAATTCCTCCATCTAAGCTTCTCGCACAAGTGCCTGCAAGCATGATATGTGCACGAATGCATGCACAAACAGATGAGACATTTATATAGGCAGTCAAATGGACCCGCAAGTGCCTCTTCACCTCTCGTAAAGCTGCCATAAACTTTCCCTGCCTGTCAGGTGACTGTGTGTGTATCCCAGCGGGCGGGAGTCGGGGGTGGACAAATGGTGTCACTCTGTCCGTGGACTCTTAGTATACCAGCATAGTTCCACCTTAGAATTGGAATATAATATATAAGATATGCTGAATTTTCATGATGTTAATTATTTTACTGGAAAAACAATCTCTGTTATGCAGTTATTCATGAAGTAATAAAACTCTAAAGACTCCTAAAATGTACATAGTGACTGATGTTGGTCACATGGTTTTATCTTGAAAATTACCTCAATGCCTCAGTCGATATATTTCAGACCAAATCTTTCAGATTCAATTTATTTCATTTATATAGCGCCAAATCACAACAAAGTTGCCTCAAGGGGCGCTTCACACAAGAAGGTCTAATCTTACCAACCCCCCTGTCTTCACTCTCTACAAGAGTCAAGACAGAAGTCAGACTACCAAAGCAAGAATTTTAGCTGAGGAAGCTTCTGCGATTTGAAGCGAAACGTCCTCGCGTCAAGCAACCCAGTCCAGTCAAAGATTCAAGCTTCTCTACTATCAACCCCTAGAGCAAGAACACAGGTGACAGTGGTAAGGAAAAACTCCCTCTGATGATTTGAAGAAGAAACCTTAAGCAGACCAGACTCAAAGGGGTGACCCTCTTCTTGGGCCATGCTACCGACACAGTTGACAATACAAATATACAGGAAATTTTGGGGGTCAGATGAAGATGATCTAGATTCCAGATTGTGGAAAGTGCCCAATCATGTCAGGAGCCAATGTTTTGACCCATGGTCAAAGTTTGAGATACCTACCTGGCTGAACCATACCCTTTGTGTATGCAATTGTGCACCTGTTGAATTGTAACTGTTGTTTAATCCTCTTAAGTAGTAGTGTACACCTGCTTAGCCCATGGACTACTGAGGAGCATAGCGGGTGGAGGAGACCAAGGTCTTGTCAGTGTTTTTATTTCAAGAGGGATGGATCAATTGTCAGTCTGTGGGGTGGTTACCATCCAGAAGCTGGTGTGGTTCCTGTAGTGATGCATGGTGCAGGCAAATGCTTCCAGACTTGACTTGAAAAGATTTGGAGCTCTTATTGTGAAGGGATTGTCACACAAAGTTGCATACACTGAACAGCCACTCCTTTAGGTTCATCTACTCAGCTTGATCTCAGTGCATTCAGGCCTGTTCAGTCAAGATAATCTGGCACAGTTCAACCCATGCATCAGAAAAGCCAGAGGATGGTTCTTCTTGAAAATGACTTGTTAGCGAATATGGCCACCGCAAGCACCATCTGCACTTTTGAGTGTTTTTTTTTCTGCAATAACAAAAGCACAACATGTCTGATTGAAACCATCTCTGGATGGTGTATTGGGGAGGCTTCTAGAAGTATCCTTTTGAAAATAGGGGTCAATACACCATATAGGGTGGTAATATTTCATGATACAATTAAACCATATACCATCTTTTAAAACACCACTATTCAATATCAGAAATATTTCCAGATGTTGTTATCTTCTCTACTACAAAACCACACACCAACCACCAATGTCACATATGGGGGGAGCATATGCCATGTCATTTAAAGTAGGATGTTTTTACAACTTTCCTAAGAAGCAAAGTCAGCATTTTATCCTTGTGGATGAATAAGTCGTCCATCGCCAGTGTTTATCAGCCCAACACAAATAGAAGTGTTTTTGTTGTTGGTTGGTCGATAATATTTGCCATCTTTATTCCCTCACATTTTCAGTGGGAGCACTCGCACTTACTGCCTCTCTGTCTCACGCACGCCGACACTGTGCCGGTCCAAGCTCTCCAGTGTGGACAGCTCCATCCATTGTGTGTGAATAATGTCCAAGGTCGCAGTGTACTCAGGGGGTGATCATAAAAACCACTGTGCTGCTAACCACAAGCCCAAATACTGAATTAGACAGCTGCTGGCAAGAAAACAAAGATGGAAGAAAGGAGAAGGTCAGCACAATGTGTGCAGAGTGGCGAAAGATGGAAGAAAAGGGGAGTGTGGAGGAAGAGCTCTCCCTCCACACTGCCCAGTTTCACTTTTGTTGCTGTGTGACCATCATTTGGAGAATTTGTGGTACGTATGTTTGTGACAGGCCACATCTGGGAGCAAACTTCAGCACCATACAAATTGATTGGAGATGTCTTTTCAAACCAGGGACACAATCCATGTCCCAAATTTGGTTTCACTGCAGTTTCATTCAGCACAGTGTGAGATGTTGAGTTCAGGCTGTGTCCTTGAGAACAGAGTGCAAAGTTTTTCCAAAGAAACCTAACTTTCAGGGAAATAAACAGCTCAACACTGATGTGAACGATGGCAGACAACCAGTCCCAATGTCTCATCTGTCATCCACAGTCGGGTAAAACATGGACATGTCCTTGACCTTCTCCAGCCACTGTAGCCCTCAACACTGAGGCACCTACTTGCTAGATTATGCCGAGATAAACACACACAAATTAAAAACGTTGTAGCTGAGGCTCCCTTACAATGCAGCTGATAACCCCTCATTTTAGTCTCCCCAAGTAACCGTTTGCCAAAGCCATTCCATTGGTTGCCACGGATTTTCTGTTGAGGCCTAATGTCAAAGCTATATAGTTGTCAATGGCTAGTGTCTAAGTCTTTCAACAATACATTAAGGCAGGAAATATCAGCACCCAAACACTTAGACATTCATTCTACTGAAAAGATACTGACTTTGCCAAACACCTCAGTCTGGCATAGTTCAGTTCAATTTATTTTATTTGTATGGTGCCAAATCACAACAATGCTGCCTCAAGGCACTTCACACAAGTAAGGTCTAATCTTATCAACCCCCTGAGCAAGCACACAGATGACAGTGGTAAGGGAAAAACTCCCTCTGATGATAATGAGGAAGAAACCTCAAGCAGATCAGACTCAGAGGGGTGACCCACTGCTTAGGTCATTCTAACAGTTACAAGGTGTTTACAAATTTTACAAGAATTTCTTAACAAACAGAAGAAACAGAAAGTAGGGACATGCTAGTCCGTGAATAATTTTATAGGTTAATAGCAGACCCTTAAAATCCAACCTCACAGCGACGGGAAATCACTGAAGAGTTTTGAACGATGCAATTTTCTTTTGTGACCTCTCTCCTTATGTTTGAGGACACATAAATAATCATTGAACCAAGGTGACTGTGTTTTTGGCGGTGTGGTTTTAATATAGCTGGAGAGATCATGACTGGTGGTTGTCTCTCACTGCGGTATTGTATCACTTCCTGTTCCGGAGCACAGCGGTGTTTTTCTGTATCTGTTAGCTGTTTAATCTGCGCAGTTAGATTGATCTAGTTATCTAGATTACGATTTGTTTCCCAGTGTAATCTTTACGTGCCTTAACTAAAGCACTCCTTCTGCTGAATCACCTCTAAATTATTTACACATTATTCACTTTGCGTGTTTTTAGGAATCCGCTAGCTTAGCATAGCTACTAGCTCTTAGCCGATTTAGCATGGCGGCTTCTTCTGTCTCTCCCGCACTTTTCTGCTCTGGGTGTGAAATGTTTAGTTATTCCTCGGCCTCCTTTAGCAGTAACGGTACTTGTAATAAGTGTAGCTTATTCGTAGCTTTGGAGGCCAGGCTGGGCGAATTGGAGACTCGGCTCCGCACCGTGGAAAATTCTACAGCTAGCCAGGCCCCTGTAGTCGGTGCGGACCAAGGTTAGTTCCCCCCTGGCAGATCCCGAGCAGCCGGGAAAGCAGGCTGACTGGGTGACTGTGAGGAGGAAGCGTAGCCCTAAACAGAAGCCCCGTGTACACCGCCAACCCGTTCACATTTATAACCGTTTTTCCCCACTCGACGACACACCCGCCGAGGATCAAACTCTGGTTATTGGCGACTCTGTTTTGAGAAATGTGAAGTTAGCGACACCAGCAACCATAGTCAATTGTCTTCTGGGGGCCAGAGCAGGCGACATTGAAGGAAATTTGAAACTGCTGGCTAAGGCTAAGCGTAAATTTGGTAAGATTGTAATTCACGTCGGCAGTAATGACACCCGGTTACGCCAATCGGAGGTCACTAAAATTAACATTAAATCGGTGTGTAACTTTGCAAAAACAATGTCGGACTCTGTAGTTTTCTCTGGGCCCCTCCCCAATCGGACCGGGAGTGACATGTTTAGCCGCATGTTCTCCTTGAATTGCTGGCTGTCTGAGTGGTGTCCAAAAAATGAGGTGGGCTTCATAGATAATTGGCAAAGCTTCTGGGGAAAACCTGGTCTTGTTAGGAGAGACGGCATCCATCCCACTTTGGATGGAGCAGCTCTCATTTCTAGAAATCTGGCCAATTTTCTTAAATCCTCCAAACCGTGACTATCCAGGGTTGGGACCAGGAAGCAGAGTTGTAGTCTTACACACCTCTCTGCAGCTTCTCTCCCCCTGCCATCCCCTCATTACCCCATCCCCGTAGAGACGGTGCCTGCTCCCAGACTACCAATAACCAGCAAAAATCTATTTAAGCATAAAAATTCAAAAAGAAAAAATAATATAGCACCTTCAACTGCACCACAGACCAAAACAGTTAAATGTGGTCTATTAAACATTAGGTCTCTCTCTTCTAAGTCCCTGTTGGTAAATGATATAATAATTGATCAACATATTGATTTATTCTGCCTAACAGAAACCTGGTTACAGCAGGATGAATATGTTAGTTTAAATGAGTCAACACCCCCGAGTCACACTAACTGTCAGAATGCTCGTAGCACGGGCCGGGGCGGAGGATTAGCAGCAATCTTCCATTCCAGCTTATTAATTAATCAAAAACCCAGACAGAGCTTTAATTCATTTGAAAGCTTGTCTCTTAGTCTTGTCCATCCAAATTGGAAGTCCCAAAAACCAGTTTTATTTGTTATTATCTATCGTCCACCTGGTCGTTACTGTGAGTTTCTCTGTGAATTTTCAGACCTTTTGTCTGACTTAGTGCTTAGCTCAGATAAGATAATTATAGTGGGCGATTGTAACATCCACACAGATGCTGAGAATGACAGCCTCAACACTGCATTTAATCTATTATTAGACTCTATTGGCTTTGCTCAAAAAGTAAATGAGTCCACCCACCACTTTAATCATATCTTAGATCTTGTTCTGACTTATGGTATGGAAATAGAAGACTTAACAGTATTCCCTGAAAACTCCCTTCTGTCTGATCATTTCTTAATAACATTTACATTTACTCTGATGGACTACCCAGCAGTGGGGAATAAGTTTCATTACACTAGAAGTCTTTCAGAAAGCGCTGTAACTAGGTTTAAGGATATGATTCCTTCTTTATGTTCTCTAATGCCATATACCAACACAGTGCAGAGTAGCTACCTAAACTCTGTAAGGGAGATAGAGTAGCTCGTCAATAGTTTTACATCCTCATTGAAGACAACTTTGGATGCTGTAGCTCCTCTGAAAAAGAGAGCTTTAAATCAGAAGTGTCTGACTCCGTGGTATAACTCACAAACTCGTAGCTTAAAGCAGATAACCCGTAAGTTGGAGAGGAAATGGCGTCTCACTAATTTAGAAGATCTTCACTTAGCCTGGAAAAAGAGTCTGTTGCTCTATAAAAAAAGCCCTCCGTAAAGCTAGGACATCTTTCTACTCATCACTAATTGAAGAAAATAAGAACAACCCCAGGTTTCTTTTCAGCACTGTAGCCAGGCTGACAAAGAGTCAGAGCTCTATTGAGCTGAGTATTCCATTAACTTTAACTAGTAATGACTTCATGACTTTCTTTGCTAACAAAATTGTAACTATTAGAGAAAAAATTACTCATAACCATCCCAAAGACGTATCGTTATCTTTGGCTGCTTTCAGTGATGCCGGTATTTGGTTAGACTCTTTCTCTCCGATTGTTCTGTCTGAGTTATTTTCATTAGTTACTTCATCCAAACCATCAACATGTTTATTAGACCCCATTCCTACCAGGCTGCTCAAGAAAGCCCTACCATTATTTAATGCTTCGATCTTAAATATGATCAATCTATCTTTGTTAGTTGGCTATGTACCACAGGCTTTTAAGGTGGCAGTAATTAAACCATTACTTAAAAAGCCATCACTTGACCCAGCTATCTTAGCTAATTATAGGCCAATCTCCAACCTTCCTTTTCTCTCAAAAATTCTTGAAAGGGTAGTTGTAAAACAGCTAACTGATCATCTGCAGAGGAATGGTCTATTTGAAGAGTTTCAGTCAGGTTTTAGAATTCATCATAGTACAGAAACAGCATTAGTGAAGGTTACAAATTATCTTCTTATGGCCTCGGACAGTGGACTTGTCTCGGTGCTTGTTCTGTTAGACCTCAGTGCTGCTTTTGATACTGTTGACCATAAAATTTTATTACAGAGATTAGAGCATGCCATAGGTATTAAAGGCACTGTGCTGCGGTGGTTTGAATCATATTTGTCTAATAGATTACAATTTGTTCATGTAAATGGGGAATCTTCTTCACAGACTAAAGTTAATTATGGAGTTCCACAAGGTTCTGTGCTAGGACCAATTTTATTCACTTTATACATGCTTCCCTTAGGCAGTATTATTAGACGGTATTGCTTAAATTTTCATTGTTATGCAGATGATTCCCAGCTTTATCTATCCATGAAGCCAGAGGACACACACTAATTAGCTAAACTGCAGGGTTGTCTTACAGACATAAAGACATGGATGACCTGTAATTTCCTGCTTTTAAACTCAGATAAAACTGAAGTTATTGTACTTGGCCCCACAAATCTTAGAAACATGGTGTCTAACCAGATCCTTACTCTGGATGGCATTACCCTGACCTCTAGTAATACTGTGAGAAATCTTGGAGTCATTTTTGATCAGGATATGTCATTCAAAGCACATATTAAACAAATATGTAGGACTGCTTTTTTGCATTTACGCAATATCTTTAAAATCAGAAAGGTCTTGTCTCAGAGTGATGCTGAAAAACTAATTCATGCATTTATTTCCTCTAGGCTGGACTATTGTAATTCATTATTATCAGGTTGTCCTAAAAGTTCCCTAAAAAGCCTTCAGTTAATTCAAAATGCTGCAGCTAGAGTACTGACGGGGACTAGAAGGAGAGAGCATATCTCACCCATATTGGCCTCTCTTCATTGGCTTCCTGTTAATTCTAGAATAGAATTTAAAATTCTTCTTCTTACTTATAAGGTTTTGAATAATCAGGTCCCATCTTATCTTAGGGACCTCGTAGTACCATATCACCCCAATAGAGCGCTTCGCTCTCAGACTGCAGGCTTACTTGTAGTTCCTAGGGTTTGTAAGAGTAGAATGGGAGGCAGAGCCTTCAGCTTTCAGGCTCCTCTCCTGTGGAACCAGCTCCCAATTCAGATCAGGGAGACAGACACCCTCTCTACTTTTAAGATTAGGCTTAAAGCTTTCCTTTTTGCTAAAGCTTATAGTTAGGGCTGGATCAGGTGACCCTGAACCATCCCTTAGTTATGCTGCTATAGACGTAGACTGCTGGGGGGTTCCCATGATGCACTGTTTCTTTCTCTTTTTGCTCTGTATGCACCACTCTGCATTTAATCATTAGTGATCGATCTCTGCTCCCCTCCACATTGTCTTTTTCCTGGTTCTCTCCCTCAGCCCCAACCAGTCCCAGCAGAAGACTGCCCCTCCCTGAGCCTGGTTCTGCTGGAGGTTTCTTCCTGTTAAAAGGGAGTTTTTCCTTCCCACTGTAGCCAAGTGCTTGCTCACAGGGGGTCGTTTTGACCGTTGGGGTTTTACATAATTATTGTATGGCCTTGCCTTACAATATAAAGCGCCTTGGGGCAACTGTTTGTTGTGATTTGGCGCTATATAAAAAAATTGATTGATTGATTGATTGATTGAGTGTGGTTGTCTACTATAGACTGACTAGGCAAGGCTGTCTATTACATGGTCGTTTTCCAAAAGTGACACCAAGATATCAGGCAGTCTGGCTCCAAGTTCAATTGTAGTTGAAGAGGTAATGTGTCATCGCAATGATCAATAAGGTTGTTGTTCCAGTAAACATGGCAACAAGACTGTAAACTTAATAAGTGAGTGATCGGAGACCACTGATACAAGAGGCATGATGACGATATTTATTGGAACATCTCCTCCATGTCTCTTCTTTGTGGCTTTACTTCCTGTTCACTGATTCAAAGCCATTCACCAGACCGTTCTTTCAACTTTTGAAGTGTAGCAGCATGTAAGGTTGAACAAAAATAGCACTATTGGATTCACAATGTGCACAGTGTGACATAAAATACATCAGCCACTAGTTTTCTTCACCTTAATGGTTTGGGGTTGGCTGTCCACGCTGACATGTGAAAACGGGAAGGAAAAATGGTTCTATTTCCTTTTTTGTACTTGCAACTTTTTTCATGTGCTTTTGTACTTGCAGCCTTTTTCATGCGTTTTTTTTTTTCCAGCCACTGCCTGCTGACGCTGACTGGACTAACCACTTGTGCGTACACACACACACGATGCCTACTACCTGCACTTTGTCCAGTTTGTCACCTTTGATTTTTGATGATCACTTTTTTATGCACACGTCTACCAGAGGTCTTTACATGTCCAGCCTCTGAGGTCTGACCCGCCCTTAGCAAAAAGTAGTATACTTAAAGTTCATTTTATTAAGTATGCTTCAGTATAAGTATAGCAAGTATACTACAGACCGTGTACTGTTAGTATACTAGAAAGTACACATTTAATACTTTTTCGGACTAAATTGGAACATTTCAAGTTCATAAAAGTATATTTTGAAGTTTGTTTTAAGTTTGCAAAAGTACACTTTAAAGTATACAACAAGTACACTCATCTATATACTATCAATGTACTTGGTATATCCCTCTTGTATGCTTAAAGTATACCACACGTACACTTATCAATGCACTTAATATATCCCTCTCCTATGCTTAAAGTATACCACAATGCACTTCTGCCATTGTACTAGTTGTATACTTTGAGCCCCTATTTTTAGTTTATTATTGTATACTTAAAATATACTGTTATACACATTGGTTATTTCACTATTTTACTTTTTATACTTTAATTTTGCTTGGCATATTACTTGTAGCTTACTATTTATATACTGAAAATATACTCCTTAAAGTATTCTTAAAGTTTACCCATACTGTATGTACACAAGAGCGTGATTCATTTAAAAAATTACAAGACAGATTGTTGAAAACAAGTTTGATATATTTTCAAACATTTCAAAAACAAAGACCTATGAAATCAAGTCCTTCCTTTGTGGAGAAAATTAAAGGGGAAAAGTGCATGTAAAATGTAAACATAATGGTCTCTCCAAGATCAAGTCCTTATTTGTAAAAATGTAAACATAGCGTCTTCAACTGATAACTAAATTCCTTCCTTGTCAAAAAAGATAACAGTAAAAGTGCGAACCTTTGGAACCAAAATAAATAACTAGATAGAAAAAAAAAATCTGTACTTTTATGACTTCTTTTCAGTTACTTGAGTCAATGGTTTGACTTAGTATATCTTGCTCCAAGGGCATAATAAGTGTTCATACTTTGTGGCAGAAAGACGTAAAAAGTATACTAAAGTATAAGTTTTAGTATTAAAGTATAAGTGTAAGTCTTAGTATTAATGTACTTAGACTTAGACTTTTGTTTTTACTTTTCAGTATAAGCCAAGTATACTTCACTATACTATTCTTAAGTATATAAAATATAGTTTATAAAAAGTCACCTTCAAGTATACTTCCTCAATTTTAGTAAACAATAGTATACTCATAGTACACTTGAATAAACTTCTTTTTGCTAAGGGCGTGCAAAATCACGTGTTTCCTATTTGTAGTTGTCATCAATTATCATCGTTTGAATCTGGTAATTTGGTCCTTTTCTTCTTCTTCTTCTTCTTATTCTTCTTCTTCTTCTTCTTTGTAGCCTTCACAGATCTTAAATAGCTCCTAAAAGGAATTTGTCTGTGCTCCCACAAACACCACTCATCCATCCATTTTTGTCTGCACATCCCATCAGGCATTGCAGTGGGGTGGAGCCCTTCCAAGCACCCGCTGTGCAAGAGGCAGGAAGACCCTGGACATGCTGCCAGTTTTTACAAAAACAAACACATAGTCATTATGTACGAGGTCTGTTAGAAAAGTATCAGACCTTATTTTTTTTTTTTCAAAAACCTGATGGATTTGAATCACGTGTGCTTGCAGGAGCCAACCTTGAACCTTCGTGCGCATGCATGATTTTTTTCATGCCTGTCGGTTGCGTCATTCGTCTGTGAGCAGGCTTTGAGTGAGCACTGGTCCACCCCCCTCATCTGATCTTCATTGCGAGGAAAATGTCTGAATGATTGGAGCAGCGCCGAATCAAATTTTTCCAGAAACTGTGAGAGACAACCAGGTGGAAACCATTCGGAAGATTCAGACGGCTTTCGGTGGCTTTTCAGTCGAGTGAGTATCCGAGAAATTGTGTAAGAGCTGGACATGTCACAACATGTACTGTGAGACTTCCAACACGGAGGTGCTTTTTGTTCTGCCCCATTAGTGGCTCCATCCCGACGCGCGAACCCTCCACCTGTCTTTCATTACAAAATCTTCTTTCACAGTGGAATGTGCCGAAAAAGTGCTGATGTCCACCTCTTCTGCAATTTCTCTGGTAGTCAGACGATGTCCCGGATCAACACAGCATTCACTTTGGAAATGATCTGGTCGTTTCAGCCTGTCGATGGCCTCCACCATTGTGCGCCATCTTTAAACTGGTTGTAACGCTCCTTAATCTGTGTGATGCCCATAGGATCGTCACCGAAAGCCGTCTGAATCTTCCTAATGGTTTCCACCTGGCTGTCTCTCACAGTTTCTGGAAAAATTTGATCCTTTCCTTGCAATGAAAATCCAACGAGGGGGGAGGACCAGTGCTCACACAAAGCCTGCTCACAGGCAAATGACGCAACCGACAGGCGTGAAAAAAAATCACGCATGCACACGAAGGTTCAATGTTGGCTCATGCAAGCACACATGATTCAAATCCATCAGGTTTTTGAAAAAAAAAAAATAAGGTCTGATACTTTTCTAACAGACCTCGTACAACAGAACAAACTGGTTTAGGAAGTTTTTTACAGTCAGTGGGAACCTTCATTTTGCCAAAAAACAGAGAAGAGATTGGTAACAATTAATTATAACAGTAAGTTATTTAGAAATGTTTCTAAGAATGATTTTTTTATATGAGATTGACATATGTGGGCATTCATTTATTGAACTTACCAGAAACAAGCCTAAAGTGGAATCAGAAGACAATCAGAACAAATCCAAAATAGATTGGAGGAAAATTAGATCTTGTCCAAAAAAACAAATTACCTGAACAGTCCCATATCAACAGAGAACATCAGTACGCATAGCAGCATGCTGTGCTGGAATCTAATCATCGTTTAATAGCGTTCGTAAAACAAACCCAGCTTCCTTCATCAGAACACAGCCGGCTCTGGATGCATGACTTTCATGTTTGATTTACATTTCTTCAATTTCAAAGAAGAAGAAAAAACTCTGAGCAAACAATACTTCGATGTCCACCTCTTGTTTGAGCAAGATGAGAGCATTATTTTATTTTTTCCTACCTGCAGCTGATGGTGCACCACAAGGTGATTTGATGGAGGCTTCATGGACCGGGAGGCATTCCCTATTAAATTTTGTGCCCGATGACTTGAAGTCACACAAACATTTCCATTACCCATTACTGGAAATGAGTTTAATTTATTTCATCCGGTTTTCTCCAAAGCCACAAGAGGCTGGCACCAAGTGCTTCTAGTGTTGCAATGTGTACAGCAGGCAGCAGTGGGCAGCTACAATCCCTGTCTGCTCACAGAAGTCATTTGATCAAAAATGAGCAGAGAATGTTTGTTTGCAGACTTTCTCTGTGGTGATTGTGACAATGTGCAACTTAAGTCTATGTGTTGCACACAGTATGAGAACATGGAGCTTCCTGAACTGGACTCAGATCAGATTGTGCACTTCTGCAAGTCTTGTGCAGTAGCAGAATTCAAAACCTGTTGCAAGGATTCACATGCAATATTCAAATTTCTAGACCATTTATGCCTCTCATTCTGGGAGAGATGATTGCCTAGATTCCAACAATGATGAGGGATTGCACTGCTCTTTGAGCCAGGAAAGGTGCTTGCCAGATTACACAAAATAGGATTCATTCCCAGTTAATTGCCACTAGTCTACTAGTCACAACTACATCGACGGTTGAAACATTGACAACTAATTTAGTAGACGACAAGTCATTTGCTTTGAACCTTGAACCAATGAAGCAATGCTTCGATCCGCTAATTCGTTGGATCTTTGCTTCGGTCCTCTTCAGAAGCGGCAACTCCACTTCTTAACCCCTCTCAAAGCCATTAAAATATGTCAATTGTGAGTCACTTTTGTGTGGATTAAAGTGACTAACTTGGAGAAAGAAATGAGAATCATCCTAAGTTCCGTTGCTCCAAACGCTGCACCGCCGGGTCAAGTTAGAAAGATAGAGTCAGCTTGGAATTAATAACTTCAAATGACACCTCTTTCCAAACATTGTAATACAAACAATAAACTGCAATCGATCAAAATGATTTTTTTTCCTCCCAAAATGAGACGTCCTGGCTGATGTGCAGTAGCCCAAGACTGTGTAGCTGCAGACCTGCAGACCCCAGCAGTCAGCGGGGCTCAGCTCAGACGTATGGAGTGACATCCATGCCGTTAATGTCTGAAAGGAAATGCTTTTGACAAAAACTACAGATTTTTTTCTATCTATGTCCACAGATCAAGGATCCACCATATATAGTTTTATTTATGTCCAGAGATCAAGGATCCAGTAGCCAATTTCATATTTATTTACTTTAAGACTCAATAAAATGTTGTTGACATAGAAAATATGTAAAGCCTACTTTTTGTACACAGAAAATTCATAGGAAGTATTGATAAAGGAATCGATAAGGAATTGGATTGATAAGCGGAAATGAGTTAGGGTTAGGGTTAGCGAAATAATGGTATCAATATCGATAAAATGCGATAAGCTGCAATTTATATATGATCCGACTAGTCGAAAAAATAATAATTGACTTTGTGGCAGCACTAGTTGCCACTTAAGTTACCTGAGCAATCTAGATTCATACCCAAGAAGTCAACCATCAACATCAGAAACACATCGTTGTATGGAGATTCTGTCATCCACGTCATATCCAATTAAGGTGAGTCAAGTCAAATGAACTAAAGTTCCTTGAAGATGTTTTGTTCTTCATCCAGAAAAGCTTCATCAGTTCTAGTTGCAATAGTGTAAGACTCAAATATTCAAATACATCAATACATCCTGTCTTGATTTTCACAAAGCATTTGATTAGGATGAGTGAGCTGCATTCTGAGACATCCTGAAAAAACAGCATCCTAGACATCACAGCAAGCCTGTCACAGCTACTGTGTGAAAGAGAGGTGGGATCTGTGACCTCCCCAGGTTTTTGGCAGATGTGTTCTGTGTCCTACACTGCCCAGTGTTTGCTTGGACTGGGTGTGTGGTCAAGATTTGTAGGGTTGTGAAAAACACCAACTTAAGTGCCTTTATTGGTGTGGAAAGGTTCACTAGACTGATCTTTGCTTAATCAATGGATACTCTTGTAGCATTTGTGAAGCGAAGTGAGGAGCTGGAATTCAATTATCTGGGTCTGTGACTGTCCTGGATTGAGAATTTAATCCAGACTTTCAAACATTTCCTGTAGTGGAGGCATCACACGTATATCTGCAGGTGGTGAAAGAGACTCTTTTCTTATTTATTTATTCAGGTGAAGGGGGTTGTGATTTGCTTGGTTGTGCTGAAGGCTCGTCCCTACTTGGGGGGTCCAGGGGCATTCCCCTAGGAGTTGCACCCCCCCCCCCCACCACCCCAACCCACTGTTGTATTTACATTGAAGTGGAAGTTTATGTAGATTTTGGTTTGACAGCCTTCATCCAGAAAAGGTTTTTTTTTCTGATAGAGATGTTATTTTTATGTGTGCACTTGCCTGCGCTGCTCCCCATGCACCTATGTAATTAGTGTGTTCTTGGTAATGTAGTCTAATGGCTTCACAGGAGCACTCTGAAAATGCTGATGAACATCTGCTTGGCAGAAAACTCATCACACACAATCTCTCTGTCTCATCCCTGACAGATCCACACATTTCATGCTGCTGGTTTGTTGCTCTGGCTGTGCATTCACATGCATACAAAAACCTGTAAATGTGTATGGGTGATTCTTTAACTACAGGCACTATTGGCCTTGTAAATGTAATTTCCACCACACCATTGCCTTACAATATAAAGCGCCTTGGGGCAACTGTTTGTTGTGATTTGGCGCTATATACATGTGCTCTGATGTCACTGTTTATCTCCATAGGAACTACCCAAACAATCTTTCATACAAACTGTTTAAAGGGACATTACAGTGTTGTAGTGGAAATTACGGCAATAGTGTGGGACAACTATATTTTGTTTAAAAAAATCACAACAGTTGTATGACATTGAATACCCCAATTATGTTTTGATTATTTTACTGATATTTTATTCAGAGATATTTTAAAACATTAGAAAAAACGTTTCTTTACCATTCATTTTTATCATTGAAGATCAAAAGTCTGGGTGTGGGACAAGCACAAAACGGCAATATTTGTATATAATGATGCTGAAAAAAGGTGAAAAAGTCATCATAGACTACTAGAACAAATTTCTTAACACACTTTCTGTTATGTGTCGACGCGGGTTGAGGAGCGGACCTGCGTCTGACGGAACCCAGCGCTAAAATAACCAGAAAGCGGTTCCAATAACAAAACAATTTATTTTTTCCACCCTCTGGTGCATAACAAAGTGTATGAACAAAAGATGCGTCAGTCTGGTGGAGTGAAGGCTGGCACGCTCTCCCGCGCCTAAAAGGATCGAAGCCCGGCGCTTCTGGACTCTCTTTACCGCCAAACACCCCCCAGGTGGACACGACAAACCGACTCTCTGCGAAGGATAGAAAAGGTGAGGTAAGTCAGCAGCTACAACCAATATCCTTCAAAAGCACACACTATCAGCAACACATTCAGGTCTGTATTTAAGCTTTATGTAAATGAGCAGCTTCTCACAACAGGTGGAGGATTACCACTCCGCACGCCACGGCAGTGAGAAGCGAGCTGCACAATTCTCATCACAATTCAAATCTACTGCGTAACAAAATACCAAGTTACTATCAACAATTAGTCAAACAATTAATCACCTCAGATGTGTGCTGACAGCATGTGTCCCTCACCCTTCTTCCTTCACCGGCACGATGTGTCAAACCCAGGCGCGGTCCTCAGCGTCTCACAAACGAACATCACAAGGTCGAGTTCCCGGCAATTCTGCTTGAATCACACATGGCTTAAATGCAGAACGCCATCTCATTATCTGCTTCAGCTGAAAGTCTTTAAGGTTGCACGTGAGCACCATCCACAGGTGCTGCACATAACGTTGATGAGGGTGAAGGACTCTTCTGCCAGCACCTTCTCCACAGACAAATCAGTTTTCATACCACCTGGAGAGCAAAGAAAAGAAAAGAACACCAAAATGTCCAGCCACACCCCCCCCCAACACACAACACTTTCATTGTAAAGATAACTATAAAAGTGTGAAATTTCCCCTTTTTTCTGTTTTTCATACAATATGATCAAAGGACATAATAAGTGCTCGTAGTCTAAGAATCACCCATATGTAAATGGAAAAAATGCACATGAAAAAAAAAGTTTTGCATAACATCCTGCGTAATGAATCTGCATTAGAGACACTTCTGCACTGTGCATGCACAGATGCACAGACACACACGAGGTGAAATTCTTCCAGTTGTGTATCTCTGCAGTGAAGAAGAAAGTAGAACTGGCACTGTTCCTTTTCTCTTTCAACACACACAAACCAACCTGCTGAATTCATAACGGGTCATTGACAACATGGTGCACCATTTAGACGAGACAGAGTGGTTTGTCGGCGTCTGTCGCTGTGCATCCTTGTTAGGGATCTGAAGTTGTTGCTTCTGTCAAGGTCACAGAGTGTCGGCACCCCCTTGGCGCTGCACCCAACCTGCTATCAGTGTCATCCTTTCTGCAGGAGACAGATGTGCTGGTTGGTTACGAGGGAAACCAGAGAACCAGACGTGTCTCATTATTACTTTTCTCTCTGTTGTGTCTCCATCACTGTCTTTTGTTCTCCTATCATTCAAATGTCAGGGCAAAGCAAAAAGCACAATCAGTGAGGTGTGGCGGTGTGCATTATTTTCTTCCACAACTGGTTTGTCATACTGCACCCCAGTAACCTGAGGCTTGTCTTCATGTGAGCAAAATGTGCACATACCATGTGCCATCAGGCTGACGTACATTTATTTTCTATCTCGACTTCCAGGCTGCAGGGTAGACAGATGAAGGGATGGTAGGATGGAGGGATCAAGGGGAACAGAGGTGCCAAGAGAAGGGACCATGTGACAGGAGCTCAAACAAGCTGCTTAATTGGACACAAGAGGCCTCGCGAGTTTGGTGACAGAACACTTCAAAAAGTCTTTTCTAATATAAACACGTTGGACAGAGACGTAGATGAAAGGGTGCAGATAATTACACATGGTTGCAAAAGTACAGATGCACACAAATGCAAAACGAGGAACGGGGGTATGATGGAGTCAAGCTTGGATCTAATAAAATTCTGACAAACTCACAAAGCAGTGCACGCATGCAGTCCTATTAGCAAAAACCAAAGAGGGTGCATGAAAGATTAAGGCATGATTCATTCCGTGCCTCCACAAGGTGATGTGCCGGCAGTGCAGGGCTCCAGAGCATCATTGTCCAAACACTTTAGTGCATTCCTTGCAGGTACCTAAAGGATTAAAGATGTTTATGCAGGGGAGGAGAAAATGGAAAATGATGTTGCAGTCTTGTGTCAACTTGAGAAATGTGCAGAGCAGCATGATGATCTTCAACCAATGTTGGTAATTGGACAAGTTCACAAAGTTTCTGTACTTGTATCAGCAGTACAGTATCAATTGTCTGTGACTGTCCTGGATTGAGAATTTAATTCAGGCTTTCAAACATTTCCTGGAGTGGGAGCATCAGAAGTGTATCTGCAGGTGATAAAAGTGACTTTTTTCTTAGATTATAGACTCCATATTCCTTAAAACACTAAGACTGAAATGATGGTTCTTGGTCCAGCGAGGCATCAGTTTGATCGGCTAACGTTTAGTCTAGGCTCGTGTCATGCATCACACTGACAAACCTTGGGGTGATTTTTGACCCCTCATTGTCCTTTAACTCCCACATTAGAGATATTATGAGGACTGCTTTCTTCCACCTGCGAAATATAGTGAAGCTTCATCCCATCCTGTCTATGGCTGATGCTGAAACCTTGATTCATGCATTTGTTTCTTCTAGATTGGACTACTGCAATATTCTATTTTCTGGTTTACCGCACTCCAACATTAGGGGTCTCCAACTGGTTCAAAATGCTGCTGTCAGACTCTTGACAAAAAGGAGAAATTTTGACCACATTACACCCATTTTGACATCTCTTCACTGGCTTCCTGTCCCTGTGAGGTTGGATTTTAAGGTTCTACTTAGCTGACCTACTTAAATCCTACGAACTGGCCCGGGCTTTGCGTTCTCAGGGTGCAGGACTACTTTGTGTCCCTAGGGTGAATAAAAAGTCTGAGGACACAGAGCCTTGTCTCATCGTGCACCTGTTTTGTGGAATGATCTCCCTAGAGAGATAAAAGTCTGATTCTGTAGAAACATTCAAGTCCAGACTTAAGACGCATTTATTCTCCCTCCCCTATGGCTAGCAGACTGGCATAATATGAAACTGTGCTTTCTATCCTTTTAAATTCATTTTATTAGTGATGAACAGGTCTCAGCCTCGATTTTATCTAAATTCTGGGTCCGTTAGCGAAGCTTGGGGCTAGTGGCCAGTGATCACCTTTAGTATATTCTGTTTTCCCATTGATTTACCACTGATGAATTATACTTACAGGCTTGTCATCGTGTCCCACAGCAGCCTGTACTCAAGGTTCTTGAAATGGAGCAATATTACCACCAGGTGGACATTTACCATTAATGCAGATAAAGTTGAATTTTATTAACAGCTCTACTAACTTATGTCATTGTTTGTGGGCGAGAAAAAAAGCCACGGCGAGTTCATTTTTGTCGGTGATACCTGCTAAGGTAGCTGCTATGTTAACTTGGCTTTACTAGGTAGTTAATTACATAACTACCCAAGTAACCTGACAGGAATCTATTTTTACTCCCAGGGTGGTTGCACTACTGACCACAACCTATAGGACTTATGTTTGGGTGCAATTTATGCTTCAAGTGTACTTTTTTTTTTTTTTTTTTACGTTATATTGTGTTATACAACACTCTAATGTGTTAGCGGACACCATTATGGCCACTGATGTCAGCAGTGTTAAGATACTAGTATATATTTGCCAAAAGAGCACAAAATGTCCCTGGCAAATTATACAGAATTGTTCATTTTTGTAACAAAATGCTTGCACAACAAGCCTTAAGAGTTCTGAGCACACATGTATAGACACAAAGGTTTACAATTACAAGAATCTATCATTTCTCAAAAGAGCTGCATTATTTAACAGTACAATGAGGGTGTGCATGCATCTCCTTTTTCACCTATAAATCACCTGCATCTGACAAATCCCACTGTTCTATATAAATTTCTATATTTATAAACATTATAATTTAAAAAACTACGAAATCACATGTTCATAAATATTCACACCCTGTGCTCAATACTTTGATGTACCTTTGGCAGTAATTACAGCCTCAAGTCTTCTTGAATATGATACCAAAAGCTTGGTGCCCCTATCTTTGGGCAGTTTTGCCATTCCTCTTTGCAGCACCTCTCAAGCTCCATCGGGTTGGATGGGGAGCATCGATGCACAACCATTTTCAGAGCTCTCCAGAAATGTTAGTCGGATTGACGTCTGGGCTCTGGCTGGGCCACTCAAGGACATTCACAGAGTTGTCTTGAAGCCACTCCTTTGATATCTAGGGTACCTGGTGAGATTGCATCAGAATTTTGGCTCTCTGTTGGGACTGTTTACACAGAGACTGCTACCTGCTGCTTTGGACTTTGAACTAATAGTCTTTTTCAAGACTTTTTTACTTTTTTACCTTTTTATTTTTTTATTTTTTTTTTTTTTTACTTTTTTACTTGACTCTACTGGTGGTCGGCTCTCACTGCGGTATTGTATCACTTCTTGTTCCGGAGCACAGCGGTGTTTTTCTGTATCTGTTAGCTGTTTGATTTGCGCAGTTAGATTGATCTAGTTATCTAGATTACGATTTGTTTCCCAGTGTAATCTTTACGTGCCTTAACTAAAGCACTCCTTCTGCTGAATCACCTCTAAATTATTACACATTATTCGCTTTGCGTGTTTTTAGGAATCCGCTAGCTTAGCGTAGCTACTAGCTCTTAGCCGATTTAGCATGGCGGCTTCTCCTGTCTCTCCCGCACTTTTCTGCTCTGGGTGTGAAATGTTTAGTTATTCCTCGGCCTCCTTTAGCAGTAATGGTACTTGTAATAAGTGTAGCTTATTCGTAGCTTTGGAGGCCAGGCTGGGCGAATTGGAGACTCGGCTCCGCACCGTGGAAAATTCTACAGCTAGCAAGGCCCCTGTAGTCGGTGCGGACCAAGGTAGCTTAGCCGCCGTTAGTTCCCCCCTGGCAGATCCCGAGCAGCCGGGAAAGCAGGCCGACTGGGTGACTGTGAGGAGGAAGCGTAGCCCTAAACAGAAGCCCCGTGTACACCGCCAACCCGTTCACATCTTTAACCGTTTTTCCCCACTCGACGATACACCCGCCGAGGATCAAACTCTGGTTATTGGCGACTCTGTTTTGAGAAATGTGAAGTTAGCGACACCAGCAACCATAGTCAATTGTCTTCCGGGGGCCAGAGCAGGCGACATTGAAGGAAATTTGAAACTGCTGGCTAAGGCTAAGCGTAAATTTGGTAAGATTGTAATTCACGTCGGCAGTAATGACACCCGGTTACGCCAATCGGAGGTCACTAAAATTAACATTGAATCGGTGTGTAACTTTGCAAAAACAATGTCGGACTCTGTAGTTTTCTCTGGGCCCCTCCCCAATCAGACCGGGAGTGACATGTTTAGCCGCATGTTCTCCTTGAATTGCTGGCTGTCTGAGTGGTGTCCAAAAAATGAGGTGGGCTTCATAGATAATTGGCAAAGCTTCTGGGGAAAACCTGGTCTTGTTAGGAGAGACGGCAGCCATCCCACTTTGGATGGAGCAGCTCTCATTTCTAGAAATCTGGCCAATTTTCTTAAATCCTCCAAACCGTGACTATCCAGGGTTGGGACCAGGAAGCAGAGTTGTAGTCTTACACACCTCTCTGCAGCTTCTCTCCCCCTGCCATCCCCTCATTACCCCATCCCCGTAGAGACGGTGCCTGCTCCCAGACTACCAATAACCAGCAAAAATCTATTTAAGCATAAAAATTCAAAAAGAAAAAATAATATAGCACCTTCAACTGCACCACAGACTAAAACAGTTAAATGTGGTCTATTAAACATTAGGTCTCTCTCTTCTAAGTCCCTGTTGGTAAATGATATAATAATTGATCAACATATTGATTTATTCTGCCTTACAGAAACCTGGTTACAGCAGGATGAATATGTTAGTTTAAATGAGTCAACACCCCCGAGTCACACTAACTGTCAGAATGCTCGTAGCACGGGCCGGGGTGGAGGATTAGCAGCAATCTTCCATTCCAGCTTATTAATTAATCCAAAACCCAGACAGAGCTTTAATTCATTTGAAAGCTTGTCTCTTAGTCTTGTCCATCCAAATTGGAAGTCCCAAAAACCAGTTTTATTTGTTATTATCTATCGTCCACCTGGTCGTTACTGTGAGTTTCTCTGTGAATTTTCAGACCTTTTGTCTGACTTAGTGCTTAGCTCAGATAAGATAATTATAGTGGGCGATTTTAACATCCACACAGATGCTGAGAATGACAGCCTCAACACTGCATTTAATCTATTATTAGACTCTATTGGCTTTGCTCAAAAGTAAATGAGTCCACCCACCACTTTAATCATATCTTAGATCTTGTTCTGACTTATGGTATGGAAATAGAAGACTTAACAGTATTCCCTGATAACTCCCTTCTGTCTGATCATTTCTTAATAACATTACATTTACTCTGATGGACTACCCAGCAGTGGGGAATAAGTTTCATTACACTAGAAGTCTTTCAGAAAGCGCTGTAACTAGGTTTAGGATATGATTCCTTCTTTATGTTCTCTAATGCCATATACCAACACAGTGCAGAGTAGCTACCTAAACTCTGTAAGGGAGATAGAGTATCTCGTCAATAGTTTTACATCCTCATTGAAGACAACTTTGGATGCTGTAGCTCCTCTGAAAAAGAGAGCTTTAAATCAGAAGTGTCTGACTCCGTGGTATAACTCACAAACTCGTAGCTTAAAGCAGATAACCCGTAAGTTGGAGAGGAAATGGCGTCTCACTAATTTAGAAGATCTTCACTTAGCCTGGAAAAAGAGTCTGTTGCTCTATAAAAAAGCCCTTCGTAAAGCTAGGACATCTTTCTACTCATCACTAATTGAAGAAAATAAGAACAACCCCAGGTTTCTTTTCAGCACTGTAGCCAGGCTGACAAAGAGTCAGAGCTCTATTGAGCTGAGTATTCCATTAACTTTAACTAGTAATGACTTCATGACTTTCTTTGCTAACAAAATTTTAACTATTAGAGAAAAAATTACTCATAACCATCCCAAAGACGTATCGTTATCTTTGGCTGCTTTCAGTGATGCCGGTATTTGGTTAGACTCTTTCTCTCCGATTGTTCTGTCTGAGTTATTCTCATTAGTTACTTCATCCAAACCATCAACATGTTTATTAGACCCCATTCCTACCAGGCTGCTCAAGGAAGCCCTACCATTATTTAATGCTTCGATCTTAAATATGATCAATCTATCTTTGTTAGTTGGCTATGTACCACAGGCTTTTAAGGTGGCAGTAATTAAACCATTACTTAAAAAGCCATCACTTGACCCAGCTATCTTAGCTAATTATAGGCCAATCTCCAACCTTCCTTTTCTCTCAAAAATTCTTGAAAGGGTAGTTGTAAAACAGCTAACTGATCATCTGCAGAGGAATGGTCTATTTGAAGAGTTTCAGTCAGGTTTCAGAATTCATCATAGTACAGAAACAGCATTAGTGAAGGTTACAAATGATCTTCTTATGGCCTCGGACAGTGGACTCATCTCTGTGCTTGTTCTGTTAGATCTCAGTGCTGCTTTTGATACTGTTGACCATAAAATTTTATTACAGAGATTAGAGCATGCCATAGGTATTAAAGGCACTGCGCTGCGGTGGTTTGAATCATATTTGTCTAATAGATTACAATTTGTTCATGTAAATGGGGAATCTTCTTCACAGACTAAAGTTAATTATGGAGTTCCACAAGGTTCTGTGCTAGGACCAATTTTATTCACTTTATACATGCTTCCCTTAGGCAGTATTATTAGACGGTATTGCTTAAATTTTCATTGTTACGCAGATGATACCCAGCTTTATCTATCCATGAAGCCAGAGGACACACACCAATTAGCTAAACTGCAGGATTGTCTTACAGACATAAAGACATGGATGACCTCTAATTTCCTGCTTTTAAACTCAGATAAAACTGAAGTTATTGTACTTGGCCCCACAAATCTTAGAAACATGGTGTCTAACCAGATCCTTACTCTGGATGGCATTACCCTGACCTCTAGTAATACTGTGAGAAATCTTGGAGTCATTTTTGATCAGGATATGTCATTCAAAGTGCATATTAAACAAATATGTAGGACTGCTTTTTTGCATTTACGCAATATCTCTAAAATCAGAAAGGTCTTGTCTCAGAGTGATGCTGAAAAACTAATTCATGCATTTATTTCCTCTAGGCTGGACTATTGTAATTCATTATTATCAGGTTGTCCTAAAAGTTCCCTAAAAAGCCTTCAGTTAATTCAAAATGCTGCAGCTAGAGTACTGACGGGGACTAGAAGGAGAGAGCATATCTCACCCATATTGGCCTCTCTTCATTGGCTTCCTGTTAATTCTAGAATAGAATTTAAAATTCTTCTTCTTACTTATAAGGTTTTGAATAATCAGGTCCCATCTTATCTTAGGGACCTCGTAGTACCATATTACCCCAATAGAGCGCTTCGCTCTCAGACTGCAGGCTTACTTGTAGTTCCTAGGGTTTGTAAGAGTAGAATGGGAGGCAGAGCCTTCAGCTTTCAGGCTCCTCTCCTGTGGAACCAGCTCCCAATTCAGATCAGGGAGACAGACACCCTCTCTACTTTTAAGATTAGGCTTAAAACTTTCCTTTTGCTAAAGCTTATAGTTAGGGCTGGATCAGGTGACCCTGAACCATCCCTTAGTTATGCTGCTATAGACGTAGACTGCTGGGGGGTTCCCATGATGCACTGTTTCTTTTTCTTTTTGCTCTGTATGCACCACTCTGCATTTAATCATTAGTGATCGATCTCTGCTCCCCTCCACAGCATGTCTTTTTCCTGGTTCTCTCCCTCAGCCCCAACCAGTCCCAGCAGAAGACTGCCCCTCCCTGAGCCTGGTTCTGCTGGAGGTTTCTTCCTGTTAAAAGGGAGTTTTTCCTTCCCACTGTAGCCAAGTGCTTGCTCACAGGGGGTCGTTTTGACCGTTGGGGTTTTACATAATTATTGTATGGCCTTGCCTTACAATATAAAGCGCCTTGGGGCAACTGTTTGTTGTGATTTGGCGCTATATAAAAAAATTGATTGATTGATTGATTGATATCTTGGCTGTGTGCTTAGGGTCATTGTCCTGCTGAAAGATGAACCGTTGCCCCAGTCTGAGGTCCAGAGCGCTCTGGAGCAGGTTTTCATCCAGGATGTCTGTGTACATTGCTGCATTTATCTTTCCCTCAATCCTGACTAGTCTCACAGTTCCTGCTGCTGAAAAAACATCCTGACAGCATGATGCTGCCACCACAATGCTTCACTGTAGGGATGGTGCCTGGTTTCCTCCAAACATGACACCTGGCATTCACACCAAAGTGTTCAATCTTTGCCAAAAGACAGCTGAAGGACTTTCAGACTATGAGAAACAAATGTCTCTGGTCTGATGAGACAAGGTGGGCTGCCATGTGTCTTTTACTAAGGAGTGGCTTCCGTCTGGATTGCTGGAAGGTTCTCCTCTCTCCACAAAGGAACGTTGGAGATCTGAGAGAGTGACCATCAAGTTCTTGGTCACCTCCCTGACTGAGGCCCTTCTCCCTCAATCGCTCAGTTTAGATGGGCGGCCACCTCTAGGAAGAGTCGTGCTGGATCCGAACTTCATCCATTTACAGATGATTGAGGCCACTGTGATTGGGACCTTCAAAGCAGCAGAAATGTTTATGTACCCTTCCCCAGATTTGTGACAATCCTGTCTCAGAGGTCTACAGACAGTTGCTTTGACTTCATTCTTGGTTTGTGCTCTGACATGCACTTTCAACTATGGGACCTTTATAGATAGACAGGTGTGTGTCTTTCCAAATCATGTCCAATCAACTGAATGCACCTCAGGTGGACTCCAGTCATCTCAAGGATGACTGGTGGGAACAGGATGCACCTGAGCTCAATTTTGAGCTTCATGGCAAAGGCTGTGAATACTGATGGACATGTGATTTCTTAGTTTATTTATTTTTAATAAAATCTGCAGAAATCTCAAAATAAACCTTTTTTACATTGTCATTATGGGGTGTTGTGAGTAGAATTTTGAGGGGAAAATTTTAATTTCCTTAGTTTTGGAATAAGACTGTAACATAACAAAAGGTGGAAATAGTGAAGTGCTGTGAATACTTTCTGTCTGCACCGTACATATACTTTGATGCACTAGACCAATCAGTAAAGCAACTTTGTTTTGCATTTTGACTCATCTCAGCAACCATCACTGCAACCTCTGTGCGCTTCCCTGTGCATAGACGTCGCAGTGATGGTGGCTGCACAAGCTGCAAGCTGTAATCGTTCATCTGTCTGAAAGCAAAGTTAAGTCTTTTTTTTTGCCTTTGAATGGTGCTTTGAAAAGAAATACCTTATTAAAAAAAAAAAAGACTCACTCTCCACTGCAATCAAAATGTTTTGTGTACATCCAACTCTGAAATGGACAGACTCTTGGCTTTGCAGCCAAGGAATTTCAATTTCAGATATACATCCCCTGTCATAAAAAATAAATAAATGAATGGCAGCAGGGAATCGGAACTGGACATTAAGGTTACTTGTGTAACTTTAACTTGAAGCTACAGTGTGTACAGTTTGCAGGTGTTTTATTAGCAGAAATGGGATATATCATTCATAACCATCTGTTTATTATTCATCACTGCAACAATGGACACATTTTTCAGTGTGGCCTAAGACTGAAGAAGAGGAATCTGTGGTTTTTCGGTCTACCAGTTGCTGGTAAACAAGTTTGAGAACCCTCATCTATCTATAAAGCAAGAAACGTGTGTGTGTGTGTGTTTATTGCTCGCACATCTCTCTGACTTTGTCAGATCGACTTCAGTTTTTTGAAATGGTTTGCACATGGCACAAAGATGTGTATGCTTTATTGTGAAAATTTGGGGGATTCATTTTTGAAACCTTTTATTTTGATTAACATTGTAGCATTTCTACTTCCATGATGGCGTGGCTTGTTGATGTTGCTGGTAGCCAAGTTAAACATGAGATGTTGTTTAATGCTGCTTGCAACATTTCACAATAAAACATTTAATGCCAGCATCTCAGCAAATACTTTAACTGTGAAAGGCATGCTGTCAGTGTTCCTTGCTACTGAGTTTAACTTGACAACACTGAGGAGGCGTTAGCTAAAATCTGTTTGATGATAACACCAACAAATTTCCCACCATTTGTACATTTCAGGAAATACATTACCTGAATAAAATATTCTATTTGCTGTGAGTTCAAGTTCAAATAACCTGTGTTCAGGAGGTGGGATACTTATTTGTTGTTTCAACTATTCTAAATGTTCTGTTTATGGTTGCCTGACTCTCTTCCAATAATCTGTTTAATAGGAATCCTGTTTTCATATAACTGATAATAAAACAGATTTTTTTTTTTTAACTATGAAATACTGTATTCAAATAATAATAGAAAATAACATAAGCACACTTCTTTGTACATCCCACTTTCAAACACAGCCTCATACGACCATCCTCGAGAAATCTACTTAAGCTCCCAATTTTCTATAGGAATACAAACTTCCTATACGTCCTACTAGTTTTTGTTAAATAGGGGATCATACCAATTACTAATTACAAGAGAAGGCAAAGAAGTGAAAATGTGAACGGAAACAAAATTATGACCTGCAACTGCGTGATTCAATCTGCAACCTCACCACTAGATGGCACTAAATCCTACATACTGTAGCTTTAATTTAGCTTTTGGTTGCATGTGCTCAGTTGGGTAACATACACTCTACTTAATCTGTATAATTTTTGTATAAAATGATTTAAGAAAAAGGAAAAGTGTGTTCATGCATGTTTTTATTTGTTTTCTGTTGCTCTAAAAGTGATTACAAGGGGAGAAATGGTGAGATGTTTTGCATAAATCACATTTATTTTGTTGACTCCTGTCACTAATCTGCCAACGAGAGGTTTCGTGTCAAAACAGTGAAAAATCAGAGTGTCACTGTGAAACAGGTAATTGATGGATTTCAGCCATTGAGCACAGCTGTCAAAATAAGTGAGCATGGCGCGAGTACGGGACGAGGGCGCTGTGAGGCAAAAATGATTAGTTTTTGTGTGATAGTATGCGCATGTTATTTTTTGTGCGCCTGATTATCTTTGCCATACTGTGAAATTACATCATTTATTTGAACTTGGAGCTCTGTGATTAAGTTTCCTAATTAAGAATTTAATTGTTGCATGTCGCCTACACATTTACAGACCCGAGCCCTGCAGATAGCAACTTATCAAAAATCCCACGCCGCCTTTGTTTTTCTTCTTGTTTATCCATCTCATTCTCTTCTTACTGTCGTCTTTGTCATCTTGCTAAACAGTTAGTTTGATTTGCTTTGTGTATAATAGTTCATTTGCCACTGATGCTGCCTTGCATGAGCAGGCAAACAAATGAAAACACAAATAACCGCTGCATCAAATGGAAAAATAGAGAACTAATATAGTGCTTCTGGTTTGGTTCCTCCTCTTTTGGCCTTGCTCATTAGATATTTTAATTGTGATTAGTAACACTGGCGTGAATGTTAAAGGACACCTTTAGGTTCAGAATGACTGACTTCATGTTGGTTGGTCCAGTGACTAATCCAGAGGGGGAGGTTGAAGGAGTCGCAACCTCAAAATTTCTGAGTGGTCTTGCATAAACAAAGGCTGACTGCACAACCCAGTCTCACGGCAGTTCTTGAGACTAGGTTACGAGAAGTACATTAATCTATGGGTTCGTGATGGGGGCACGAAAATGGGTCGTTTTTCGTAACAGAGTGGCTAGACGCACAACCTTTGGTTCAATACGCCCAACCACAACCGACCAATAAGCACGCTTGTAAGTTCACTTCCGGTTTCAACACGGGGGAAAAAGGGCGGATATTTTCTCGCCGGCTGTGGGAGGTTTCGCAGCACGCGGAGGGGCTGTGACCTAAAGCGGTTCTGTTTGACTCATCACACCCAGGGAACTCTGTCAAACTAACACCATCTTACAGGCAACAAGTAGAAATTTGTTCAAAAACTGTTTTGTCATCACTAACAGGCTCCCGTTCAAAAAACTTATGAATTGTCTGCTTTCATCCATTGTGGGGGTTTTTTTTTATGTTGTTGTTGTTGTTGTTGTTGTTGTTGTTTGCAGTAATTAAAGGCGGTGCCGTTAAATATGTCAAACATGCACTGGTTTTCACGCCGCAATAGAGCCTTAAAAAAGTGGAATAAAAAAAACGTAGTTTAGATGCACAAAATGTGTCAAATCCATGATCACGGGCGAATAAGTTAAGACATTATATTTATCTGCCCAGCGGTTGGGTGTGTAATGTTCAATGTATGACTTATCTGCCCAATGGTTGGGCGAATAAGTTAAGACATTATATTTATTTGCCCAACAGTTGGGCAAATAGCCTTTGCCTTTTCGTAACAGGAGCACAAATTCATTTTGTGGTGGGGCACAAAATGTGGAGTGAAGGGGGGGGTCATGGTTAACGTTTGGAGAGGGTACACACTTATGCTATGGTTATGGTTAGAGTTATGAGAAGGGGAAGATTATAAATACCAAATTTAGAAAAACACATCATAAAAAGTGGGTGCTTTATGTGATGGGGGCAAAAAAAAAAAAATGTGAGACCAGGCTGGACTGAACACCATGACTTGCAGAATTGGATGTAGCAGAAGTTTTCTTTGCTTTGCTTTTTTTTTTTTTTTTTTTTTTTTTTTTTTTTGCCTGAAGGTGTTGTCACACTATAACAGATTGAGTAAACTGATTAGTAATGGATTTAAATAATTTCTGGTGTCAAATATCTCTTAACCCATTTGTCTCCAGTGGATTTGGGGCTTGATGGACAGATGACCTCACATTTCCACTGGTAACACAAGGAGTCAGGTGCTGCACAATGAATTTCCAGTTTACAAGACATATGAACACTTGGTGTAGTCGGGTTTGAGCGGGATTCAGATTTCCTCACTATGTTTGTGCACTGACAGCGTCTTCTCACTGTGCTGGAGTTTAGTGCAGCTGCAAAAGCCAGAACAGCAAGCAACCTTCTTTATCTGTGGCACCTTCATAATGAGACAATCCGATGGGTGCGCGCTGACATCCAGATTAAAATGCATATAGCCACACTGTATTTTTCTTCCGTCTGACCTTGGCTAAATGATAGCCATGCTGCATGTTGCTGCATCAGGAACTGTCTTCTCTCCCCTGGTGCTGAATTGGCACCCCACACTGGGGCTTTGGACAATCAGAAGCCCAGTCTGAGGCCTCGGATAAAAGGATATGAACAGGAGTATCACAGAAGTAAAAAACAAAATGGTAAACAAACATGCAAACACCAGGAAACCTCTTGGTCTGATATCTGTGCAAGTTCTGAGCACACACAAAACTTTCACATGGACTTGCAGTACATCAGCTAACAAGCAACGTATTTAACAAATGAGAAAAGGATTTGCACAGAACAAAACCAGACACAAACTCATATAAAAGTAATTTGTCACACTATGATGCATATAGCTGAAACATGTATATGAAATGTATAGCTGACACTTTAGGCACACCCATCCAAGTCACCCCCCCCCCCCCCCAACCCTTCACATTAAGCTTTGCTCTGCCACTGCTCTCAGCTTCTTATGAATGTGATAACTCACAAATTAATTGTGCGAATAAATTCCTTATACTTATTTGAGACACTCTCTTTACCTCATTACATAACCGCAAGACAGCGGACTTCTTGATGGTGATAATGTCATTTCTATTTAGCTTGAAAAAATTGATTTTTCTTGCCAAGCAGCTATGATGTGCAGTATGTGCTTCATAATTTTGCACATAAAAGTACTTATGGAACAGTCTTGGACACATTTTGTCATGATAGCTGATGATGACTGGCCATCTTAAAAACTTCAGTCACACAAAAATGAATCATCCTCCTGGTTGGCTATCATCACTTGTCTCTGACCCTGCGAAACTCCCTTCATTTTCCTTTGGCAAATTATGTTTTATTACCATGACCAGCACAAAATTGCATTTCTCTTCATCATCTGTCTTACTACTTCTTTGGAATTTGAAGATAAGGATCCACAGGATCATAGAAGTCCAGAACTTTGTCTGTTTGTCAGCTTTAGGTTGAAAGCTTTGGACACATGGCTATGACTCACTGGATGAGTTCCACATGCGAGAAAAGATCTGAGACACCTCCTGCTGAAGAATATACTTTGGGTTCTGTTCATGTCCACTGCGAGCCAGTCAAACTGTTACTCTGTGCAGCAGCCGTGCTCCATAATAATGTTCCCATTTGTACCTCTTGGAATGTATTTGGAATAAGTGCAACTATCTAAGCTACTGTTGGCTCACATTCAGCGTGCCTTCATCTTGAGCATACATGAACGCTATTACTAATGTAAGCACATAAGGTGAATGTACATTACTTGAATATTTATTGTTCCCCAGAGAGAGGCGTCTATTTTGTGTGCAGCCTCTGTCTGTTAGCAGACCCCCTTCAGAGTCTGGGTCACTGTGTTCTATTACTGCACAATATGCATGAAGCCAAACAAACATGATGGCAATATGCAAAGCAAACATTGCCCGGCTGCCATTTACAGCACAGCATGGGGTCTGCATTGTACATGCATGTTTGCAGGGAAGAGTATAATAAGGCACAGCAAACAGGGTTTTTTTTTTCGATAACTTGATGAATTTGAGAGACAGGTGAGTGTCAGCGCTTGTGTGTTTTAATGAAAAGCTGAGGGTGTGTGTGCATGCATAAAGATAAGCGTCAATATAAAAGTGCTTTGTCTTAAAATCACTCCCTGAATCATTAAGTTAATGACAACATCACAAAATTAACAAGCATTTTTCCCCATTATTTTTGAATATCTAATGCCGAATGCCTATAAACACAAAATAATAGAATAGAATAGAATAATTCTTTATTGTCCACTGATGTGGAAAATTGTCTTCGGCTCACCAACACAAAAAAGACAACACTAAAATATAAACATAGGCATACAAACACACGAATAAAACAAAGATAAGATACATAAAATATATAGAAATAAAAGAAGAAGTAGAATAAGACCTAGTAAAATAAATAAAACATAAAATAAGATCTAGTAAAATTAAAAAAACAAGTAAAGCAGTTCAGGTTTTATCTGTGTGTGGATTGGTCACTTTGTTGAGTTCATAATGGCGACTGCATTTGGTATAAAAGATTTTTTTTTAAATAACCTTTGGCCAGAGGAGCTCTGTAGCACCAGGACAGAGGATGAGAGCTGTCTGCCAGGACTTTGATCCAAGTACTTCTACTGTAAATTATTGTTTGGGTTAATAGGGTTCTAATAAGGAATAGTTTGCACCATCTGTCATGCTTAGTTATCATGTTACAGGGTAACATATGTCACATGTCATAGAATCCAATGGACGTTGACCTTGTTTGACCTTTACTTTGGAGACCAAACATTCAACATAGTCAAAACTATTCCATTTATTAATCCTTTTATTTCAACCAATAACTTGCATCTTTTTTACTGAAACTGGAGCAACTTTAACTTTTGATCCCTGTACAAACTGAAACTGACCTTTGTCACCATTTCTGTTGTTTTTACCCCATAACTCCAGAACATTCAGTCACAGATAGTCCAAACAATACTTTTTTGGAATTGTTATGATCAGACAAATAATGTGATATAGTTTTCAATGTGATTGGAGCATTTTTAAATTTTGACTTCTGTGTAATTCTTCATTGACCCCTACCTGGGTACAGCTACCACCCTTTGATGGCTATCATACATTTTTGTGTAGGCCATGATACACTGAGGCTGGATTCTAAGTGTCATTTAGTCACCTTCAATGATACTGATTAGGTCAAAATTGATGACTGGCTCATGGACTATACTACCAGTAGATGCATCACAATTAATTATAATTATGCAAATAATATGCCTTTGTGTTATGCTGATTATATTCTGATTTGTATTGGATTGATATTCAAATAACTGTAAGCCAATACACTCACTGTGTCAGTGTTTATAAGAAATAAATGGCTCAGTTCATCATAGGTTGTTCTTTCACACAAGTGAGATAAACTGAGATTGAACAGTTTATAGTGACAGGAAACAATTGCATAAATTTCTTCTTTTGTCATTTTAAAATATGTATAGATTAGATAGAACTTATTGATCCCTTGGGAACAGGAGCACAGAGGGTAAGAAGCACACAGTGTATCAAAAGTGAATAAAGAAAAACAGTTTTCGTGTCAACACCAGTGTCCAGTTTTCGTGGAACACCAGCGGCTGTGTGCGTTCCTCCAGGTTACACTGGAGTTGCGTCAGGAAGGGCAGCCAGCGTAAAACTTGTGCCAAATGCCAATGCGGATCTGGCTGTATCCACTGTATCCGCAAGCAAAAATGGGAGCAGCCAAATGGACAACAACAAGTTTTTGTGTTTTCAAACTTACTCTCAGAAAGGTACTTTTCAGAAAGGTGAGACGTAAATCACATAATCCAGAAAAATACCCCTTATTTTTCCAATCACGTTACCAGATTGCATTATTTTTCTCCTTATGGAAAACAGTTACACGTTTTAAATCCCAATAATATCATATCAATATACCAAATAAGTTATTCCTCCCCATACCTGAGTGTTTTCGTAAACAGTGCAGATGCTCAGAGACTATAACTTTTCATTCGTCCTCGGCGGACAGACTATGTCCTCCAGCTCTATGTCCCGATAACACCCTTGTCTTCTGCTGATAATTATCTGCACTGCTGCTCTCCTCTCATTTGGACTGGAAGGACAAAGAGCAAGTTTGTAAAAGAGCCTGAAAACTTAGTTAAGGAGAAAAGAGAAAGCAAGGCAGTGATGGCGAACGGTTCAGAGGAGGGGCACGGCGAAGCAGACAAACAAGAAATGATGATGATGAGTGTGGAGAGGCATGGAGAATTGAATCTTTTAATCTCTCAAAGTGGGAAGAAAGCAACCTGAGGCATTTTTGATTGGATTCTCCTTTAAGTCCACAAGTAGGTCAATAGCACCAGCATTGCTTATTAGTCAGAGAGCAACGTTTTTGTGTTCATACAGTGAGCATCATCCCTTTGCCCTTTTTAAATCAGAAAAGGAGAGGAGAGGGAGGAGACGGAGAGTTATAGGATGCTGAGCTGTTGCTTTGTCTCTGCAAAAGGTTTAGGATCTTTTGAGGATGAAAGACAAACTAGACGATGTTTCAACTTTAATCAGTGTTTAAATACCAACCATGAGACTTGCAAAGAAAATAAATGAAGAGTTCAGATGCAAAACCCAGTATCTCCAAAACCATAAATTTTTAGTTGAGGCCAACATGTACTTGGCTGGCAAGGGGACCATCAGTGTGCAAAAATATGAAAGAATTTGAACAAACTGTTTTAATTTTATTGGTGAAAGTCTATGCATTTCAGAATATGGTTTCCTTTAAATCTCCATTTTCAACTACAATTTAAAAAAAAATACTTACTGGGTTTTGCATCTGAACTCTTCAGATATTTCTATTAAGGCTCGGTCCCACCAAATAATGAAGGCTGAAGAAGGAGCCACGCATGGGTGTGGGGTGATTATTTGAAGAATGACCCACGTTTTCATCTTAACACGTATCCTCTATGAAGGTGCCACTATGTGCCTCTCTGTACCCCGCATGTGCCACGTAGCAGCCTCTAGTGAGCCACGACCGACCTGTCATTACATCATGTTAGACATCAGCCATACTAAGCCACGTAGTGCCATGATAGCGCCATGATAACGCCATGTTGGTGCATGTTTAGGCATGAGTTTGGTCCAAACTTCCAGCCTTCCCACACCTGGTCCCTTCAAAGTTTGGGTTTTCAATTCACAGATTCACAGCAGCATTTAAAGATGTCCCTTCTTTTTTTTTTTTTTAACGCAGTCCAAAAATAGACACTCCATCACAGTTCCGCAGTTGTGCGCTGTGCGCCAGGCTGCAGTCCACCTATAATGCACCAGACCAGCTAGACCTGAACCATGGGTTCCTGGAGAGCCGCCTCTGTGTTCCTCGCTGGCTCCGCGGCTCTCTGGCTTTTTTTTTTTGGTTTTTGGTTTTTGTTTTTTTTGTTTTTTGCGGCTTTAAACACACAAAACTTTATGTTTGTCCGTTTATTTCTGCAAAAGCGCTCTTTTGCACGCGCGCTGCTGTTGTCCTTTCATGGACAGCCGCCTCTCTGCTCTTTCTGGCTTCCGTTCCATCCGTGGCTTGCTGGCTTTATTTTTTCCCTGGCTTTAAGCACAATCATTTTTACAACGTGATTCCACTTTTGACTTTGTGTTCGTCTGTTTATTTCTGCAAAAGCGCTCTTTTGCGCGCGATGCCGTTCTGCATATAGAATGAGGTGGCCGTTTTATTATATACACCTGTGGATCATTTTCAATATATATATTTCTTTATTTCTTCCGCAGCTTACAAGTCACCATAATACAACTTTTAACTTCGTCTTCAAAGTTGGTCCGCACAGCTCCTGCTCTTAGCTGCTCCACTGGAGTTATTATCTTCCATGGCTTTAAACACACATCCACTTTCACGCAGTCACCCAAATTTTAACTTTGTGTTCGTCCAATATTGACTGAAATATCACTCTTTTGTGAGCTGGCATCGTTTGAAGCGTGATGAGGAGTCACTACTGCCACTGTCATCGAGCCACTCGTTGGATCAGTTCCTACAGCGGATTCCATCCTGTGTCCACCACAGACATCATCCAATCCAGCCGCATCTTGGACAGAGAGAAAAAGAAAACAGAATCAGTTGGCCACAAAAACTGCACTTCAGGTATAATTCGTCACCATTAAGCAACAGGAAAGCAAAAGAAATACTAAGCTGATCATAATACTAAGGTGACAATGCAGCAGTGGAGATGTGGGACTGAACCACAGAGTCTCTGTGCTGTTACACCAACTTTGCCATCAAGAGGACTAGCTTTAACCCTCTGCGGCTGACGACGTCGTATAGACTAAGCTTTACCAAATTATAAATAACTTTTTAATGATATGAGATAGAAACTTACTTTTTTTTTTTTTTTTGCTGAAAAGTTACCTCTGCGGACCTTCCAGCCAGCCATCAGCCACTTGTACTCCTCATAGAAGCTGTGTGATGACGTGCGCAATGTGAGTGTCCAATCAGAATTGGTTCACCGTCACATGGTTTTCCAAAATCCAATCATAGGGCAGATTTACTTCATGTGAAAAGCCAAAGATCGTTTTCAGGAGTGATATGTTACTAGTTTGCCTGTTTGAATAGCCCCCTGGGTGCTCCAATGAGTACATACTATTAGTACATACTCAGTGCGCCCTGTGCCATTACGTACTGCGATCAGTGAAAGCAGGAGCAGATGGAGAGCCGCTGATGACAATCTCACGTGCTCAAACAAAGAGTGTGTAACTATCAGGATTGCTCCACTAGTTTGCATGTGAATGTTACTGGATAACTCTGTTGCTTTCTCTGCGTAAAGCACTGTTTATCATATCAATGGACAACAAAACGCATAGACCATTTGTATATATCGTTCAAAATGTGCATTTGTGTTTATTGTTTGAATCTTTTTGTTGTACAGTCTTTTACACAAGACCTCAAATTACCTTTATAAAGTGTCAAAACAGTTGTTTATTATAGTTTGCTGTGTGTTTTGAATAAATGTGTGTGGAATATTATTTTTTGCTTAATTTTTTCCTTGCCTATTTTTGATTGTAAACCTTTATTACACTTATAAAACACAACAAAAACATATATATTCTGAAAGCACAGGTTGTCCTGAAAAAAAGAGACATAAAACTTGATTGTGGGATGCAGGGAGAGCTGTTAACAGCAATAATAAAACATTTATGCCAGGCGAGTGAACTGTCCAAAAAATGCCCTCGGACCCCAGAGGGGTTTTAAGCAAGACCTATACTTTTCGGCACATCTACTGAATCAAAAAATCCACCACATGCATGGGCCATTGTGTGTACGTGTAACTCTGTAATTATTTGTCGTCTGTCGGTCTGTATTTGTAAAAGTGTAAATCTTACTTATCGTCATGTCCATTCAAATAAGTGTACCATGAAATTGCACAAACACTGACCACAAGGTCACAAGTGATTGGGCACTGTATACAGTCACATCAGTCACTCCCAGGGGCATTATGTGAATAACGTCTAACATTACTGACCCCCTGAACACATACATTTCAAGAGTGGAAAAAAAAATGTCCTCAGGCATTTTAATCACAACAAGAATCCTCAAACAGTCAAGACTCGGTGCAATGACTTCTTCTCCTTCAACACTCTGAGCAAAAGCTGCATACAATAGATACTACTCAATTTGGGTTTAATTTAAAGTCTTTCAAATCAGAAACGAATAGAAAATACATATTTGAACTTTGATGACCTATGACTGATCAGTTGGCGAGATTTGAATTTCGTGCAATTCAGCTCACATATTTTCATTTAATTACGTCTCCATTCATGTCACCTCCTTGTGACTAGCTCCAGTCGACTCTGGCAAACAGTTTCTGTTCATTCTTCTGGATGTATTGTGCCATGTTTCATGTTAACTGGACTTACAATTGGAAGATATGCAAGACTTCCTTTTTTGACTGATACCTGCAGTGGAACAACCTGTATATCTTTGGCAACTTATGATCTATCAAGGTCATTTTAATAACATACGCCCCCAAGCATCCATCCAATTTATAATTTGTGCAGATCATACTCAGGGCAATCTGGCAACTTTAACCCTGTACAATTGAAAATCCAATTAAAAACAGCCAAAAGTCTCAACGTGCATTGATAATAACCAGGTCATTCTTAATGGGGTATTGGTAGCAAATTGCTCAAAGTCAACCATGCAATCAATGAAGCAGAGACAAAAAAAGAAACAAGGAGCACTCAGAAACTGCAACTTTCACACTTTACGCATCATGCAAATTCATCATTGTGATTCACTGACAGTTATGCTGGTAATGTGTTACTCTAATCTGACCACTTTTTTCAGTAACAAATAATCTAACATGTTATTTTTTCCAAATCAGTAATCAGATTAAAGTTACTTCATTATTTTTGCGTTGTGGGATGAACGCAGCATTAAATCCATCCTGTGAGCTTGGGGAGGTCAGAATTCGGTTGAACTGCCCACTTTACCCACTTTCAGCAAGCTGTTCATCTGCTGTGCAGCAGCTCCAAGTTGAAAAACAGTTGTCTGTCAAAGTGCAGCGACGTTCAGAGCTGTGGTTTTACAAAGACATTTTTTTTAACGTTTTTTTTTTTTCTTTAAAACTCTGTGCTGCTGTGTATGTTCTGGCTAAATACAGCTGGTCCGTGATGCGTTACAAATACTAACACTTTTTTCTACCCAAATGTACATAAAGTCTCTTTCTGAGAATGACATGCTCAAACAGCAAATCAGGGCAAATTCACCCCAGAAGAGGGCATGGGGGGGGGGGGGGGGGGATGTTGCTCCCCATAACAGCCCTAGATTAAATGTCCACTTTTGAATAATTTTTTTCATACTATTACTACTACTAATACTACTTAATAATAATAATAATAATAATAATAATAAAATGTTTGGAAATAATTTAAATGTTAGAATTTAATAGTTACATTTATAAACAATGTTGGCTAGAAATCGTACGTTTTACTATTACAGTGCTGTCAACAGTTAAATATGAGGTCAAGATGTCTTTATGTTATTTTTTTATAAAAAAAAAAGTATTTATGTTCATTGAAGTCAAGAAAGGGTGACTATAAAGTGAGTATTGGGAAAACAGGTTATTTTCATGTCCAGGTGACGGGAGTGTTGTCAGCAGCTGCTGAAAGTAACTAGTAATCTAACTTGGTTACTTTTAAAATTGAGTAATCAGTAAAGTAACTAAGTTACTTTTTTAAGGAGTAATCAGTAATTGGATTACTTTTTCAAAGTAACTGTGGCAACACTGCTTAACATGCATTGATAATAACCTGATTAGTCTTAATGGGATATTGGTAGCAAATAGCTCAAAGTCAAGCAGAAATAGAAACAAGAAGCACTCAGGAACTGCATCTTTCACACTTTACACATCATGCAAATTCATCATTGTGATTCACGCATATCATAATATTAGGTTGCAGGGGATTTTCTTGCCTGAATCTCCTCCCGGTAATTTTATGTGGTGAGCAAACATGAAGAGTTGGAGAATGTCAGGACACGGACTTCAAAAACCAGATGTTGCATTAAAAAGATGCCTTCACAGAATGAACAGAGAGTCACTATGACAGCGCTGGGGTCTTGAAGCAAGCATCCCCTCTACGTTGCATACAAGAGCCCCGACATAGTGCTCCGCCTACGTTTTTAAGCCTGCACTCAACCGACCCCAGATGGGCAGGCCTTGCCCTATTGCGTGGATCAGTACAGTTATGTGATTGGATGTAGAGTGTTGCATTTGACATTGTATGTGGGTGACATGTTTGCGTTATTTATCTGAATGGTATGTATTATATCAAAACTTTGTGTTGCTTGTGTCAGTGTGATAAGCAAAGAACAGAATATTTCATGACACCTGTTGCCTCAGACGGAGATAAGAAGACCTTAGTTTTATCAGTTATGTACACTGTGTCATCAAGTGGTCTGAGGACATGTTGGACACTCTGCCCAACATGGTTCTGTGGTCTTGAAATTTCACCATGTTTATTAATCCATATTGTCATAAGTTATAAAACAATGATCTTGAGTTTGACCTTTCAAGGTCAAGCCAGTCAAAAGTCATGTGACCAAGAGAAAGTTCATAAAAGACTTAATATTCCTGTTTTAATAGTGACCACAGGTGTAACTTTAATCAGTTTTTTGAATCAGCCACTCTACATACAGTATCCCTTATCTATCAACATTCAGCCAAAAATTGACCTTGACTTTTCACCTTTTTCTTCTTAACATGAAATGACTTCGGCATTGGCTGACCCTCAGTCATCCCACCAACTTTGATCCAGATATGATCAAATTGACATTCATACAAGGCCAAAATCCAACCCGCTGCATGCACTGCCACTGCACCGGGATGTGCATCAACATCTCTCACTGTTTAGTGTTTTAGCTGTCAAACACAGCGTGAGCTCAAATAAATGATTCGGCAACTGTCGGCTTGCGTTTAGTGATTTTTAAAAACGAGAGGAAAGACACAACAAATTGCTGTAATTCCAGCAATGTTCAGCCACTTCAGTATAATTACACTCAAAGCTGACAGTCTGCTCTTCAAACTCATTTTCATTATTTGCTCGAACTCTAACAGCCTGTGATTGACAGCTAAAACAATAAAAGTTTTACCACTGTTTAAACACATGAACCTAACTGTAGGTTGAGGCAGTCTGGCGCCATAGAACACGTACGTGCACGTGAAATCTTTTTTTTTTTTGCACCTTTTCATGAACTTTCCTATGAATGTGCCCGCGGTGCAGAAGGAGCCGATGAAGCAGCGGCAGCCTTTGGGCTGCGACAGATGATGGATGGAAGGCAGCTGATGGCTGCGTTGGGTGGCTGCTCTCACTCCCCTTTCCTTTCCATCACTCCCCACAAATTTTCTCCCCCCTTTCTCTTTCCCTCTCCATATCTCCGTCCATATCTCCATCCTTTTCTCTGGCGAGGACTGATAGAGGTTCTTCTTTGCTGCCACTCTGAGTGTCAGCGGCTCCTCCCTTCCTCCAAGTGTTGGTTCTCTACAATTTATGGGACCATTTTAGAAGAGACGCACTGATTGAGGAGAAAGGAGACCCACAAATGGACGTGGAGTGAGTTAAGTGAAGAGGGAGAGAGAGAGAGAGATGGTGGGTCTGATACACAGACGGCAGGGGAGCGGCGATAGACAGCTGAAATGATTCATAGAACATATCAGTTATCAGCAACTAGACTGAAATCCATCGTATCTTATCCCAGTTTATTCTCCTTTTTAATATTCAGACGAGCTCAAAGATTTATTATAGTTATAAACCTTAAAACTTTTATCTTGGGTGTTTTATCAAATGTACGGTACGTTTATATTATTGTGCTCTGTGCACCGCATTAATACACACCAAGGAACAACCTCCAATGCTGAAAAATGAAGACAACACAGAAGTGTCCAAATCTGATGTTCCTTCAAAGTCCACTTGAGGCTCCAAAAGAGAGTCACCCCCCCCCCCCCCCCCCATAGAAGCCCATGTTAAAATCTCCAACTTTACATCAGGAATAAACATGTTTACCAAAGGAAGAAGGAGAGTCTGAGGACGTTGTTGCAGGTGGTTTTATAGCCTCGTACAAAAAATGGTTATGGCTCTAGAACTAGTTTTCTCCTTTATCGCAACTGTAAAACATTACAGTCACGTTTAGTTGTCAATTTACTTCAACTCATAAAGCTTTGATAAGTTTTGTATTTTCAACTCAACTGTACATTTTAGAAAGTTAAACTGACAATAATTCATTTGAGGCTTGTACTTGTTGACTGCACTCGGGGTTGTAATGTAAAGTCATGCTAAACAATCTCAGTTAGCAGCATCTCCTCTTCAGTTGTTGAGCTGTCCATCATTAACAAAAGCCTAAAGTTTGGTTTATCATCACGACTCAGTGGTGAGCACAGTTCTACTAATCCACTAACCGCTAATTACCAAAGATAACTTTTTTGTTAGCAGATTAGCTTTTCAGCTAACTTTGAAAACCATCAGCAGACCAATTAGCTTCTGCTAAATTTAGTTCCGCTAACTTTTTGTCCACTAACATTTTATTTTTTGCTGAAGTGAGTAAAGTTTAACGGTCAAAAACATTTGTAAACCCTAAAATCATACATTAGTTCCTGTCTGTTGTGTGTCTGCAACAGTCAGACCAGTGTTTTGTCAAGATGAGCTCCCGTAGCGTAAATCAAAAGTTAGTGTGTCTGCTTTAAAGATGGCATATACGAGGTCTCTTAGATAATAAACCGACCCTTTTATTTTTTTTTTTTTAACTATATGGATTTGAATGACATGCGATTACACCAATCATGCTTGAACCCTCGTGCGCATGCGTGAGTTTTTTCACGCGTGTCGGTGACGTCATTTCCCTGTGGGCAGGCCTTGAGTGAGATGTGGTCCCGCATTCTCGGCTGAATTCCTTTGTTTCACACGCTGCTCGAGACGGCGCGCGTTGCTTTATCAAAATTTTTTCTGGACCTGTGAGGAATATCCGAGTGGACACTATTCGAGAAATTAAGCTGGTTTTCTGTGAAAAGTTTAACGGCTGATGAGAGATTATGGGGTGTTTCTGTCGGTGTAAGGACTTCCCACGGAGCGGGACGTCCTGCAGCGCTTCCAGGTGCCGTCGTCAGCCTGTTTCGACCTGAAAACATCCTAATTTAAGGCTTAATTCACCCAGGACATCGTGAGAGAACAGAGAAGATTCAGAAGAGGCCGGCATGAGGAATTTATGCGGACATTCCACTGTTTAAGGACATTTTTTTAATGAAAGACGTACGCGCAAATTCGCCGAGTCGTTTCCGTGACGACTCGGCAAATCTGTGTGCGCCGCGACAGGAAAAACACCTCCGTGTTGAAAACCATTTGTAGAATTCAGGCGGCTTTTAATGGCTTTCAACAAGTGAGTAACTGAGAAATTGTTTAACAGCTTGGGCATGTTCCAACTTGCCTGTTAAGATTTCCAACGGAGGTGTTTTTCCTGCCGCGACCCCCCGCGGTCGGGTCCAGCCCGACATGCGACTCTGCCCGCACGTTCTTTCATTACAAAATGACCGTTAACAATGGAATGTCCGAATAAACTCCTCATGCCGACTTCTTCTGAAAGTTCTCTGTTCTCTGACGACTTACTGGGTCAACAGAGCCTGAAATGTGGAAGTTTTCAACTTGAAATGGCGAGACGCTGCCGCCTCGAAGCGCAGATCGCCGTCAGGCGCCGTGGACCGTCCTTAAAGCGACACTACCAGACCAAAATCTCTCATCAGCCGTTAAAATTTTTACCGAAAACCAGCTGAATTTATTGAATGGTGTCCACTCAGTTGTGCCTTACAGTTTTGAAAAAATTTTTATCAAACAAAGCAACAGTCTCTGAGCCATTCCTAAACAATGAAAAAAATCGACGAGCGGGTGGACGACTCCTCACTCAAAGACTGCCCACAGGCGAATGACGTAACCGACAGGCGTGAAAAAACTCTTGCATGCCCACGAGGGTTCAAGCATGTCTGATGTAATCACACGTGATTCAAATCCATATGGTTTTTGAAAAAAATAATAAGGTCGGATACTTTTCTAATAGACCTCGTACATGCAAATCTTAAGTTTTGTCTTTACATAAAAATACAGCAATACGTGTCTTCTCACTTTAAAAAAAAAACTTAAGTGGGTTTTCTTCGGTGGTGAAGCTTAATGCAACGGATGAGGTGTAGATTTTACCAGAATGCAACACGGGTGAGCCATTCCTGTGTTTATAATTATATTACAGAAATAAACTAACTGTTAATACTGCGGTTTATTGCTTTTTATAAAGATGATGACCGTGTTTGGGATTTTATCATTTATTTACAACTGTACTTAATTTTCATGCATTTATTAATTGTGTGTGTTTGTGAATGCAGCTCCCTTAGTGGTTTATAAATATATAATATAGAGATAAACTGTGACTTCTAATGCTGTGATTTACTGCTTTTGATAACGATGATGACAGTGTTTTTTTTTTTGTTTGTTTGTTTTTTTTTGGGGGGGGGGGGGGGGTTGTGTGTTTGTTTTGTGTTTGTGATCCTGAGAATTTACCCAGCAGCCCCAGCTGGCTTATCAGCAGTGGTGGGGACAGCTAACCAAAAAGTTAGCTTTGATAACCATTAATCCAATAACTGAAAAGTTATCTTTTATGACGCTAAACCAATAAACTTCTAAAAAGAAATAAATAAATAAATTATCGTTATTACAGATAACCGATAACCGATAACTTTTAGTATTGATTCGGATACCACATCAGATTACACTGTCAGCTTCTGACAAATGACTTTCCTTTAAGCGCAGCAGGGGCTGCTGGGTAAATTCAAGGATCACAAACACAAAAAGAAAGCACGAAAAATGAAAGAATAAAAAATAAAACCCCAAACACTGTCATCACCTTTCATAAGCAGTAAAACACAGTATTAGAAGTCACAGTTTATTGCGGTATTAGATACACCATCATTTCTGAACTAAAAGCTGCAGCTTTTTTTCACACGCTTTGAACCCTGCGGCTCAAACAACCGACATTTACGTCTATTATTGCATTGATTGGTATCAAGCGGACGGGACAGTGTAAAGTCCAAAGTGAACCTGAACTACACTACCCACAATGCTCCCTGTGTTGACCGGCCAATAACATCTTGCACTTAATGATGATGTCATCAGCAAGCGACAGCCAGTCTGCCATAAACCAGTTATCTGAATGTTTTTGATTGTTAAACCTTGCTCACTTTACCAGCAAAAAATATATATATATTAGCAGACTGAAAGTTATCGGAACTAAATTTATCGGAAGATAATTGGTCCGGTGATGGTTTTAAAACTTATCTGAAAAGCTAATCCGCTAACAAAAACATAAGCTTCAATAATTACCGGTTATCGGATTAGCTAAACAGTACCCACCACTGCTTATCAGTAGCCGACGGTGTAATCCAATGTGGCCGCGACTGAGTCAATACTAAAAGTTAGTGGTTAGCAGTAATTTACACTAAAATGTTTAGCGTTTAACTTTTCAGTTAGCAGATTAATGGTTATCGAAGCTAACTTTTCAGTTACCTGTGCTCATCGCTTCCCAGACTTTTGTTGAGCTGATCATATAAAGCACACGTAGTTCTACCAGCCTACATGACCATAGTTTTGACATAATCCTCAAAATCCAACAAACTGAAGTGTACATATTGAAATCCTAATCCAGAATCTGGATCCAGATCACCTTCAAAATTTAATCCTAATACAGAATCCGGATCTGGATCACCTCCAAAATTTAACAGAGTCTTCCACGGCCTAACACCAGTGTGTGGTGAAAATTTGGTGAAAATCTGTTAAATAGTTTTGACATAATCCTTCAAAGCCTATATAAAGTGAAATCTTGATGTGGATCCAGATCCGGATCACCTCCAAATTTCAATGGAGGCTTCCATGGCTTATTATCTATCTATCTATCTATTTATTTATCTATGACAGATAAATAAATAAATGCCAATGATTTTATTACGTCCTGATGTAATAAGGCACCTAAAGCAAGGTTAATGTTGTGTGGGCCGCTGAAGAGGAGGTACTGCTGGCCCACCACCACCAGATGGCGCCCTGCTTGAAGTACGGGCTTCAAGCACAGAGGGCGTCATAGCAACCGGGAGTGACAGCTGTTACTCGTCATCAGCATCAGCTGTCACTCATCCACATCATCACCACCACCTTAAAGGCCGGACTGCAACTCCACCTCCCCGCCGAGAAATCAACTACCAAGCAGGTAATTTTCTCTGCTGAACAAAACCTTGTGTATTAGTCTGATCTCTTTTTGCAGCCGTTTTCCTGGGACGGATACCCTGTCTGCGGAGTTGGCGTTTGGTGTGGACTGCAACGGCTTCGCTTCACACCCCACCCAGATAAGTGGTTATCTCAGGAGCTGCACGAGTGTGTGATTGGAGGTGGAGGTTCTCCCTCCTTACTGAATACAGACTGTGGGATTACTGAGTGTGCGACCTCACACTCATCAGGACTGTCTCTGTTCTCTGCCAGCAGTACCGGGTCTGACTGCTGAAGACAGCGGCCACCTGGGGCGCAGGTCTTGGCGGCTCCGGTGTTCTTCAGCTCCGTTGGCAGTGGAAGCTGTGTGGGATCCGGCTCTTCTCTCGCCAGGCGTCTTCTATCGTCGAGCCTGCCCACACGTCACCTGGTGTATGATTGACAGTCACTACATTGTTATTGTCTGTACATCGTTGTGCGATTCACAACATTAAATTGTTACTTTTGGCTTATCCATTGTCCGTTCATTTACGCCCCCTATTGTGGGTCCGTGTCACGACACTTTCACAACAGTTAAGCTGTTCGCGCTTCATTCAGTAACTCTGCGATGGGGGTGTATTCAGGCTTAATTTGTCCCACCCAGGTCATGCGTGATCTCGCCCACACTTCACCAGTTTTCTCATTGATGAATTTGCCGGCATGTAGGCGGAGTAAACACTGCCAATATGGCAACACTTTTTGAGCCCCAAAACAGCTCTTCCGGTTCGCTTCAGAAAACCTCTGGGTGATATCGCGGACGGCTTATCCAGTATTTATACAGTCTCAGGATGTGTATGACATTCCACTGTGCAAAGCCCATAACGCAGCCACACACACGATGGTGTGAGAGTGCAAAATCTGGTGGGTGTGTTCATTTAAACACAGCTTTTACTATAACCTTGTGTGAAACTTTGTCAAACATCACTGACGCTGTGGTTGGGCCACAAAACGACGAGCGATTCCGCTGTGTGAGACTGTTATTAGGACAAGCACAGAGCAATTAAAAGCTAATGATTATAATGAAGAATGAGCCCCCTAACTCATTCTCATTAGCAAACAGTTGTTAATTGTACACGGAAGAAGGGAAAGCGACGAAAGTGACGGTGCAGGGGAGCGGGATGATGAGGGAGAGCAGGTGCAGAACCGTTTCTTATTTCTTCTTGATGGACACCTCGATCCAAATCCGGAATCTAATCAGCCCCCTCATTGTACTTCTTGATATTTTACATGGACTGTTTGTAGAACGCTTCAGCTGCTCCCCGGAGCACAAAACTCATTTCCCCCCCAAAACAGCCAAAAATTGGAGACAGCGTCAAAAACTAAAGAAGCCTTTTCAAAAAAAGCAGAATTCTAATAGAGGGTTAGGCCCTGTTTCTTCGAAGCTTGTGCTCCCCTCGAATAACCCATTTATTTATTTAATTGTGTGCTGTTAGTCAAGAGTTTTCTCTTGTGTGACCACAGCACCCCCATGAGGTGGCGAGGTGGAACTGCTGACTGTCCAAAGGGATGAGCATCACTTCGGGGACCTGGCAGCATAGCAGTGCACTGGAGTAGATTAAGAAGGAAAATTATTTATAAAATTCTCTTCAATTATTTATTGAGCAATTCCTCCCAGTGTTTACTCGGAGGTTATTAAATATTATGCCACTAAGCTACTCAAAAGACAGAATCATCAGAGGACAGCCTGCGATACTTTTAATTCCAGGGCTTAGAACTCGCCGAGCTTCCACCAGCAGCGTTCAGAATGCAATTAAAGGAAGAGCCGCTCAATCAATTTTCTCAGCATTTCGCTTACCCGCTTTCTCTCTTCGTCTTCACGCAGGCTGTGTTCAGAAAAGGGGAAAATCTGCAGTCGCTGACCAAATGCTGAAGTGTGTGTGCATGTGTGTGTGTGTGTGTGCGCCTGAGAGGTAATGGAATAACTGCCACTCAGCTAATCCGATCTGTCTCTCCTTCTCCATCTCCAGGCCCTGTCTTTCTCTCTCTATCTCACTCTCTCAGTACATTGAGAGACAGACGGGTGTCTGCCAGCTCACAGAGCACCAATAGTTTGCCAAGATTGTGGCAGCGGGCTTAGCCAGGCAGAGGAAATGTAGACTTGGCCTTTTCCTTGGCTTCTACAACGAGCCCTCTAATGGGTTTGGGTAGAGAGCGTGAGAGACTTTAACCAAACAGCAACGTTGCTCAGCTAAAGCAGAATAAATCATCCTTTCTGACACTGATAACATGCACGTGTCCACACGTGTTTGGATCTCACAAATAGGAGCCATTCCTGCTCACATACCAGTGATGGCCAGCTGTGCCATTTGTGGGTTATTTCACTGTTTAGATCCGCTTTGAGCCAAGGAGCAGAAATCTGATCACTTTGAATTAAATTGTTGAGCCTTTATGGGACGTGGTCGTCCACCGTTTTCATAGAATAAGGCAATTTGGTCGTTCCTCAAAAGTGAAGCCAAAAGAATTATGTCACCCCCTCTAGTGGCTGAACACAATACAGAGCAACAAACCACAGACTGTTGGCCCTTTACAGCAAAGTATGGCACCCTCATGGATAAATCTACTCTAATCTGGGCAAAATTCCCCAAAATAAGAAGACTTAAAGAGCAACTATGCAACAGTTTTACCCTAATTTTGCAGTTTGGGAGAATGGCTTGTTTTGGGGAGAATAGGCCCCCCTCCCATCCCACTAAGTGTCTCTCACCAGAAAACAAGCCTTGCAACTTTAGTGACATCGACCCAGTGTCCTGTTTTAGAAACACCAACTGCTTTACAGCACTCAAACAACACATTCACACACCCCCCCGTTGAGACACTGGTGAACTATAAGAACAAGCCAGCAATGGCTTTGGTTCTTACATGTTCTTGATCATGGCAGAGCTGGTGAAAAATTAAAAAAATCAATGTAAACAAATGCTATCAGGGGAAACAAGGAAGAGAAAAAAAAAAAGCATGTGACCGAGCGAGGGAGGGGCTACACACGGGACAACCAGGGTAGGGCTTTCTTGGAATAGCGAGAGCTGAAAGATAAAGAAGCGCAGAAAACAGATGCAGACCAGATGTTCTTGCTGCTGCACTTCTAAGTATATTGAGATATATTCTATGTGTTGTTGCGTATTATCGCTTCACAGATTGCATTAGGGATGTCCCGATCAGGGTTTTTGGCCCCGATCTGATTCCGAGTCATCTGATTTTGAATATCTGCCAATATCAAGTCCCAATCCGATACTTTAAAAACTAAATGAACAATGAACAAATGCTAAATATATAATAATTTCATTTTAATCACCTTATTTTACTATTTTTCACTAAACAGTGCACTTCTCCTTGAGGTAATAACCTACCAGACTTAAAAAATGTACAAATTTCCATGTTATTTTATTTGTATAAAAATAAATGTCCAGGGTTCCTTATGTTAAACAAGAAATGATCTAATCTGAAATAACAGGTGGGTTTAATTTATAGATGCAAGGTTTCTAAAGAACCATTTATTGATTTAGCTATTTTAATTACAAGCATTCTAAACTTTTTTAAACAGTAATCAGAAATTTTGAGGTAACAAACAACAACAACAAAAACATTTCCAAGGATTCTTCTGTGGTTCAAATCCCTGCCTGACTGGAAAATCACTAAGGGCCCTTGGGCAAGGTCTTTAATCCCCTACTTGCTGCCGGTGTGTAGTGAGCACCTTGTATGGCAGCACCCTGACATCGGGGTGAATGTGAGGCATAACTGTAAAGCGCTTTGAGCGTCTGATGCTGATGGAAAAGCGCTATATAAATGCAGTCCATTTACCATTTGTATAGATCAGTGGTTTCTGCCACTAGTCTTCCATGTTTTGGCCCCACGCGTCGTTCTTATTGGACAGTGCGAAGCTACGTCACAGCTCAGAGCGTCGAAAGTTCAAAAGTCAACTTGAAAAGTAAAAGGAAAAAAAAACAACTTACATTTGCATCCTGACAGTCCTCAGTGTCCCTCTGATGCTTTATCAGTGTTCAACAAGTTCAGAGCAGCGCAGTGAACGTGAATGAAGACGGAAGCTCTTTAACACGCGCTCCTAAATGTGATGAGTGTGCACGTCGCTGGTGCAATCACAGGACAATTTGTTTTTTTCTTTTTGTTAATCAGATAACAGATCGTCGTCCTGAGGACATGGTCAGCACCGGGTCCTGCTGTGCACGGAGGGATGACTGAGCAAGAGTTTCAGTGGGAAAGTGTCCATCATCCTCTTGTCATTCCATCGAGGTGTCAGACTGAGCGCGTAAACACACCAACAGCAGTTCTGTGAAAGAAACTTTGCGAGCGTGACTCCCCCGCCTCTGTCCAGTTGAACTTGTGTTTTTTTTTCTTTTGTTCAATTTAAAAAGAAAAAAAAAAAGATTGGGTTGAACTTTGACCGCGTCAGCCTGCCGACAAGCGGCAATGCGCGCTCCCGTCACAAGCGTCACGTCGAAAGCCGAGCTAAAGCGACGCTTCTGGCTCCTCTAAAAAGCAACGTGTCTCTCACACCTCTGATGCTTCCAACGTGTGAAAGGCCCATTAATCTGCAATAATGAGCTTGAAATAGCGCTGATCAAAATAATGAGGATAAAATCTATATCGGATTCCTGATCGGGATGCAACATCCGATTTCGATCATGTCTGAAACCACGTGATCAGACCCGATTTCCGATCATGTGATCAGATTGGGACATCCCTAGCTTGCATTCACTGACTCCATTGGAAACAAATGCACATGGACAGTGGGGGAAGAGGGGAGGGGAGAAGAACGACAGTGAGTTTTTGCGACAGTTTTGCAAGACATGGTCTCCCGAACAGCAGGGGGAGCTCCATAGTGAAGAATGCAGACAAAAAAAAACAAACACAAAACGGCAAAAGAAATTGACCACAGTTGCATAGGTCAACTTTATTTTTAGCAAATTATGAAAAGAGTACAGATCATGAAGCCCCCCCCCCCTTTTCCATATATGATAAGTCAATTGTTAGGTTTACTTTCACCCAAAAATGCCATGAAATGCATCAGTTACGTATAATATTCAGAATAAAGCAACGCTCATGTTAGCTATAGCATTACGAGAAAATCTGCTTAAATATAACAAAATCCCAACATGTGTGAAATGAGACTGAGTTGGTTTGAATCAAGCATCTAGTCGACATCTCACTGCTTTGTTCTAACTGAGGCTTTTAAGTTTGGTTGTTTGTTTTAATGTTAGCGTGGCTGGTTCCACTGGTTCTCTAAATAAGTTCACCCATCTTACAAAAGATAGTTGATAGGATATATTATGAATTTGCCTTTATTGTCAATTAGGTGTTTTATTCAATTACGTTGTTTTTTGGATTTTTTTTTTTTTTTTTTTAATCTTTATTTTTGCGCAGTGTGAGTGGATGGGAAGGAGCGGCATGGCGGGGGCTACAGCATCAATTTTCATTTACAGTCTCATAGCAGAAGTTGTCTGGGTGATTTTTCCCTGGGAAAGACTGTTTCCTCCTCCTCATTCTCACACCATTAAAACAAGGGCATTAGGTTCACTTTCCCGACAGGACAGGTACTCCTGTCGATGTAGTTTGTGGGGGCAGACGCTACTTTGGTGCTAAAGAGTAATTCCCATCTGTGATATTTGCTCTGACCTGCAGTAAGGAGCTGGTTGTTTTAAGCAGAAACATTTCTGTTTGAATATCATTTCATTTGTGTCCTGTATTCCTGCAGATTTACTCAGGAATATGAATTTATGTCCGTGTCATGTTACAGCATCCTGTAATCCAAGATAGTAACTTGTTGAAAGCAACCAAAGAACAGAGCTAGCGTGCAAGCTAGCAACATACAGCAAGCTTTGTAAACTCTTGCACTACTAAAACATAAACTGTTCAGAAAATTCATCCTTCGTTTACAGATGAGCATTAAACCAGATTAAAGACTACAAATAATTCCCTTGAAGTAACTCTTATATGCCGACCAAATTATCCTAGCTTTGTGGGTATTGCATCTAGCTAGCTGTAGCAAGCATGTAGCTACAGCTAGCCTATACCTAGCCAGCATAATAGCTGATTGGATAACAAATGTTTTGTCCTTATGGCCCAATAATATATTATCATATTGTATGTACATCACTGCAACACAGATTTATGGCGCCCTGTTTTGCATGTGGAGAGAATGTGCACGTTTTATTATATTGTGCACTCATTATATTGTGTGCATTTTTATTATATCATGCACTTGTTTTATTATATTGTGCGCATGTTTTATTATATCATGCGCTTGTTTTATTATATCGTGCGCTCATTTTATTATATTGTGCACACGGTTTATTATGAGGTCTGTCAATAAAGTAACGGTCCTTTTTATTTTTTTCAAAAACTATATGGATTTCATCCATATGTTTTTACATCAGACATGCTTGAACCCTCGTGCGCATGCGTGAGTTTTTCCACGCCTGACGGTTACGTCATTCACCTATGAGCATGCCTTGGGAAGGAGTGGTCCCGCCCCCTCGTCGGATTTTCATTGTCTGGAAATGGCGGAATGAAAGGGACTTTTTTCCCATCAGAATTTTTTCAGAAGCTGTTAGAGACTGGCACCTGGAAACCATTCGAAAAATTTATCTGGCTTTCTGTGAAAATTTTACGGGCTTCACAGAGAATAAGGACTGTTACTACAGCTTTAAGGACCCCTTTAAGGACACTCGGCGCGCCGCGCTCTGAGCTGCGACGACGCAGCACAAGCCACCGGACCATTTCTAAACGGATGTCTCTGTGGATACGAGACCGTCGTGTGCTCTTTCTCTGGTTATCACAAGAGCTGGACATCAGCCATTTTCCAGCAGATTTCACTTTTAACAAGAGATTTTGTCATGGAAAGCCGCGCAGAGGCTTCGCGCATAAACACCGATTTGCTTTGGAACTGAGACAAAGGAACACCTCCGTTTCGGCATGTCAGAGGACAAGTTTGGACATGCCTATCTCGGCTTTCAATGCTTACCAGTCCAGTAAGTATCAGTGAAATTGTGGAGAGCTGGACATGGTCTCGTATCCACAGAGCCATCCGTTTAGAAATGGTCCAGTGGCTTGTGCCGCGTCGTCGCAGCTCAGAGCGCGGCGCGCTGAGCGTCCTTAAAGGGGTCCTTAGAGCTGTAGTAACAGACCTTATTCTCTGTGAAGCCCGTAAAATTTTCACCGAAAGCCAGATAAATTTTTTAAATGGTTTCCAGGTGCCAGTCTCTAACAGCTTCTGAAAAAAGTCTGATGGAAAAAAAGTCCTTTTCATTCCGCCATTTCCAGACAACGAAAATCCGACGAGGGGGCGGGACCACTCCTTCCCAAGGCGTGCTCACAGGCGAATGACATAACCGACAGGCGTGGAAAAACTCACGCATGCGCACGAGGGTTCAAGCATGTCTGATGTAAAAACATATGAATGAAATCCATATAGTTTTTGAAAAAAATAAAAAGGACCGTTAATTTGTTGACAGACCTTGTATATCGTGCACTCATTTTATTATATTGTGCGCATGTTTTATTATATTGTGCACACGTTTTATTATATCGTGCGCTCGATTTATTATATTATACACGTTTTAAACATCGTTTGAGTAAAACAAGGGCACGATCTACTTAAACGTGGCCACAATTTGTAAAACGTGCACTCAGTTACTCATTATTGTCTTGACACGTAAATGTTGGCTATTAGTCAACAAACCAGGAGATAGTGTAATATATTTCCCCATTAGAAATGGATCTGGTCAGGGTATATATAATTATGGAGTTAATTTTGAAGGAAAGGAAAACGTGCGCATGTTTTATTAATTTGAGGGCTCAGTTAAAGGAAAACGTGTGCACAAATTATCATGGCCAGAAAAAAATATCACTTTAAGTGACTTCTCCCGGGTTCCCTACAGATTACTAATCAGTTATAGATTTTCTGAAATAAAAAATCTGTTATAGTTGTGACAAGATCTGTCATAACTATCTGCACTTTTTTTGGACAATATATTTTCTAGCTATAGCTGCAATAATATTGTAATTTTTAACATCATTTCTAGCCACCAATAATGGAAATTTCACTTTTCATAAAGCAATGAACCATTAATTCTTAAGAATATTCTTATATTGCAATTTGATTGTTAAAAATTCTGAAATATCCAAAATAAATAAAACAAATACAACTAGAAGCATTCAGAGAGTGCAAACCTCCGCCAAGGCCATAGGGTCACTGACGCCATAACATCTACACGCCGTGGAATCATTGAACCTAAAAAAGTCTAACAATGATGTTTGCTCAGTAGTAAAAAAGTTTCATCTGCTGTGACTGGATAGCATGTATCCTTAGCACTTGGCATCACAGTTTATTGCAACTTGCACCTTTCCCAGAAGCTACTGTCATCTGAGCACTGATACTGATATTGCATGTGCTTATAGACAAAAACAAATAAGAGACAAAATTCAATTTATTATTCAACTAAACTGCAAATATGTGAATTTTTTAACATTTATGAAACACTTCTCTAAACAAGGCCATAGGGTCACTGACCCTAAAGAGATTCCCTCCTTGGCACAGTGATCTATTTCTTTTTGTCTCTTTCTCTAAAATTGTATGTAATCATTAGATTATTAATATATAAACAAAAATAATTTTAAGAAATATTACAAATTGAAAAAAATTTAAGAAATATTACAATTTGAAAACAAATGCAACCAAACGTGATGACAGCTGAACTGCTTAATGCTAACTTTTAACATTGAAAATGCCATAGATGTGCTTGCGTTAGCATCGGGATCCGGATTGTGATCCGGATCACCACTAAAATTTAATCACTTGTTCCTCTTGTCATTTCCAACCACTCCACAAAATTTCATCAAAATCCATTCAAAACGTTTGACTTGGCACAAAACAATGCCGTGATGAAGCCTCACAGGACATGTTCTGGCATGTCCAGGCACATCCACAATTTCTCGGATAATCACTTGATGGAAAAACCACCGACAGCTGTCTGAACGCCATCTCAAAGCCATCCTGTGAGACCAAAACGGAGGTGGTTTTGTCTCGTTCCAGTAGCGAATCCATCGTGACGCGCGAAGCCTCCGCTCGGCTTTCCATGACAAAATCTCTTGTTAAAAGTGAAATCTGCCGGAAAATGTTGATGTCCAGCTCTTGTGATAACCAGAGAAATTGCACACGGTGGTCACGGATCCAGACAGCCATCCGTTTAGAAATGAAATGGTCGCTCAGCCTGTCGATGGCGGTTTCAGAGCGCGGCGCACCACCAGTTGCTCTGGGCCATCCTTAAAGCAACAGTAACACTCCGTAATCTCTTTGAAGCCCAGAAAACTTTCACCAAAAACCATCTGAATTTCTCGAATGGTGTCCACTTTGATGTCCCTCACAGTTTCTGAAAAAATTTTGATCAAGCAAAGCGGCAGTCTCTGAGCCATTCCTAAACAATGAAAAAAACAACGAGAGGGGTGAACCACTCCTCACTCAAAGCCTGCGAATGACGCAACCGACAAGCGTGAAAAAACTCACGCATGCGCAAGAAGGTTCAAGCTTGTCTGACGCAATCACACGTGATTCAAATCCATATGGTTTTTGAAAAATATAATAAGGTCGGATACTTTTCTAATAGACCTCGGATTACAATTTGAAAACAAATGCACCCGAACGTGATGACAGCTGCAACTGCTTAATGCTAACTTTTAACATTGAAAATGCCATAGACACGCTAACGCATTAGCATTGGGATCCGGATCATGATCCAGATCACCACTAAAATTTAATCACTTGTTCCTCTTGTCATTTCCAACCACTCCACAAAATTTCAACAAAAATAAATTTAAGAAATATTACAATTTGAAAACAAATGCACCCGAAAGTGATGACAGCTGCAACTGCTAATGCTAACTTTTAACATTGAAAATGCCATAGACATGTTAACGCGTTAGCATCGTGATCCGGATCGTAATCTGGATCACCACTAAAATTTAATCACTTGTTCCTCTTGTCATTTCCAACCACTCCACAAAATTTCATCAAAATCCGTTCCAAACTTTTTGAGTTATCCTGCTGACAGACAGACAAACAAACAAACAAACACGACCGAAAACATAACCTCCTTGGTGGAGGTAATAAATCAACACAACTGAACAATTTAAAAATGGACTGAGTCTGTGGACAAAAAGGAACTTAAAGCTACAGTGTGCCAAGTTTAGTGACACCCAGTGGTGAGGTTGCAGACTGAAACGACTGCATTGTTTCCCTTCATATTTTTGCTTCTGCGATGATGGGGCTCATGCTGTCTTGTCTTCTTTTGTGATAAGTAATATGTACTATCTGACATTTCACATCAATAAGGGTTTTCAATCTTGCTAGCCCGCACTAGCAACAAGTAGACAGTGCATAGGGGAACAACCACTGGTTGCTCTTCTTTTTTATTCGATCTTCTGTTTGTAGAGCAAATAGCTCAGTGGATAAGGAGCTAGTCTGTCAATATGTAGGACCAGGGTTCGACTCCTGCTCATGCTGCCTGTCAGGTAACTGTAAATGGGTATCAGCCTCAGCTGGGGAAGTAACCCGTATCGGACTGGTGTCCTGTCCAGGGAGAGTCATAGACTCTCATCTGCTTGACGTTACAGACTGTAGATAAACACCAGCACCGACCTGCCTCAGGATCTATATGACTCACTTCTTCAAACCATCCTGCAAATGCGAACGATTGAGTATGACCCTTTTGGGCTACGGCATCCACATGTTTGTTCAACATTTTCACCTCCACGAGGGCTTCGTGGTAGACCTGAAGAGCTCATTCTCAGCCTGTGGAAAAAATACATTGGCTCATTGTTACAGGTAATTATGGACAGATGGTTCTGAATGCTATATTCCATTTTGGTAATAAAGGATCTGAAATCCTATATACTATAGCTTTAAGGCTGGACTAGACTTTGCTAAACTTCCTGTGCCAGCCAGGCAGCAGGGATACAGTTTACGCTGCAAAACCCTTGAGTGACCGCAGCCGAAAGCCGAGAAAGAAAAACTGAGGCTGCACATCAGAACGGCCATCATTTTTCTTCCATATCAAGAAATGTGACGTGTGTGTGTGTGTGTGTGTGTGTGTGTGTGTGTGTGTGTGTGTGTGTGTGTGTGTGTGTGTGTGTGTGTGTGTGTGTGTGTGTGTGTGTGTGTGTGTGTGTGTGTGTTTGACTTTTCTTTCACCATGCTCTCTGCCCATCGTAGGGACGGTGCCCATCTGTTCTGTTCCTTTACACGCAAAGCGGAGAGGGAAAGGAGAAAACACAAACCATAGCTATCTACCCTTGCCACTCAAAACTCATAGTCTTGCCTCTCTTCCCTCGCCTTGCTATCGCTCGTGTGATACACAGCGTTTCAGTCTGTGTGTGTGTGTGTGTGTGTGTGTGTGTGTGTGTGTGTGTGTGTGTGTGTGTGTGTGTGTGTGTGTGTGTGTGTGTGTGTGTGTGTGTGTGTGTGTGTGTGTGTGTGTGTGTGTGTGTGGACAGAGGGTGGAACACTTCACAATGCAGAAGAAAAGAGCTGGAAAAGAGGAAAAAAGAATAGAGTGAAATCTGCTTGATAGAAGCAGCATCAGTTATCAGAGCGGGAGACAGGAGACGGGGGCGGCCGGTGTTTTTATTGTTGTTTGTGTGTGTAAATGTGTGAACCATGTCTAGTCCGTTTACACTGACACTGTTTGCTCAAAAAGACACTGAGAATGTGTGCATTTTCTGGAAGCACACACAGCAGCAGAGCCTGACAGACACTCACATGGAGCAACACTGACCCCTGCAGGCAGCAGCAGCAGCAGCAGCAGCGTGATGCTGCTAATCCTGGTCCTCCTGCTGCCAAAGGATGATGGACTCTGAGTCACAGACTCATGCTACAGATGGGTGCCGAAAATTTTGGCAAATAAGCACTTTAACACATCTGATTAGATAGATGTGTACCAGTGCAAAAAAAAAAAATATATATATATATATATATATATATATATATATATATATATATATATATATATATATATATATATATATATATATATAGTAATTAGATATTTAAAGTAATTTAACGAGAATTTTTTTATTTTATTATATCAACAATGTATAAGACATTTGTTATCCTCTGTAATATTTCCCGTGGCTATTAAATTTGACCACGGTGATCTTGACCTTGACACATATGATTGGTGATGACAGAATTACCCTTCCAAAGTTAGCCAGAGGGCAAAGTGTGTGCTATATTTGGTCCAAATTGGTTTGAAATCAAAAATCTTGACCTTTGCCAAAATAAATTATTTCAGGACAAGAACCAGGGTTTATCTTTATTGACCGACCACATTTGGCAGATATAACCTTTGCCCCAGTGACTGACCTTTGATGTATTTGACCTTGCTTTGCAGTTGTAGGACACACCTCAAAATGTGTTCCAGGTTTGGTGTAAATCAGTTGTTTGTCTTTCGCCAGCCTCCATTTGTCATCACAGCTGGTCCAGCACAGATCACATAGAGATTTGGGACAGGTTCTGCACCACAATGGTGCAAATCATTTATCAATTTAAAGTTTTGCCGATTTAAACCTATTTGAACATATTCATGAGACCCGTAGAAATGCATATATGCAGTGCTGTTGGAGGAGGAAATCCTGACAATTTATTATGTGGTGATCTCTGCCCAGAACATATATATATATATATATATATATATATATATATATATATATATATATATATATATATATAATATATATATATATATATATATATATATTTTTTTTTTTTTTTTTTTTTTTTTTTAACCTCAATATTTATTCATTCATTTTCAATACCCACTTACTCCAATTAAGGGTCACGGTGGACCTGGACCCGAACCCAGCAGACATGGGGCAAGAGGCGGGAAACACCCAGGACAGGACATGAGTCTATTGCAGGCCACATCAATATTTAAATTAGGCTTTTATGTAATTTTCAATCAATTACCGTATTTTCCGGACTATAAGTCGCACCGGCCACTTTATCCATTATAAAGAAAAATAAACCATAAATAAGTCGCACTGGACTATAAGTCGCATGGACATACAGGTATGTTAACATGAAAAGTTCAGATGATAATATTGTGACGGCTACTGTTTTCGGATGCATATTTCACCAGTCGCAACTTGTAATCTGCAGAGTATGATTTTCTTTTTGCTGGCATTTTTTTGGGCCTTCTCCATTCTCTTGTTAAGTTATCAGTAATGGTGAAATTTTTATTTTTCTATGGTAGTCAGAAGTCGCAGAAACAGTCACACAAGCCTCAAGTGCCCTCTCGTGAGCTGCATTTTACCTACAGATATGTTTGTATTTTGCGGACCACATTGCGAGCCGAACCATAACCCGCACCATCGCTGAACGGTTCTTTTCTAACATATTATTTATTTATTTATTTATTTTATTTATATTTATATAGCACCAAATCACAACAAACAGTTGCCCCAAGGCGCTTTATATTGTAAGGCAAGGCCATACAATAATTACGTAAAAACCCCAACGGTCAAAACGACCCCCTGTGAGCAAGCACTTGGTGACAGTGGGAAGGAAAAACTCCCTTGTAACAGGAAGAAACCTCCAGCAGAACCAGGCTCAGGGAGGGGCAGTCTTCTGGTGGGACTGGTTGGGGCTGAGGGAAAGAACCAAGAAAAAGACATGCTGTGGAGGGGAGCAGAGATCAATCACTAATGATTAAATGCAGAGTGGTGCATATAGAGCAAAAAGAGAAAGAAACACTCAGTGCATCATGGGAACCCCCCAGCAGTCTAAGTCTATAGCAGCATAACTAAGGGATGGTTCAGGGTCACCTGATCCAGCCCTAACTATAAGCTTTAGCAAAAAGTAAAGTTTTAAGCATTATCTTAAAAGTAGAGAGGGTGTCTGTCTCCCTGATCCGAATTGGGAGCTGGTTCCACAGGAGAGGAGCCTGAAAGCTGAAGGCTCTGCCTCCCATTCTACTCTTACAAACCCTAGGAACTACAAGTAAGCCTGCAGTCTGAGAGCGAAGCGCTCTATTGGGGTGATATGGTACTACGAGGTCCCTAAGATAAGATGGGACCTGATTATTCAAAACCTTATAAGTAAGAAGAAGAATTTTAAATTCTATTCTAGAATTAACAGGAAGCCAATGAAGAGAGGCCAATATGGGTGAGATATGCTCTCTCCTTCTAGTCCCGGTTAGTACTCTAGCTGCAGCATTTTGAATTAACTGAAGGCTTTTCAGGGAACTTTTAGGACAACCTGATAATAATGAATTACAATTGTCCAGCCTAGAGGAAATAAATGCATGAATTAGTTTTTCAGCATCACTCTGAGACAAGACCTTTCTAATTTTAGAGATATTGCGTAAATGCAAAAAAGCAGTCCTACATATTTGTTTAATATGCGCTTTGAATGACATATCCTGATCAAAAATGACTCCAAGATTTCTCACAGTATTACTAGAGGTCAGGGTAATGCCATCCAGAGTAAGGATCTGGTTAGACACCATGTTTCTAAGATTTGTGGGGCCAAGTACAATAACTTCAGTTTTATCTGAGTTTAAAAGCAGGAAATTAGAGGTCATCCATGTCTTTATGTCTGTAAGACAATCCTGCAGTTTAGCTAATTGGTGTGTGTCCTCTGGCTTCATGGATAGATAAAGCTGGGTATCATCTGCATAACAATGAAAATTTAAGCAATGCCGTCTAATAATACTGCCTAAGGGAAGCATGTATAAAGTGAATAAAATTGGTCCTAGCACAGAACCTTGTGGAACTCCATAATTAACCTTAGTCTGTGAAGAAGATTCCCCATTTACATGAACAAATTGTAATCTATTAGATAAATATGATTCAAACCACCGCAGCGCAGTGCCTTTAATACCTATGGCATGCTCTAATCTCTGTAATAAAATTTTATGGTCAACAGTATCAAAAGCAGCATTGAGCTCTAACAGAACAAGCACAGAGATGAGTCCACTGTCTGAGGCCATAAGAAGATCATTTGTAACCTTCACTAATGCTGTTTCTGTACTATGATGAATTCTGAAACCTGACTGAAACTCTTCAAATAGACCATTCCTCTGCAGATGATCAGTTAGCTGTTTTACAACTACCCTTTCAAGAATTTTTGAGAGAAAAGGAAGGTTGGAGATTGGCCTATAATTAGCTAAGATAGCTGGGTCAAGTGATGGCTTTTTAAGTAATGGTTTAATTACTGCCACCTTAAAAGCCTGTGGTACATAGCCAACTAATAAAGATAGATTGATCATATTTAAGATCGAAGCATTAAATAATGGTAGGGCTTCCTTGAGCAGCCTGGTAGGAATGGGGTCTAATAGACATGTTGATGGTTTGGATGAAGTAACTAATGAAAATAACTCAGACAGAACAATCTGAGTGAAAGAGTCTAACCAAATACCGGCATCACTGAAAGCAGCCGAAGATAACAATACGTCTTTGGGATGGTTATGAGTAATTTTTTCTCTAATAGTTAAAATTTTATTAGCAAAGAAAGTCATGAAGTCATTACTAGTTAAAGTTAAAGGAATACTCGGCTCAATAGAGCTCTGACTCTTTGTCAGCCTGGCTACAGTGCTGAAAAGAAACCTGGGGTTGTTCTTATTTTCTTCAATTAGTGATGAGTAGTAAGATGTCCTAGCTTTACAGAGGGCTTTTTTATAGAGCAACAGACTCTTTTTCCAGGCTAAGTGAAGATCTTCTAAATTAGTGAGACGCCATTTCCTCTCCAACTTACGGGTTATCTGCTTTAAGCTGCGAGTTTGTGAGTTATACCACGGAGTCAGACACTTCTGATTTAAAGCTCTCTTTTTCAGAGGAGCTACAGCATCCAAAGTTGTCTTCAATGAGGATGTAAAACTATTGACGAGATGCTCTATCTCACTTACAGAGTTTAGGTAGCTACTCTGCACTGTGTTGGTATATGGCATTAGAGAACATAAAGAAGGAATCATATCCTTAAACCTAGTTACAGCGCTTTCTGAAAGACTTATAGTGTAATGAAACTTATTCCCCACTGCTGGGTAGTCTATCAGAGTAAATGTAAATGTTATTAAGAAATGATCAGACAGAAGGGAGTTTTCAGGGAATACTGTTAAGTCTTCAATTTCCATACCATAAGTCAGAACAAGATCTAAGATATGATTAAAGTGGTGGGTGGACTCATTTACATTTTGAGCAAAGCCAATTGAGTCTAATAATAGATTAAATGCAGTGTTGAGGCTGTCATTCTCAGCATCTGTGTGGATGTTAAAATCGCCCACTATAATTATCGTTTCTGAGCTAAGCACTAAGTCAGACAAAAGGTCTGAAAATTCACAGAGAAACGCACAGTAAGGACCAGGAGGACGATAGATAACAACAAATAAAACTGGTTTTTGGGACTTCCAATTTGGATGGACAAGACTAAGAGTCAAGCTTTCAAAAGAATTGAAGCTCTGTCTGGGTTTTTGATTAATTAATAAGCTGGAATGGAAGATTGCTGCTAATCCTCCGCCTCGGCCCGTGCTACAAGCATTCTGGCAGTTAGTGTGACTCGGGGGTGTTGACTCATTTAAACTAACATATTCATCCTGCTGTAACCAGGTTTCTGTAAGGCAGAATAAATCAATATGTTGATCAATTATTATATCATTTACTAACAGGGACTTAGAAGGGAGAGACCTAATGTTTAATAGACCACATTTAATTGTTTTAGTCTGTGGTGCAGTTGAAGGTGCTATATTATTTTTTCTTTTTGAATTTTTATGCTTAAATAGATTTTTGCTGGTTATTGGTGGTCTGGGAGCAGGCACCGTCTCTACGGGGATGGGGTAATGAGGGGATGGCAGGGGGAGAGAAGCTGCAGAGAGGTGTGTAAGACTACAACTCTGCTTCCTGGTCCCAACCCTGGATAGTCACGGTTTGGAGGATTTAAGAAAATTGGCCAGATTTCTAGAAATGAGAGCTGCTCCATCCAAAGTGGGATGGATGCCGTCTCTCCTAACAAGACATTACCCGCTGTGGACCATAGTACACACCAGGTGTCAGCTGCCGATGTTTGTGCAGCACCTACCTGCGCAGCTCATGACCTCCCCTTGGTGTCGACACCAGCTCCTTCCAAGTGCAGACGCTAATCCTCCGCCGTCGCTCAACCAGTGCTCCCACGCAGCTCTCAGCGTCAACTTAAACACTCTGCTCACACTGATATCCAAGGGATGAAGCTGTGTTGTTAGTCCTCCCGGAATAACAGCAAGCACCGTGTTCGTCTGCTTCACACGCTGTTTCACAATCATTGTCTGGGTGAGGTGAGGAATACGTGTCCAATGTTCTGTTCTCTGATTGATTATCGTGACCAGCGTGACCTATAGGGCAGCCGCCATCCTACAGTGCCCATGATGCATTGCATTTCCATTTCTGATGGCCATTTTAAAACATAGAGCGACTCAGTCATGTAAAATTGTTTTGTTACGGTAAATTAATTGAGAATCTACCGGTATATTTTTCATTTATAAGTCGCTCTGGAGTATAGGTCGCACCCCCGGCCAAAACATGTAAAAAAGTGCGACTTATAGTCTGAAAAATCACTCAATCAACATGTATGTATATAGTACTTTACCGTATCCAAAAGGTGGCCAAACTGCTTTACAGTAATAAAAGCAAACATTTAAAATTAGAGTGCCACACTCATAGAGCACAAACCTTCACCAGCACTACGTTCCAATTCCACAAAATTTTATCTTGGAAAAAATTTTCAAGAAAATTCCTGTTTGAAGTGCCTTCTCATAAGCTTTATGCAATCAAATGTCAAGAGTATGTATTTAGTTCATGCACTTGACTTTAAGTTTGTTTTTGTTGTTTTTTGTCGGGTATTTTTTTTTTCAAATTTTTCGGTTTCTGAATTCTTTTCAGATCATTTTCACACAACATTGGTTATCTCTATGCACAGTTTGTCATTGTTTTTGACACTTGGTTTCTGACTGACGTGGCCAAGTGGTTAATGCACTTGGTTTCAGTGTGGAAGGTTCCTGGTTCGAATCCCACCCCTACCACATTTCTCCATGTAATGTGGAGTTGCGTCAGGAAGGGCATCCAGCGTAAAATTTGTGTAAATTCAACACGCAGATCCACAATATTGACGAACTCACTAACTGAATGCCACATTAATATTATTGTGAACACCCCCTTTTCTACTTTTTTTTTTACTAATAGCCCGATTTCATAGCCTTAAGACTGTGCATATCATGAATGCTTGGTCTTGTTGGATTTGTGAGAATCTACTGGTACCTTGTTTCCCATGTGTACTCAAAACCTGGATTAACCTTTTTAGTCACATAGCACTACTATTATACTGCTATATATATATATATATATATATATATATATATATATATATATATATATATATATATATATATATATATATATTTGCCATGTGAAACTGATGCCAAAAAAAGATGATTTTTTTTTTTTCATTTTAGCACATGTGTCCTTATGATCCTGCAGTAATAATTACATATTAATGAACCGCTGCTGGGAATGCGAATAACTCTTCTTCATGTCTGTTTTGAAGACGGCTCTGAAAGTGTCCCGTCTTTTCTTTCACCAAACTATACAAACTGTAAAAGGGCGTTTTCATCATATTTGATTTCACCACTATAAACTTTTAATGACCCCTGTCTTTGCACTCTTCAAAGAAGTGATTCTGCAGCAGTGTGAGTTGGTAGATTTCGCACGTGGCGCCCGAGGAGCCCGAGGAGCACCGACGACATTTAAAATGGCAGTTTGGGGATTCGGCGGCAATCTCTTGGCTGATTGAACCTCTAATGTCAGTCTGCTTTTGATTTGTGGCACCTTGTGTGCAAGCCCGAGTCAGACAGGATGACAGGTTTGCTAAAATACAAACAAAATTGAATTGGGGGGAAGGGGGTGCACTGCAGCGTTGGGAAGGAAATCAAAATTCTGACGGCATAAAAACACAAAGACAATCAGTCACACACAAACCTCGAAAAGAAAAGAAAGATGGACATTCAAATGATCGATATTATATGTGAACCATTTTGAAATTACAGCCATTTTTGTACGCCTTTACTCCATTTTCAGGGGTCGTAAGTATTGGGACAAACCAAGCATGAGGCTTTTTTTTTTTTTTTTGGGTTAAATACAAATCGTTTCTTTCTAGACAAGACAGGAGACACACAACTTTTCCAAGTCACTAACTATGTTTTGCATTTCCATCAATTGTTATAAACAATACAAACTACAGTACTGTATGTGTGAATCCGTCTGGCAGTTCTCAAAGACTGAGTGAGCGTGCCAGAAGGAGACAAGTGAGGGAAGCCACCAAGATGCTGATGACAAATCTGAAGGACTTAAAGGCTTTCGGTAGCTGTGATTGGACTAAGTGTACATAGTACAAATTTGTTTGTTCCATCACCAATTAAGGCTCATTCATCCTCAGTGTTGAACACAGACACAAATGGAGCTTTCTGTCCTCACTCTGCTTTTGGATATGAAAGAAATATGGAGCAGAGCAGCCAAAGTTCAAGTGAGACACAACCTCGGGTCCCGTTCAAACTATGATGTGAATTGGCTGACGCTGGCCAACGGAGCTGATTCTCAAAAAGTCCCTTAAGAGAGCAGGTCTGTGGAGCAGCAGTGTAGCTTAGACTTGCTGATCATCTCCTCAAAGTGTAAAGCCCCTTTCACACCAGGGTCAACTTACAGTTGCGTATTGTGGCGTACTGATTACGGTGAGCTAAGCAGCTCTACGCCATGTTTTTGTTCCCCTACGCAGCAATATGCTGAGGGCTATGTGAGGCGGATGCAAGAAATTAAACTTGTTTAATTTTTTTTCGGCGTAGAGCACTGGACACAGAAAGTACGCAATTTTTAAGCAAGTCTACACAACACACCACTACTGTATGTAAATCTACAAAACACTGCGCTACTGTGCACCAACTCTCCGCTCAGTACATACCTGGATTTATAGATTTTATTCATCACGCTGGACTTTCCAGGCAGTGAAGCTTCAAAACCATGGACGAAGAGGAGGTGGGCCAAGCTTCCACGTTCAGAGGACATGTCTAAAGTCCACTCCTCATGGACAGATCACCACTGAGAGGACATGTCCACGTCTACTTCTCAGGGATGGATCGTGCGCCATCACGCTACAGCTCTGCAGCTTGCTTTCACCTCCAAGTTCTCTCAAGATTGTGGCAAGTTAATTAAAGTCCATTAACTCCTGCTCACGGACCAACCACCAGCGAGAGGACATGTGCACCTTCCGCGCATGATTGCTGGCTGCAGATCCATGGTACTTTAACCTTAAGTTCTCTCATGATTGTGGCATGTTAAGAAAGTCCATTAACTCCTGGAAATAATGTATTCTGACTTTTTCCAATGTACCAAATCCATCTGTGTGTCAAGGCAGTCTGTAGCATCATGGAGCCAAACTTCACCCCTCTGCATGCAAGGTTTCTCTCTCTCTCTCTCTCTCTCTCTCTCTCTCTCTCTCTCTCTGCACGCAACAATGCTGCCATGATGAGGCCGCACTTTGTCTCCCGCTGTACATCTGGAAACATGAGTGCCATTTATGTACCATTTTGAGAACGGAGTGCATTTCCACAATCCCAAAAATAAAAATAAAAAGTAGGCAGGGGTGGACCATGAGAGGCAGAAAAATAGTGGCGAGGGCTACATACGTGGCAGTAAGCAACCATATGGAACTGTAACAAGTCAAGGAATGAAACCCTACACCATCACACAACAGCCTACACAGGGACTACGCAAAATCTGTGCAATTTTCCAGCGTACTACATACGCATCACAACACAACTGTATGCAAGTCCAGTGTGAAAGGGGCTTAAGATGTCACATGATGTACAGGTTATATAAAGTTGACCCACTGTAACTCTGCAATTGTGTCATTTGCTGATTGGATGAAATAATTAAAACGTCTAAGGGTAGCTAAATATCTTCATGCTGCTGTGATGTGATGAAGTGGTGCCTCGACACAGCTGACATTATCAGACTTTTGACAAGGATGCACAGAAGGTTATTAAGCAGCACATTAAATCCACTGCCTTTTGCTTCGTGGGAAAAGGCCACGTGCGCCCGGAGCCAAATGACAAGACAAACTGGCACCATTCTGTTTGGGATCTTGGTTGTGTTGCTTCCACCAATAGTGCAGCAGATAACAGAATATTTGCAGAGGAATCCTTCAAATCCGGTTACAAGCACCAAAGTTTGACTGTGACTACCTTTTGGTACATACGAGGTCTGTTAGAAAAGTATCAGACCTTTCTATTTTTTTGCAAAAACCTGATGGATTTGAATCACGTGTGCTTGCATGAGCCAACCTTGAACCTTCGTGCGCATGCGTGAACTTTTTCACGCCTGTCAATTGCGTCATTTTCTGGTAAGCAGCCTTTGTGTGAGGACATGTGCAGTGTGCTCGGCGGATTTTCATTTCAAGGAAAAAGACGGAACGACTGGAGGAGCCCCGCATAAAATTTTGCCACAAACTGGGCGACAGCCAGGTGGAAACCATTCGGAAGATTCAGACAGCTTTCAGTGACTTTTCAGTCGTGTGACTATCCGAGAAATTGTGGAAGAGGTGGGCATGTCACAGCATGTCCTGTGAGACTTCAACACGGAGGCGCTTTTGCTCCGCCATCAGAAGCAGAAAGAATTTCCCCTCCACTCTTTTCATGGCCAAATCTTCTGTCTTCTACAGTGGAAATCGTCTACAGTGGAATGTACCGAAAAAGTGCTGATGTCCACCTCTTCCGCAATTTCTCGGACAGTCACACGACAGTCCCGCATCACCACAGCGCTCACTTTGAAATGATCTGGTCATTTCAGCACGTTGATGGCCGACCGGAGCGCGGCTCGCTCTCCACCAGTTGTACCACTCCTTAATCTGTGTGATGCCCAAAGCATCGTCACTGAAAGCCGTCTGAATCATCTGAATGGTTTCCACCTGGCTGTCGCCCAGTTTCTGGCAAAATTTGATGCGGTTGCGCTGCTCCAGTTGTTCTGTCTTTTTCTTTGAAATGAAAATCTGTCGAGCGCACAGCACACGTCCCACACAAAGGCTGCTTTCCAGAAAATGATGCAATCGACAGGCGTGAAAAAGTTCACGCATGCGCACGAAGGTTCAAGGTTGGCTCATGCAAGCACACGTGATTCAAATCCATCAGGTTTTTGCAAAAAATAAAAAGGTCCGATACTTTTCTAATGGACCTCGTATTTTAGAAAAATATCCATCCATCCATCCATCCATTTTCTTCCGCTTTATCCGGAGTCGGGTCGCGGGGCAGCAGTTCAAGCAAAGCCCCCCAGACCTCCCAATCCACACACACCTCCCCCAGCTCCTCCGGGGGAACCCCAAGGCGTTCCCAAGCCAGCCGAGAGATGTAGTCCCTCCAGTGTGTCCTGGGTCTTCCCCGGGGCCTCCTCCCAATGGGACGTGCCCGGAACACCTCTCCAGCGAGGCGTCCAGGGGGCATCCGGAAAAGATGCCCGAGCCACCTCAACTGGCTCCTTTCGACGTGGAGGAGCAGCGGCTCGACTCCGAGCTCCTCCCAAGTGACCGAGCTCTTCACCCTATCTCTAAGGGAGCGCCCAGCCACCCTGCGGAGGAAACTAATCTCGGTCGCTTGTACTCGCGATCTCATTCTTTTGGTCATGAGCCAAATCTCATGACCACAGGTAAGGATCGGAACATAGATCGATCGGTAAATTGAGAGCTTAGCCATTTGAATTTTCAATAGGGGGCCAAGTAGACTGAAGAACTGTATAGGGGTTAAAAAAATGTTCCAATCATATTGAAAGCTATACCACATTTTGTGTCTGATCACAAAGATTCCAAAAAGGTATAGTTTGGATTATCTGTGACTGAATGTTCTGGAAACAGCAAGCATGGCGACAAAGATCAGTTTCAGTTTGTACAGGGGTCAAAAGTTGCTCCAATTATGGTAAAACATGATGCAAATTATTGGTTGATTTAGTAGGATTTTAAAAAGGAATAGTTTGCAAAAGGTGTCATGCTTAATTATCATGTTCATCATCATCATCAATTTTATTTATATAGCGCCAAATCACAACAAACAGTTGCCCCAAGGCACTTTATATTGTAAGGCAAGGCCATACAATAATTACGTAAAAACCCCAACGGTCAAAACGACCCCCTGTGAGCAAGCACTTGGTGACAGTGGGAAGGAAAAACTCCCTTTTAACAGGAAGAAACCTCCAGCAGACCAGGCTCAGGGAGGGGCAGTCTTCTGCTGGGACTGGTTGGGGCTGAGGGAGAGAACCAAGAAAAAGACATGCTGTGGAGGGGAGCAGAGATCAATCACTAATGATTAAATGCAGAGTGGTGCATATAGAGCAAAAAGAGAAAGAAACACTCAGTGCATCATGGGAACCCCCCAGCAGTCTAAGTCTATAGCAGCATAACTAAGGGATGGTTCAGGGTCACCTGATCCAGCCCTAACTATAAGCTTTAGCAAAAAGGAAAGTTTTAACCTAATCTTAAAAGAAGAGAAGGTGTCTGTCTCCCTGATCTGAATTGGGAGCTGGTTCCACAGGAGAGGAGCCTGAAAGCTGAAGGCTCTGCCTCCCATTCTACTCTTACAAACCCTAGGAACTACAAGTAAGCCTGCAGTCAAAGAGCGAAGCGCTCTATTGGGGTGATATGGTACTATGAGGTCCCTAAGATAAGATGAGACCTGATTATTCGAAACCTTTTAAGTAAGAAGAAGAATTTTAAATTCTATTCTAGAATTAACAGGAAGCCAATGACGAGAGGCCAATATGGGTGAGATATGCTCTCTCCTTCTAGTCCCCGTTAGTACTCTAGCTGCAGCATTTTGAATTAACTGAAGGCTTTTCAAGGAACTTTTAGGACAACCTGATAATAATGAATTACAATAGTCCAGCCTAGAGGAAATAAATGCATGAATTAGTTTTTCAGCATCACTCTGAGACAAGACCTTTCTAATTTTAGAGATATTGCGTAAATGCAAAAAGCAGTCCTACATATTTGTTTAATATGCGCTTTGAATGACATATCCTGATCAAAAATGACTCCAAGATTCCTCACAGTATTACTAGAGGTCAGGGTAATGCCATCCAGAGTAAGGATCTGGTTAGACACCATGTTTCTAAGATTTGTGGGTCCAAGTACAATAACTTCAGTTTTATCTGAGTTTAAAAGCAGGAAATTAGAGGTCATCCATGTCTTTATGTCTGTAAGACAATCCTGCAGTTTAGCTAATTGGTGTGTGTCCTCTGGCTTCATGGATAGGTTAAGCTGGGTATCATCTGCGTAACAATGAAAATTGAAGCAATGCCGTCTAATAATACTGCCTAAGGGAAGCATGTATAAAGTGAATAAAATTGGTCCTAGCACAGAACCTTGTGGAACTCCATAATTAACCTTAGTCTGTGAAGAAGATTCCCCATTTACATGAACAAATTGTAATCTATTAGATAAATATGATTCAAACCACCGCAGCGCAGTGCCTTTAATACCTATGGCATGCTCTAATCTCTGTAATAAAATTTTATGGTCAACAGTATCAAAAGCAGCACTGAGGTCTAACAGAACAAGCACAGAGATGAGTCCACCGTCTGAGGCCATAAGAAGATCATTTGTAACCTTCACTAATGCTGTTTCTGTACTATGATGAATTCTAAAACCTGACTGAAACTCTTCAAATAGACCATTCCTCTGCAGATGATCAGTTAGCTGTTTTACAACTACCCTTTCAAGAATTTTTGAGAGAAAAGGAAGGTTGGCCTATAATTAGCTAAGATAGCTGGGTCAAGTGATGGCTTTTTAAGTAATGGTTTAATTACTGCCACCTTAAAAGCCTGTGGTACATAGCCAACTAATAAAGATAGATTGATCATATTTAAGATCGAAGCATTAAATAATGGTAGGGCTTCCTTGAGCAGCCTGGTAGGAATGGGGTCTAATAGACATGTTGATGGTTTGGATGAAGTAACTAATGAAAATAACTCAGAACAATCTGAGAGAAAGAGTCTAAAATGACAATACGTCTTTGGGATGGTTATGAGTAATTTTTTCTCTAATAGTTAAAATTTTATTAGCAAAGAAAGTCATGAAGTCATTACTAGTTAAAGTTAAAGGAATACTCGGCTCAATAGAGCTCTGACTCTTTGTCAGCCTGGCTACAGTGCTGAAAAGAAACCTGGGGTTGTTCTTATTTTCTTCAATTAGTGATGAGTAGTAAGATGTCCTAGCTTTACGGAGGGCTTTTTTATAGAGCAACAGACTCTTTTTCCAGGCTAAGTGAAGATCTAAATTAGTGAGACGCCATTTCCTCTCCAACTTACGGGTTATCTGCTTTAAGCTGCGAGTTTGTGAGTTATACCACGGAGTCAGGCACTTCTGATTTAAAGCTCTCTTTTTCAGAGGAGCTACAGCATCCAAAGTTGTCTTCAATAAGGATGTAAAACTATTGACGAGATACTCTATCTCACTTACAGAGTTTAGGTAGCTACTCTGCACTGTGTTGGTATATGGCATTAGAGAACACAAAGAAGGAATCATATCCTTAAACCTAGTTACAGCACTTTCTGAAAGACTTCTAGTGTAATGAAACTTATTCCCCACTGCTGGGTAGTCCATCAGAGTAAATGTAAATGTTATTAAGAAATGATCAGACAGAAGGGAGTTTTCAGGGAATACTGTTAAGTCTTCAATTTCCATACCATAAGTCAGAACAAGATCTAAGATATGATTAAAGTGGTGGGTGGACTCATTTACATTTTGAGCAAAGCCAATTGAGTCTAATAATAGATTAAATGCAGTGTTGAGGCTGTCATTCTCAGCATCTGTGTGGATGTTAAAATCACCCACTATAATTATCGTATCTGAGCTAAGCACTAAGTCAGACAAAAGGTCTGAAAATTCACAGAGAAACTCACAGTAACGACCAGGAGGACAATAGATAACAACAAATAAAACTGGTTTTGGGACTTCCAATTTGGATGGACAAGACTAAGAGTCAAGCTTTCAAATGAATTAAAGCTCTGTCTCGGTTTTTGATTAATTAATAAGCTGGAATGGAAGATTGCTGCTAATCCTCCGCCTCGGCCCGTGCTACGAGCATTCTGGCAGTTAGTGTGACTCGGGGGTGTTGACTCATTTAAACTAACATATTCATCCTGCTGTAACCAGGTTTCTGTAAGGCAGAATAAATCACCATAAATCAAAATAAGGCAGAGAGACCTAATGTTTAATAGACCACATTTAACTGTTTTAGTCTGTGGTGCAGTTGAAGGTGCTATATTATTTTTTTCTTTTTGAATTTTTATGCTTAAATAGATTTTTGCTGGTTATTGGTGGTTATTGGTGGGAGCAGGCACCGTCTCTACGGGGATGGGGTAATGAGGGGATGGCAGGGGGAGAGAAGCTGCAGAGACTACAACTCTGCTTCCTGGTCCCAACCCTGCATAGTCACAGTTTGGAGGATTTAAGAAAATTGGCCAGATTTCTAGAAATGAGAGCTGCTCCATCCAAAGTGGGATGGATGCCGTCTCTCCTAACAAGACCACGTTTTCCCCAGAAGCTTTGCCAATTATCTATGAAGCCCACCTCATTTTTTGGACACCACTCAGACAGCCAGCAATTCAAGGAGAACATGCGGCTAAACATGTCACTCCCGGTCCGATTGGGGAGGGGCCCAGAGAAAACTACAGAGTCCGACATTGTTTTTGCAAAGTTACACACCAATTCAATGTTAATTTTAGTGACCTCCGATTGGCGTAACCGGGTGTCATTACTGCCGACGTGAATTACAATCTTACCAAATTTACGCTTAGCCTTAGCCAGCAGTTTCAAATTTCCTTCAATGTCGCCTGCTCTGGCCCCCGGAAGACAATTGACTATGGTTGCTGGTGTCGCTAACTTCACATTTCTCAAACAGAGTCGCCAATAACCAGAGTTTGATCCTCGGCGAGTGGGGAAAAACGGTTAGAAATGTGAACAGGTTGGCGGTGTACACGGGGCTTCTGTTTAGGGCTACGCTTCCTCCTCACAGTCACCCAGTCGGCCTGCTTTCCCGGCTGCTCAGGATCTGCCAGAGGGAAACTAACGGCGGCTAAGCTACCTTGGTCCGCACCGACTACAGGGGCCTGGCTAGCTGTAGAATTTTCCACGGTGCGGAGCCGAGTCTCCAATTCGCCCAGCCTGGCCTCCAAAGCTACGAATAAGTCACATCGGCGGTCTGCATGGCTCTTCGCCCTCGTCCGGACTTTCAGCAGGGCAGAGCGGGCTGTACGCCACACCTGACGGCACCTCCTGAGGTGGGCCTGGACCGAGGGAACCCCGACCTCTCCCTCCACAGCTGGAAACAATGGGGGCTGGTACCCCAAACACGCTTCAAATGGGGAGAGGCCGGTTGCTGATGAAACTTGACTGTTATGAGCGTAATCGATCCAGGCCAGATGTTGACTCCAGGCCGTCGGGTGCGCGGAGGTCATACACCGCAGGGCCTGTTCCAGCTCTTGATTAGCCCGCTCTGCTTGTCCGTTGGTCTGTGGGTGGTACCCGGACGAAAGGCTCACGGTGGCCCCCAGTTCCCTGCAGAAACTCCTCCAGACCTGGGAGGAGAACTGAGGACCACGATCTGAGACGATGTTCATAGGGATACCATGCAGACGTATGACGTGGTGGACAGGAGGTCTGCAGTCTCCTGGGCCGACCGGGCGCTTCGGGAGGCCACGAAGTGGACCGCCTTGGAGAACCGGTCCACTATCGTCAGGATGGTTGTCATACCCTGGGACGCAGGTAGACCCGTGACGAAGTCCAGGCCGATATGGGACCAGGGGCGATGAGGCACAGGCAGCGGGTGGAGGAGTCCCTTCTCAGGTTGGTGGACTGCCTTGCCCCTGGCACAGGTGGTACAGGCCCAGACATACTCCCGGACATCGGCTTCCAAAGACGCCCACCAGAACCGCTGCCGGACAACTGCCATGGTCCTCCGCACCCCTGGATGGCAGGCGAGCCCGGAACCATGGCAGAAGTCCAAAACTGCAGTCCTAGCGTCTGGTGGGACGTACAAATGGTTAGGTGGTCCACCGCCAGGGTCCGGGTGACGCGTCAGGGTCTCCCTGATGATGTTCTCCACGTCCCACGTCAGTGTGGCGACGATAGTGGACTCCGGGATGATGTTTTCTGGTGGATCCGACAGCTCCGCTCTGACTTCCTCTTCATGCACCCGGGACAGTGCGTCCGACCGCTGGTTCTTAGTCCCGGGGCGATAGGTGATCCTAAAGTCAAAACGGCCAAAAAAGAGACCAACGGGCTTGCCTGGGTTTCAGACGCTTCGCGGTCCAGATATACTCCAGGTTCCAATGGTCGGTGAAGACCGTGAATGGAACCACAGCTCCCTTCAACAAGTGTCTCCACTCCTCCAGGGCCTCCTTCACCACCAGGAGCTCCCGATTGCCGACATCATAATTCCGCTCTGCTGGGGTCAACCTGCGGGAGAAATAGGCACAGGGGTGGAGTACCTTATCGGACTCCCCGCTCTGGGACAGCACAGCTCCTATCCCTGAGTCAGAGGCATCTACTTCCACAACAAACTGGTGGCTAGGATCAGGCTGCACCAGAAATGGCGCAGTAGAGAACCGGCGTTTCAACTCCCTAAACGCGGCTTCGCACCGATCCGACCAGGTGAAGGGAACGTTTGGGGAGGTCAGGGCTGTGAGGGGACCAACAACCTGACTATAGCCCTTGATAAACCTCCGATAGAAATTAGCGAAGCCGAGGAACTGTTGCAGCTTCCTACGGCTTGCCGGTTGGGGCCAATCTCTCACTGCCGCAACCTTGGCCGGATCAGGGGCGACGGAGTTGGAGGAGATTATGAACCCCAGGAAGGACAAAGAAGTACGGTGGAACTCGCACTTCTCGCCCTTCACAAACAGCCGGTTCTCCAATAACCGCTGCAGGACCTGACGTACATGCTTAACATGGGTCTCAGGATCCCGGGAGAAGATGAGGATATCATCTAGTTATACGAAGACGAACCGATGCAGGAAGTCCCGCAAGACGTCATTTACTAATGCTTGGAACATCGCGGGGGCATTAGTGAGGCCGAACGGCATGACCAGGTACTCAAAGTGACCTAAGGGGGTGTTAAATGCCATCTTCCATTCGTCTCCCTTCCGGATCCGAACCAGGTGATACGCATTCCTAAGATCCAATTTAGTGAATATTTTGGCTCCATGCAGAGGCGTGAACACTGAATCCAACAGGGGAAACGGGTATCGGTTGCGAACCGTGATCTCGTTCAGCCCTCTGTAATCAATGCATAGACGGAGTCCGCCGTACCTCTTGCCCACAAAAAAGAAACCTGCATCCATCGGGGAGGTGGAGTTCCGGATCAACCCGGCAGCTAATGAGTCCCGGATGTAGGTCTCCATTGATTCTCGCTCGGGGCGTGAGAGGTTGTACAGTTTACTGGACGGATACTCAGCACCCGGGATTAAATCAATGGCACAATCGTACGGTCGATGCGGGGGTAGAGTGAGTGCCAGATCTTTGCTGAAAACGTCAGCAAGATCATGGTACTCAACAGGCACCGTCGTGAGATTGGGGGGGACTCGAACCTCCTCTTTAGCAGTCACACCGGGTGGAACCGAGGATCGTAAACACTCCCGGTGGCAGGTTTTGCTCCATTGAGCCACAACCCCAGATGGCCAATCAATCCGGGGACTGTGCTTACTAATCCATGGATAGCCCAAAATTACTCTGGAGGTAGAAGGTGTCACAAAAAACACAATCTCCTCCCTGTGATTCCCAGACACAATCAGTGTTAAGGGCTGTGTCTGGTGTGTGATTAATGGAAGAAGGGTGCCATCTAGTGCCCGTACCCTCACTGGTGAAGGAAGAGCCACTAGAGGGAGCCCAACTTCTGTAGCCCATCTGCTATCAAGCAGATTCCCTTCCGACCCCGTGACAATCAGTGCTGGGGCTTGAAGGGTTAAATCCCCACAGAGGATCACAACTGGGATGCGTGCGGATTTTCGTGCATTACCTGCGTGTGTGTTATGGCCCACCCTTAGCCCAGTTTCTAAGGGTGAGCGTTGGTGTTTGACCGCTTGGGGCATTGTTTCTGCAGATGCTTGTTAGAGCCGCAGAAAAAGCACTCTCCGCGGGCCAGCCTCCTCTGTCTGTTTTCTAATTTTATTTTGGCCCTGCTCATGTCCATAGCTTCGTCAGCAGGGGAGCTGTTGTCACACGGAGCACTCGGGCTCTGGAGCGTGGGGAAGGCGGGGCTGCTTCGGAACGGGAAGGGAGAGGGGCGGCGCGTGCCCGGCCACGTCCTTCGTCTCGCTCCCGTCGACGTTCTTCCATTCGGTTGTCTAACCGTATAACCAGATCTATAAGCCCATCTAAATCCCGCGGCTCATCCTTAGCCACCAGATGCTCCTTCAGGACTGATGACAGTCCGTTTACGAAGGCGGCGCGGAGTGCAGCGGTATTCCAGCCGGACCTTGCAGCCGCTATGCGGAAGTCGACCGCATACTCAGCTGCACTCCGACGCCCCTGTCTCATTGACAGCAGCGTCGTAGAAGCAGTCTCGCCTCTGTTTGGGTGATCAAAGACTGTTCTGAACTCCCTCACAAACCCAGTATAAGAGGTAAGGAGCCATGAATTCTGCTCCCAGAGCGCCGTAGCGCAGGTGCGTGCCTCACCTCGAAGCAAATTAATTACATAAGCCACCCTGCTGGCATCCGACTCGTACATCACGGGACGCTGTGAAAAGACGAGCGAACACTGCATTAAAAAGTCCGCGCACGTCTCCACACAACCCCCGTACGGCTCTGGGGGACTTATGTATGCTTCAAGGGATGGTGGGTGGAGTCGTTGAATGACCAGTGGAATGTCTATTTTCGACACCGGGTCAGCAGGAGGAGGAGCTGCAGCAGCGCCCTGAGCACGCGCTTCCACCTGCGCGGTGAGAGCCTCCATTCTACGATTGAGGATGACGTTCTGCTTGGTCATTAGATCCAACCGAGCAGTAAAGGCGGTGAGGATTTGCTGCAACTCACCAATCACGCCTCCTGCAGACGCCTGTGCACCCTGCTCTTCCATTGGCTGTTCAACTGGTGGTTGACGCCCCTCGGAATCCATGACGTTGGCCGAGATATCCTGTGGGGAAGTGTAATGACACGGACCCACAACAGGGGGGCGCAAATGAACGGTCAATAGATAGTCCAATAAATACAATTTATTGGGGCAAATGTGCACAACAGGTCGAATACTGCTTTTTGACAGTCAATTACAAAATACAACAGGTGACGTGTGGGCAGGCCCGAGGGTAGGAGACGCCTATCCAGAGAAGAGCCGGGGCCCACAAGGTTCTGCCGCCAACGAAGACCTGCAGTACACCGAAGCCACCAAGTCCCAAGTCCCCAGGTGGCCTCTACTTCAGCTGTCAGATCCGGTACTGCTGGCAGGAACAAAAACAGGTTAATGGTGGGTGTGTGGACACCCAGTAAGCAGTCAGCAACTCACAATGTTTATCCACATGGAGGGAACACCTCCACCTCCAACTCTGGAACCAGTTAACTTCTACATTTTCTGTCTCACGTTACCTGTAATGATGGGTACAATAACAACTGTGCAAATTAAGCACACTCTACACTCATGTAACTTACTTATTGAATGAACTCTGTTCAGTTTTTGTAGGATTTCCATCCAATAAATATATGTAGCCTCACCTCTATTAAATTATAGATTTTATATAACGGCTGAGTGGATCCTTGTCATTTGGTTGGTGCTTTGTATGTCATGTGACTATTCATTCCATTTACTGTGTAATTTGATTCCATACATTTTGTACCATTGCACGCTGTGAAACACACACACACACACACACACACACACACACACACACACACACACACACACACACAAACTCCATTACACCATAAGCTGTCTGGAGGAATGTTAGGGTGAAAACTTGGACAATTTTCTGAAGCATTTTTTCCTGGACTGAGGAAGTACATAGATTTGTTTTTTGTTTTTGGCTTTTTTTTTTTTTTTTTTGGAAGATATCACGGACTACATCATCAGAATTATTTTTTAACTATCTAATTATTTTTCCAAGTTGACTGAGAACAATTTTGGACTCCTATTTAAAGTTCATGTTGGACTGTTGAAGCACCAGTGATGCACTCTAAAATGTAAGTCTTTTTTCTGTTGTTAATAAATTAATATCAAATGACAAGGATCTACGTATTTTAACCATTCTATAAAACAAATAATGAATGTTTTTACATTCTGTCAATGGAACGACTATTTAATTTGGTGAAGCCTCGTTGAATGATACGTTCCAGCTTTCACCTCATGAAATATTTGTACAATTGAACTCACAAACATTCATTATTTCTATAATATTGCATGGATGGTCTTTGTTTGAGTTGGTGTTATGTACATTATTGGATGGAATTATTGCACAAAATTCTTTATAGTTCTTCCAATGTCTTTTTTTAGTATAGTAATAAGTATCTGCCACTGTATTAAGTTAAAGTTGCTTAGTTAGCTTATTAATTAATCAAAAACCCAGACAGAGCTTTAATTCATTTGAAAGCTTGACTCTTAGTCTTGTCCATCCAAATTGGAAGTCCCAAAAACCAGTTTTATTTGTTGTTATCTATCGTCCTCCTGGTCGTTACTGTGAGTTTCTCTGTGAATTTTCAGACCTTTTGTCTGACTTAGTGCTTAGCTCAGATAAGATAATTATAGTGGGCGATTTTAACATCCACACAGATGCTGAGAATGACAGCCTCAACACTGCATTTAATCTATTATTAGACTCAATTGGCTTTGCTCATAATGTAAATGAGTCCACCCACCACTTTAATCATATCTTAGATCTTGTTCTGACTTATGTTATGGAAATAGAAGACTTAACAGTATTCCCTGAAAACTCCCTTCTGTCTGATCATTTCTTAATAACATTTACATTTACTCTGATGGACTACCCAGCAGTGGGGAATAAGTTTCATTACACTAGAAGTCTTTCAGAAATGCTGTAACTAGGTTTAAGGATATGATTCCTTCTTTATGTTCTCTAATGCCATATACCAACACAGTGCAGAGTAGCTACCTAAACTCTGTAAGTGAGATAGAGTATCTCGTCAATAGTTTTACATCTTCATTGAAGACAACTTTGGATGCTGTAGCTCCTCTGAAAAAGAGAGCTTTAAATCAGAAGTGCCTGACTCCGTGGTATAACTCACAAACTCGCAGCTTAAAGCAGATAACCCGTAAGTTGGAGAGGAAATTGGTGTCTCACTAATTTAGAAGATCTTCATTTAGCCTGGAAAAAGAGTCTGTTGCCCCTTCAAAAAAGCCCTCCGTAAAGCTAGGACATCTTACTACTCATCACTAATTGAAGAAAATAACAACAACCCCAGGTTTCTTTTCAGCACTGTAGCCAGGCTGACAAAGAGTCAGAGCTCTATTGAGCCGAGTATTCCTTTAACTTTAACTAGTAATGACTTCATGACTTTCTTTGCTAATAAAATTTTAACTATTAGAGAAAAAATTACTCATAACCATCCCAAAGACGTATCGTTATCTTTGGCTGCTTTCAGTGATGCCGGTATTTGGTTAGACTCTTTCTCTCAGATTGTTCTGAGTTATTTTCATTAGTTACTTCATCCAAACCATCAACATGTCTATTAGACCCCATTCCTACCAGGCTGCTCAAGGAAGCCCTACCATTATTTAATGCTTCGATCTTAAATATGATCAATCTATCTTTATTAGTTGGCTATGTACCACAGGCTTTTAAGGTGGTAGTAATTAAACCATTACTTAAAAAGCCATCACTTGACCCAGCTATCTTAGCTTATTATAGGCCAATCTCCAACCTTCCTTTTCTCTCAAAAATTCTTGAAAGGGTAGTTGTAAAACAGCTAACTGATCATCTGCAGAGGAATGGTCTATTTGAAGAGTTTCAGTCAGGTTTTAGAATTCATCATAGTACAGAAACAGCATTAGTGAAGGTTACAAATGATCTTCTTATGGCCTCAGACAGTGGACTCATCTCTGTGCTTGTTCTGTTAGACCTCAGTGCTGCTTTTGATACTGTTGACCATAAGTTTTATTACAGAGATTAGAGCATGCCATAGGTATTAAAAGCACTGCGCTGCGGTGGTTTGAATCATATTTATCTAATAGATTACAATTTGTTCATGTAAATGGGGAATCTTCTTCACAGACTATGGTTAATTATGGAGTTCCACAAGGTTCTGTGCTAGAACCAATTTTATTCACTTTATACATGCATCCCTTAGGCAGTATTATTAGACGGCATTGCTTAAATTTTCATTGTTACGCAGATGATACCCAGCTTTATCTATCCATGAAGCCAGAGGACACACACCAATTAGCAAAACTGCAGGATTGTCTTACAGACATAAAGACATGGATGACCTCTAATTTCCTGCTTTTAAACTCAGATAAAACTGAAGTTATTATACTTGGCCCCACAAATCTTAGAAACATGGTGTCTAACCAGATCGTTACTCTGGATGGCATTACCCTGACCTCTAGTAATACTGTGAGAAATCTTGGAGTCATTTTTGATCAGGATATGTCATTCAAAGCGTATATTAAACAAATATGTAGGACTGCTTTTTTGCATTTGCACAATATCTCTAAAATTAGAAAGGTCTTGTCTCAGAGTGATGCTGAAAAACTAATTCATGCATTTATTTCCTCTAGGCTGGACAATTGTAATTCATTATTATCAGGTTGTCCTAAAGGTTCCCTGAAAAGCCTTCAGTTAATTCAAAATGCTGCAGCTAGAGTACTAACGGGGACTAGAAGGAGAGAGCATATCTCACCCATATTGGCCTCTCTTCATTGGCTTCCTGTTAATTCTAGAATAGAATTTAAAATTCTTCTTCTTACTTATAAGGTTTTGAATAATCAGGTCCCATCTTATCTTAGGGACCTCGTAGTACCATATCACCCCAATAGAGCGCTTCGCTCTCAGATTGCAGGCTTACTTGTAGTTCCTAGGGTTTGTAAGAGTAGAATGGGAGGCAGAGCCTTCAGCTTTCAGGCTCCTCTCCTGTGGAATCAGCTCCCAATTCGGATCAGGGGAGACACCCTCTCTACTTTTAAGATTAGGCTTAAAACTTTCCTTTTTGCTAAAGCTTATAGTTAGGGCTGGATCAGGTGACCCTGAACCATCCCTTAGTTATGCTGCTATAGACTTAGACTGCTGGGGGGTTCCCATGATGCACTGAGTGTTTCTTTCTCTTTTTGCTCTGTATGCACCACTCTGCATTTAATCATTAGTGATTGATCTCTGCTCCCCTCCACAGCATGTCTTTTTCCTGGTTCTCTCCCTCAGCCCCAACCAGTCCCAGCAGAAGACTGCCCCTCCCTGAGCCTGGTTCTGCTGGAGGTTTCTTCCTGTTAAAAGGGAGTTTTTCCTTCCCACTGTCGCCAAGTGCTTGCTCACAGGGGGTCGTTTTGACCGTTGGGGTTTTTACGTAATTATTGTATGGCCTTGCCTTACAATATAAAGCGCCTTGGGGCAACTGTTTGTTGTGATTTGGTGCTATATAAATAAAATTGAGTGATTGATTGATTGATTGATTGATTGATTGATTGATTGATTGATTGATTGATAGTTTGTAGCTATATAACCCAACGGCATGTCTCTTCTAAAAAGACAAATCTTACAAAATAATCAATGAATCAATGAAATGATCGACATGAAGTTGTTATTTAAATAATTCTGTTTTAAATGCAACTATGTGTAGTCTTTTTGTGTTTTTGTTATTAACATGAAAAAGCTTTTTTTATTTTTAAAACTATGCCTCTATATCATGGTCAGCTGAGTCCATTTTGAGTCAACTAATAGATTTGTACTGATCCGAAGGTTTGGCGCACATTCTAAATCCAGGCCGTTGTTAAAATTAAAGATTAGAATAACTGTGCTCAGGCAAAAGGAAATCAGAATCATAAAATGTAAAAATAAAAGACTTTGAGCTGCTCTCGTCCAAGCCCAAAGTCTCTCTGCGGAGGGGTGTCAAACAAATCACACATGTAAAGCAATAAAAGTACCAGTGATGCATTCCTGCTTGGAAAGGTTTAAAGTGTCAGCTTTTGTGGTTTATTCCCACACAAAAGCAGGAATTTCTGTTATTTTTTCCACAAACCGGAGCACTTACATGCACAGTGAGACGTGTTCTGTAATTTTTTTTTTCTTTTTTTTTTTTAAATTGTCTGCTGGGCTTGAAGGGCAAACAAGCATCAAACTATGAGAGTGGAGACAGAAACACAGCAATGGAAAACCTGCATCACTGTCCATTGATGGGTTTGAATCGTGCAAGTGTACTTGAATGTCTTTTGTCTGTACATGTGAGAGCAGAGAGAGACAAATTGAAACAGTCCATTGTCATAAGTGACTCCAGTGTCAAGTGGCTGCTTTTGAGCCCGGCTCACACAGAACAGCCGCCAGGAAATTATTTAATCTTACCACACAAGTCCCACTGAACTAAATGTTCCCAACAAAAAAGCTTCATCTTGAAAATTATGTGCTGTACTGTATTTGTACAAGGAGAATGGGGCCTGACTGGTCTTGAATCAAGGATTTTCTGATTTGGAGACACCTGCACTAACTCCATGCACCATCTGAAGTTATCTGAAAGTGTAATGTATTGCATATCATATTTCAAGGATCTTTTAGCGTCTGCATTCACAGTGCCCTCCAAAAGTATTGGAACACTTGGTATTTCACACATTTAATTTGTTTATGCCAATAACAATAAAAAAAATACAAAAAAAATTAAATTTTTAAAATGATCTTCCTTAAACTCAAACTGAAAGCAAATATCTACTCCTTGAAATAAATTAATTAAAAATATAAAAGCCAAGATGATGGGTTGCATGAGTAATGGAATGCTTTGGTGTAATACCTGAAAATAACTAGTTTTATTGCCAGTTTTCTTCAGACAAGTCAGGGGATGGATACATGAACATTTCCAAGTCACTGAATATGTCTTAGAGTTTATTTACATCAATTATATAGAAATACAAACAGTATGGCATTCTATGGTAAATCTGCGTGGAGTAGACAGTTCAGCAATCATCAGGCTAATCGTCAGAGTGTGAACACACCCTGAAATCAAAAGGACATGAAGACAGTGAAGAATGGGGGAATATGAAGACAAGAGATTCACATACATAATAGTATTTAATGGCCGTAAAGACAACCTCCATCGACACCACTTATACAGTGCCTTGCAAAAGTATTCGACCCCTCGGTATTTCACAGATTTTAATTTGTTTATGCCATTTCAAACACAAAAACTAAAACAGGTTTCTCAAAAAACAAACAAAACTAAAATGATCTTCCTTAAACCCAAAACAAATCTCTACAAGTTGATATAAATAAATTAAAAATATAAAATGCAAGACGATGGGTTGCATACGTACATAATGGGCCCCTTTCAGTGTTGCCAAAGTAACGCTGAACAGTTACTTTACTTGTTACTTCATTAACAGCTGCGGACAACTTGTCGGCAGCTGCTGAATGTAACTCATAATAAAACTTGGTTATTTTTAAGATTGAGTACTCAGAAAAGTAACTATTAGTTACTTTGGTGATTAGTTACTTTGTTGATTATTCATTCTTAAGAGTAACCAAGTTAAGTTACCTGTTACCTTATTAGTTACATTATTTATTAGTTGCAAGTTGTTGGCAGCTTCTAATAAAGTAATTGCGTGAAGCTGCTCATGAAGTAACTGTATAAAGCAACTTAAAAAGCAACTATTTTCGAAGTTACTTTGGCAACACTGGCCCTTTGGTATAATACCTGTAAATAATCAGTTTTATTGCCAGTATTCTTCAGACAAGTCAGGGGATGGATACATAAACATTTCCAAGTCACTGAATATGACTTGGATTTTATATATATCAAATATGAAGAAATACAAACAGTATGACACTCTATGGTAAATCTGTGTGGCGTAGACAGTTCTCACAAACTGAGTGACTGTGCAAGAAGAAGGAGGGTGAGGAAAGCCACCAAGACACCCAGACAACCCAGAAGAAGTTACAGGCTTTCTGTGGCTGTGATTGGAGAAATTATGCACAGTGCATGTTTTGCATTTTGTATCCCCAGTTATACAGCTTCATCATGAAGTGGTACAGAGGAGGGTTTTCTTAAAAAGAAGACCTGAAAGTTTAGCTACAATTTGCCAGAAGGTACATCTGAGATGCAAGCCTAGATTTGATGTTTTGGTGAAAGAAAATCCTCATCATGTCCCAAAGATTAAAAAAAAAAAACTGCAGGTCACAGAGCATTTTCAGTTTGTGCACTCAGTTCAATTTCTATTGAGAGTTTTAAAATGAGACTTAAGACTTTTGGTGTTGTTCTTCTTCTTCTTAACTGCATACAATGTTTAATTGGTCAGGAGTTGTTTTTTCTTTACCTCAATGTTTCAAATTTGTATTTTAAGCACTTTCTACTTCATTAATTGTTTTTTGATTAATAGAAAATATACGAGATAGCTGTATGGATTGTTCTTTTTATTTTACTCTGTGCAGTACTTTTGTATGTACAACTGAAAGTGCTAGAAAATAAAATTATTAATGTTAAAAAGTAAGTCCTTTCAGCTGCTCCCTTGTTTTCACCACAGCAGATCTTAGTTTTGCACCAGATGCCCTCCACATCATATGGAGAACTAGTAGAGGTGGGTTTGAACCAGGAACCCGCTGCACTGGGGGGGGGGAAAGCGCACCGCTGAGCCACCACCCTGTCGTTGGTGTTGTTATTATTACTATTATTAAAGTCATTTCTGCATAGTTTTATTGGTGCAGGGAGAGTAGAATAAAAAAAAGAAAGTGGCTGCTTATCATTATTATTATTATTAATTCTGAGAGGTAGTCTGACACTTTGCCTAATGAACCAATCACAGCATCACACAGTCGTCATAGCAACAGAATCAATCAGCACTGCTCGGTGACCGCAGTTGCTATGAAAACTTCTATGAAGCACAAAAGCTGGGTGGAGAGATCTTTGAGAGTATTCATTAACATTTGTGAATACATGACCTGCAATTATCATAAAAGCTTGTTAACATCTACAATATAAAAAAAAAAAAAGAAAAAAATGTGACTTCAAGGATTGAAGGGCTTAATGGGTGGATTTAGGGAATTTATGACACATGGGAATAAAAGTTAGAAAGAAGAACACATCAAAGCTCAATCTCTTCTGCCTGAGCTGCTTTTCATGAAATATGAAGGTGTTATGAATAAGGAAGATGAGCTTCGAAACACTTGACATAAATCTTCCATGCTGCACTCCATAACCTGTTAAACATCAAATTTAATATGAGAATGATTTAACCAAGAATAAAAAAAGAAGGTGCTAAAGCATCGGGTCTCCATTCATCAAGGACGTCACATTAATTTTGCTATCCATTCAGGCATTGCTAATACTATGGATTGCTTTATAAATGCAGAAAGCAGAGTTAGAGGTAAAGACGTTAACAATAATGTGTGACTGCAAGAATTAGAGTGGAAAAAATGTGTGGAAAATGTGTTTCTTTTATGGGTTTGACACCTCAGTGTTTTCTTTCTCCTGAGCCCCGTTCAGGGCCATGTGACGTCCTCTGGATCGTGAGACTGAAGCGAAATAAAAGCAGAATGGTTTGAAACAGCACGTTAAACCTTTTAAATTTGTTAGACGTTACTCTGGGATTTGGAAGCAAAGTCTGAACAGGTCGTGGAGGAAAGTGTTGGATGTTTTCTTCTTTCAAAAATACTCACTGTGCCTGTCCATGAAATTTGGAAGCACAACTCCTCCTAAACCAGATGGTGGATTTCAGTGAAACTTCACACAGTAGTGGAGCAGATAACACCATTTTTTTTTATAGCAAAATCATTCAAAAGCTGGTACAAACAACAAATCCGACATGATGACTTCCAACAGAGTAATTAAGAAATCTGGTCAATCAGGCACTTGTAAATCCAAAATGACCTAATGAAAAATTATATTTTACATAGAAATGCTCCTATTACAATGGATCATTTTACAGCATCAGTGAAATCGCAAGATGCCACCTAATTTCACGATGGTCACTAAATCAACCACAACACCCCCACCTCCCGCCCTCACAAAAATTTTATTATTTGATTTGTGTGATTTTTTTTTTTTTTCTGTCAAATTGTAGGTTTTTCAGACATGCCAGATTTAATCGTTCACATTTCAACAACAATATGATACTCTTAGTGGCATAAATTGCCATTTGTCCATGTTGATTGCAGATATGAAAAATTACAACACAAAATATTCAACACTTAACACCTTTTAATAGGCCTACAGGTGGTAGACATAAACACTTTCAATATGTGCTGGTTGGAACCCATGAATATGGTACTAAATGTAATAGACTTAAGTCTAATTTGGCACATAAGTAAAATAAAACATAACAAATACCATTAAAGCAAACAATATATAATAATCATTTGAATCGATCAAATAGGAGCATTTTATGCAAAAACTGTTTTTCGATCAGCCATTTTGGCAGACATCTTAGGAAATGGCCGCCATCTTGAATTTGCAACTGAGTAATATCATGAGAATCACCATGAAAAATTTTCTGCTTGTACCACCAAATTCATTGGATTTTTTTCCCCATTATCTGCTCCACTACAAGATCTACATAAAACAAAAGGACATAACTGGACTTTTGTGTATATTTGTTTAACTTTATATTCATCTGATGCATATGTAATATTGAATTTGTAAGCACAACTCCTCCTAACTTCCCCCACTGGATGCAATGAGTTACAAGTCTACAGATATATTTATTCTCTTGAAGCTGTACGGCCTTTCAAATTTCACAAAATGTCACAAAACTGACAATTTAGTATGTTCTGAAAGCCACCCATTATAATGTATGTTTATTTTTGGAACATGTTGTAAAATTACAGCACATTTTAATGAAGAGAACATATTTATCGGGGGGGAGGATTCCATAGCAAATAGTATTTTCCTTCTGATGCCATCATGCATCAGATGCTTTATACCCCGTCACACTAGAACAGGGGTGGCCAAGTTTGGTCCTCGAGAGCCACATTCCTGACACTCTTAGTTGTCTCCCTGCTCAAACACACCTGAATCCAATGAAAGGCTCATTAAAAGTCTGCTAACGAGTCTTTCATTGGATTCAGGTGTGTTGGAGCAGGGAGACAACTAAGAGTGTCAGGAATGTGGCTCTCGAGGATCGAACTTGGCCACCCCTGCACTAGAACATAAATGAGCATGAACGCGGTACGAATGGTAATTCTAACAATATTTGTGCAATTCTTCCTGCATTTGAGCTGCACTTGAAGGCCTTGTACAGCATTTCTACAGCAGTCGGCACATTCGTGCAGCCAGAGCACATGCACTCTACATTCCTGTTTTGCTCATGCTGGAAAATATTCAAACAGCAGTTGAGTTGTTGGATGTTTTGACTGTGGGGGTGAAAAGGGGGCCCTCTGGACTCCAAACGCACACACGCTGATGCACACACACATATACACAGATCGGCTCCCACTGGAGTGGAGCGCGTGATTGGAGTTAACATACACTTAAGGGGAAAACATCAGTCCCAACAAAACTGGCCAGCATGGCTATTTTGTTTTATTAACTTTATTTGAAATTTTCCCGGAAAACTGATGCGTAAAAGCAGCACTGCATTTAGGATTTGAGAGAGCAAAGAGAGCTAGGTTTGGTTGCTTTGCAGTGGTTGGTGGTGGTGATGCTTGCAAAGTTGTTTATTTTCTTTTATTTTCTTGTCCGGATGGCGACGGTAGAAGTCGGCCAGGAGGGCCGGGTCCAGGATGAAGCCCTTCTTCACCCAGGAGCGTTCTTCGGGGCCGTACCCCTCCCAGTCCACCAGGTACTGAAAACCCCGGCCCATTCGACGGACGTCGAGGAGCCGGCGCACGGTCCAAGCCGGTTCCCCGTTGATGATCCGGGCAGGAGGTGGTGCCGGACCCGGGGTGCAGAGGGGTGAGGTGTGATGGGGTTTTATCCGGGAGACATGAAACACTGGATGAATCCGCAGCGAGGCCGGAAGCCGGAGCCTCACTGCGGCGGGATTGATGACTTTGAGAATTTTGAAGGGACCGATGTATCGTTCTTGGAGTTTCGGGGAGTCCACTTGAAGGGGAATGTCCTTGGTGGACAACCACACGTCCTGCCCAGGACGATACTTGGGGGCCGGGGCCCGCCGCCGGTCTGCATGTTTCTTCGCCCTCGTCCGGGCCTTCAATAAAGCAGAGCGGGCGGCACGCCACACCCGACGGCACTTCCGTAGGTGGGCCTGGACCGAGGGCACACCGACCTCTCCCTCAACCACCGGAAACAAGGGGGGCTGATACCCCAAGCACACCTCAAACGGGGAGAGGCCGGTGGCTGATGACACTTGACTGTTGTGGGCGTACTCGATCCAGGCCAGGTGGGTACTCCAGGCCGTCGGGTGCGCGGCTGTCACACAGCGTAGTGTCTGCTCCAGTTCTTGGTTGGCCCGCTCTGCTTGCCCGTTGGTCTGGGGGTGATACCCGGACGAGAGGCTGACCGTGGCCCCCAGTTCCCGGCAGAAGCTCCTCCAAACGTGTGAGGTAAACTGGGGACCGCGATCGGAGACGATGTCTGATGGTATCCCATGCAGACGGACGACGTGGTGGACCAGGAGGTCCGCTGTCTCCTGGGCCGTTGGTAGCTTTGGGAGGGCCACGAAGTGGGCCGCCTTGGAGAAACGGTCCACTATCGTGAAGACGACGGTGTTTCCCTGGGACGGCGGGAGACCCGTGACAAAGTCCAGGCCGATGTGGGACCAGGGGCGATGAGGCACGGGCAGCGGCTGTAGCAGCCCTGAGGTCTTTCGGTGGTCGGCCTTGCCCCTGGCGCAGGTGGTACAGACCTGGACGTAGTCCCGGACGTCGGCCTCCAGGGATGCCCACCAGAAGCGCTGCCGGACGACTGCCACGGTCCTTTGCACCCCAGGGTGACAGGAGAGCTTAGACCCGTGACAGAAGTCCAGCACTGCCGCTCTGGCTTCCGGTGGGACGTAGAGTCTGTTCTTTGGTCCGATGCCGGGGTCCGGGTCACGGGTCAGGGCCTCCCGGACGGTCTTCTCCATGTCCCAGGTGAGGGCGGCCACGATAGCGGACTCCGGGATGATGGGATCCGGGGGATCCGACGGTTCCGTTTTGACTTCGTCTTCGTGTACCCGGGACAATGCATCCGATCTTTGATTCTTGGTCCCGGGACGGTAGGTAATCCGGAAGTCAAAACGGCCAAAGAACAGTGACCAGCGGGCTTGCCTGGGGTTCAGCCGCTTGGCGGTCCTGATGTACTCCAGGTTCCGATGGTCAGTGAAATCCGTGAACGGCACGGCTGTTCCTTCCAACAGATGTCTCCACTCTTCGAGGGCCTCTTTCACCGCAAGGAGTTCTCGATTGCCGACGTCATAGTTCCGTTCGGCCGGGGTCAACCTGCGGGAAAAATAGGCACACGGGTGAAGGACCTTATCGGTCTTCCCGCTCTGGGAGAGCACCGCTCCTATCTCTGAGTCCGAGGCGTCCACTTCAACCACTAACTGGCGGCTAGGGTCGGGCTGCACCAGAACTGGTGCAGACGAGAAGCGCCGTTTCAACTCCTTGAACGCGGCTTCTCACCGATCCGACCAGGTGAAGGGGACTTTTGGTGAGGTCAGGGCTGTCAGGGGGCTAACAACCTGACTGTAGCCCTTAATAAACCTCCTGTAGAAATTAGCAAAGCAGAGGAACTGTTGCAGCTTCCTACGGCTTGTGGGTTGGGGCCAATCTCTCACCGCCGCAACCTTGGCCGGATCAGGGGCGACGGAGTTAGAGGAGATGATGAACCCCAAGAAGGACAAAGAGGTGCGGTGGAACTCACACTTCTCGCCCTTCACAAACAGACGGTTCTCCAACAACCGCTGTAGGACCTGACGGACATGCTGGACATGAGACTCAGGATCCGGGGAAAAGATGAGTATATCGTCTAGGTACACGAAGACGAACCGGTGCAGGAAATCCCGCAAGACATCGTTTACCAACGCTTGGAAAGTCGCGGGAGCATTAGTGAGACCGAACGGCATGACCAGGTACTCAAAATGACCTAACGGGGTGTTAAATGCCGTCTTCCATTCGTCTCCCTTCCGGATCCGAACCAAATGATACGCATTCCTAAGATCAAGCTTGGTGAAGATTCTGGCTCCATGCAAGGGGGTGAACACAGAATCCAACAAGGGCAACGGGTATCGGTTGCGAACCGTGATTTCGTTCAACCCCCTGTAATCAATGCATGGACGAAGCCCGCCATCTTTTTTACCCACAAAAAAGAAACCAGCACCCATCGGGGAGGTGGAATTTCGGATCAACCCGGCAGCTAATGAGTCCCGGATGTAGGTCTCCATTGATTCGCGTTCCGGCCGTGAGAGGTTGTACAGTCTACTGGACGGGAACTCACTGCCTGGAACCAAATCAATGGCACAATCATATGGGCGGTGGGGAGGAAGCGTGAGAGCCAGATCCTTGCTGAACACGTCTGCAAGGTCATGGTACTCCGCCGGCACCGCCTTCAGATTGGGCGGGACTCGGACCTCCTCCTTAGCGTGGGAGCCGGGAGGAACCGAGGAACCTAGACACTCCCGATGGCAGGTCTCGCTCCACTGAACCACTACCCCGGACGGCCAATCGATCCGGGGATTGTGCTTTAGCATCCAGGGAAAACCCAAAACCACACGGGAGGTGGCTTGAGTCACAAAGAACTCGATCACCTCCTGGTGGTTACCTGACACTACCAGAGTTACTGGTGGTGTCTTATGCGTGATCGGTGGGAGTAGGGAGCCATCTAGTGCCCGAACCTGTACAGGCGAGGTAAGAGCCACCAGAGGGAGCCCTATCTCCCTGGCCCATCTACTGTCTAGCAGATTCCCCTCAGAGCCCGTGTCCACCAGTGCTGGGGCCTTCAGGGTTGAATCCTCATACAGGATCGTGACTGGGAGTCGTGTGGCAATGTGGGTGTGTCCCACGTGAATGTTTCGGCCCACCCCTGGCCCAGTCTCTAGGGGCGGGCGTTGGAGTTTAACCGCTCGGGGCAGTCGCTTGCAAGATGCTCACTCGAGCCACAAACAAAACAAGCTCCGTAGGCCCGCCTCCTTTGTGCTCCAGGTGCCCTAAATGTTGCCCTGCTCGTGTCCATAGCTTCATCAGCAGGGGGAGCCGTAGGCGCACGGAGCGCAGGAACAGAGGAGCGTGGGGAGGGCGGAGCCTGGGCGGAACCGGAAGGGAGAGGGACGACGCGTGCCTGGCCACACCCTTCGCCTCGTTCCCGACGGCGTTCTTCTAGCCGGTTGTCGAGTCGTATGACTAGATCGATGAGCCCATCTAAGTCCCGCGGTTCGTCCTTCGCCACCAGGTGCTCTTTCAGGACCAGTGACAGTCCGTTTACAAAGGCGGCACGGAGGGCAGTGCTATTCCAGCCGGATCTCGCCGCCGCGATGCGGAAGGCGACTGCATAGGCAGCTGCGCTCCGACGCCCCTGTCTCATTGACAGTAGCACGGTTGAAGCGGTCTCTCCTCTATTGGGGTGATCGAACACCGTTCTGAGCTCCCGCACAAACCCATCGTATGTATGAAGGAGCCGTGAGTTCTGCTCCCAGAGCACTGTAGCCCAAGCGCGTGCCTCCCCACGAAGCAGGTTTATTACATAAGCTACTTTGCTAGCGTCAGTCGCGTACATCACGGGACGCTGTGCGAAGACGAGCGAACACTGCATCAAAAAATCCGCGCATGTCTCCACACAGCCTCCGTACGGTTCTGGAGGGCTTATGTATGCTTCTGGGGACGGAGGGAGGGGCCGTTGAACGACCAGTGGAACGTCACTATCACGCGCAGGATCCACGGGAGGGAGAGCCGCAGCGGCGCCCGGAGGGCGCACTTCCACTTGTGCGGCGAGAGCCTCCACCCTGCGGTTTAGGAGAACATTCTGCTCGGTCATTAAATCCATCCGAGTGGTGAAAGCGGTGAGGATCCGCTGCAACTCACTGATTACCCCTCCCGAAGACGACGACGCGCCCTGTTCTTCCATTGGCCGTTCAACAGCCGGTTGACGCCCCTCGGGATCCATGACGCTGGCCGAGATATCCTGTTGTGAAAGTGTAGGAACACGGACCCACAACAGGGGGGCGCAAATGAACGGACAATGGAGAAGGTAAATAACAAGGTTTTACTGTTGTGAAACGTGCACAACCAATACAACAATTGACAATTTGGGGTTAAGCCGAATTCCACTGGTGTCGTGTGGGCAGGCTCGAAGGTAGGAGACGTCCGTCCCAGTCGAACCAGAACCACCCAGATTTCCTCTGCCACCGAACCCTGGAAGTACTGGAACCGCCAAGTCCCGAATTCCCAGGTGGCCACTGCCTCCGCTCGTCGGATCCGGTACTGCTGGCAAGAGAACAAAACACACAGGTGTGGATGCGGCTGCACCCAGTAACACAGAGAGGGGAGAAGCCGTCTCCACCTCACGTCACAATACTGCAGGAAGGTGAGTACTTATCTGAAGCAACGGCTTTGAGTAGACAGCTGTCCTGCAATGCTCAATAAGAAAGGCAATAATACAGCAGAGAATCGTTACCTCTATCTTAAGGCGATATCTCGGCACTGAGGTGGAGACGCCGTCCTGGTGATATACCTCCGTGCTGAGTGGAGTCAGCTGTGTCCAGTAATGGGTGACAGCTGTCACCCTGGCTGCTCTCGTAAGGCGGCAGCGCCCTCTGGTGCCTGGAGCCCGCACTCCAGGCAGGGCGCCCTCTGGTGGTGGTGGGCCAGCAGTACCTCCTCTTCAGCGGCCCACACAACAGGTGGGTTAAGAGCAGTCTTTAATATCTTTAATATGATGCAAGCTGCAAAACAAAAAACTTTTTCGAGTAGCACATATCTAATCTTACTTTCACCCCTGCAGGTAGTAACGCCTGTGGGTGTGCACATCGGTGATCATGCGTCCATAATAATTCGATCACACATGCAATCCACTGATGCAGTTGTCAGTGAATCCTGGTTAACATGCAATTGGTGCATGGGTTGGATGTCATTCAACACCCAGCAGCGTGACACAGCAGGTCTTCAAAAGAGCAGACCACAGTGCTTCCCCTGACAAGCCCCCGCCACCCACCCCATGCTTGCTTTCCATCCAGACCTCAGGTGACACATATGGCTTTGGCGGGGCAGTCTGTATATTCCTGATGCATTCTGCCAACATTGTGGGGTTTTGTGCTGTGTTGTTTTCAGGGTAAATCATCACACAACGTTGCAAAAGATGTTGGTTGTTCACAGTCAGCTGTGTCTAAACTCTGGACCAAATACAAACAACATGGGAAGGTTGTTAAAGGCAAACATACTGGTAGACCAAGGAAGACATCAAAGCATCAAGACAGAAAACTTAAAGCAATATGTCTCAAAAATCGAAAATGCACAACAAAACAAATGAGGAACGAATGGGAGGAAACTGGAGTCAACGTCTGTGACCGAACTGTAAGAAACCGCCTAAAGGAAATGGGATTTACATACAGAAAAGCTAAATGAAAGCCATCATTAACACCTAAACAGAAAAAACAAGGTTACAATGGGCTAAGGAAAAGCAATCGTGGACTGTGGATGACTGGATGAAAGTCATATTCAGTGATGAATCGCGAATCTGCATTGGGCAAGGTGATGATGCTGGAACTTTTGTTTGGTGCTGTTCCAATGAGATTTATAAAGATGACTGCCTGAAGAGAACATGTAAATTTCCACAGTCATTGATGATATGGGGCTGCATGTCAGGTAAAGGCACTGGGGAGATGGCTGTCATTACATCATCAATAAGTGCACAAGTTTACGTTGATATTTTGGACACTTTTCTTATCTCATCAATTGAAAGGATGCTTGGGTATGATGAAATCATTTTTCAAGATGATAATGCATCTTGCCATAGAGCAAAAACTGTGAAAACATTCCTTGCAAAAAGACACATAGGGTCAATGTCATGGCCTGCAAATAGTCCGGATCTTAATCCCATTGAAAATCTTTGGTGGAAGTTGAAGAAAATGGTCCATGACAAGGCTCCAACCTGCAAAGCTGATCTGGCAACAGCAATCAGAGAAAGTTGGAGCCAGATTGATGAAGAATACTGTTTGTCACTCATTAAGTCCATGCCTCAGAGAGTGCAAGCTGTTATAAAAGCCAGAGGTGGTGCAACAAAATACTAGTGATGTGTTGGAGCGTTCTTTTGTTTTTCATGATTCCATAATTTTTTTGTCAGAATTGAGTGATTCCATATTTTTTCCCTCTGCTTGGTCTAAAAACGTAACCGTTACTGACTGCCACAATTTTTTTTCCTGATTTCTTATAGTTTTGTGTCATGTCTGTGATCTGCTTTTTTTCTACAAAATTAAACAACTGAATGAACATCCTCTGAGGCCGGTGATTCCATAATTTTTGCCAGGGGTTGTACGTTCAGTGCAGACAAATATCTTAACAAGAACACCGTAAATTGCTGTACAGATACCAGGAACCTGCTGACTGTCATCGCTCTTAACCTCAGGTAACCCCCAGCAGAAATGCTGCAACAGTGTATTAACATGGGTTTAGAGCGTTTTAAATCAATAATATTATATGACATATGTATTTCTAAAGTGGGAGAAGGGGCCTTAGTCAGGGAAGTGACCAAGAACCTGATGGTCACTCTGTCAGAGCTCCAGCATTCCTCTGTGGAGAGAGGAGAACCTTCCAGATGGACAACCATCTCTGCAGCAATCCACCAATCAGGCCTGTATGGTAGAGTGGCCATAAGGAAGCCACTCCTTAGTAGAAGGCACATGGCAACCCACCTGGAGTTCTCCTCATCAGACCAGATGATTTTGTCTCTCGTAGTCTGAGAGTCCTTCAGCTGCCTTTTGGCAAAGATTGAACTCTTTGATGTGAATGCCAGGCATCATGTTTGGAGGAAACCAGTCACCATCCCTACAGTGAAGCATGATGGTGGCAACATCATGCTGTGGGGATGTTTTTCAGTGGCAGGAACTGGGAGACTAGTCAGGATTGAGGGAAAGATGAATGCCGCAATGTACAGAGACATCGTAGATGAAAACCTACCCCAGAGCGCTCTTGACCTCAGACTGGGTGATGGCGGCTTGTATTTCAACAGGACAATGACCCAAAGCACACAGCCAAGATACCAAAGGAGTGTCTTCAGGACAACTCTGTGAATGTCCTTGAGTGGCCCAGTGAGAGCCCAGACCTCAATCTAGTACAGTCCTCCTTCAGGGTCAGAGGGCACATAAACCACACTGTCTACCAGACTGCATGAAAGAACCCAGACTGAATTAATAAATATCTGAAACAAAACATGCTTAAAGCCCCTTTCTCACTTTCATGGTCCTGCATCCTGGATGGTCAACAATGTCTGAGCTCTTGGAAAATCTTAGAGCACCGTTCCCCAATCCTCGCCCTTGGGACACACAGTGCCACACATTTTGCATGTCTACGTATCTGTTCAAATAAGCCAAATAACACCCGATTACCTGATCTGATCAGAGTAGATCAAGGATAATTGGGAAAACGTGCAGAACCTTGGGCCCTATTTCTCGTGGCAATTCCTCAGTGGTGAGGAGGATTGTCTCTTGATCGGTTTCCGGACATCCAGCATCAATCTAAAGATGCCTGTGCATGGGTTTGTTGAACGTGGGAATGTCGACAAACACACGGTCCATGACAGTTCCTTAGCCTGGTCTGATGGCTGGGAAATCCTAATCAATTGTGGTCTGAGGACCTGCTGTAACCTTCATCCACCTTCACAGCTGTTGGGTTTCAAGCATCACCGTTTTTCACCATTGAGGACTTCTTGTTTCATTAATGGCCTATTAGCTGTCTCATGTTTAGTGTTCCTATTGAGCCTTCGTGGTTACAGTAGCGGCCACGGAGCACACAAGGTCCCCACCGTAATTCACCCCTACAGGCAATCCCCGACTTGATCCGTTACCCAGTTGTCACATTCGCAGATCAGGATTTGGATTTTGGGTCCCATTATCAAAATTGGGAAACACCATTTTAGAGTTCTGGAGGGTGTAGTATGTGATTAACTGGATTATCCTATCATTGTGGGATTTTCAAGATGTTTGAAAATAACTTTTTTTTTTTTTCATCCCTTGCATTTTGTGGAGCCTGTAATGTTGTTGCCCATGGAGGGCATCACTGGGAGGTTTTCCAGAAGCACCAAGGCTGTGTTAAATTTATACTACAGGTGGGTTACATTTGTTTTTACACGTCACATGGTACAAGTTTAGGGCATTACATCATCAGTCACTACATCATTCGTGGGCACTGGTTATTTTCATATGCCAGTTTGTCAGTTACCGAACTTTTGGGACACATCGAGAAAAAAAAGCGAGACTGTAGCTTTAACAAGTAAGTGGCCGCGCCTGAGGTTCTGCAGTCTCTGGTTGTCTTTTACGGTGTATATAAACTGTGCAACGTCTCACATTCAGCAGAAACTACAAAGTTCATTTTAGATTAAACTAAGTAGGCTTTTCTCAATTACTGGGCACAGATTAACGGCTCTTGTTATTGGGTCTGAATATCAACGATAAAGGGATACCATCGACAACAGGACGCCTGCAATCCAATTTTTCTCTTTCATAAACACGGAGTTCAGCCTACTAGATTTTTCCTCACCTTGGAAATCCGATTAAACTGTTATCAGTCGTGCCACCTGCACAGCGCTGCTCCAACTTTAGTTACAGATACAAGCTTAATCCTTAACATGAGATATGTTACATGTGCAGTCGCAGAGGCCCCGATTCATTCAGAATCACTTGAAACCTCGGCTTTTGACTCAAGCAGTGACATTCTCTCAAGTACTCATCTGTTCCAATAATACATTTGCAGAAACTCGAGTAAATGGTGCAACAGAATTCACCATCATCTGAGCTACTGATATTTGCAGGATGGTGAAACACTGTCACCAAGTGGACACTTGTATACTACTACAATATTATTGTAAAAAATATGTATCACTGAAGGTCAAATCACATTAAACTGGGGTTATCACAGATCACAAAACCCACAGTTCAGTTTCGATCACGGGTTTTAAGTCAACGATCGGACCATTGTCACGTCAGTTGGGGGAACAAAAAACAAAAACTTTGCTTTCCTTTTTTTTTTTAAACACACTTAATAAGCAATGCAAATGAGGAACTTCTGTAGTCCTGATTGAAAACAAAGTGTCCAATATTTAAAATATTTCAAAATAAAATAATGCTCTATTAAATTGCAATATGAACAGTATCCGTGAATTTAAAAAAATGGAGCAAAGCTGAATCACTATAATTAACTGGGGGTTAGGGAAAAATCTGCCCAAATATTTATTTTAACATAGGACATGATTACTGGTTTCATCCACATTGCAAAATCTACCATAAAAAGGCAATTTTCATTGAATTTACACTTCCCCCGTGTCATCACATAAGTTCTTTGAAAGAGTCTTTGCTCAGAACTTTACTCGGCAACAAACAAAAGACTTCTTGGTTGCGCTATATCGCTTCGGGAACCGTTATGAGAGGCTTTCACTGAACTATTTTTTTTAAAGATATCATTTATTTTAATTTTTTATTTGCAATGTGAAAACATGATGAAAATCCTACAGCTCTGCCTCACCATTTTTAAGACTTCTGAAAAACTGATTTTAAGACATTTGAATAATTAAGGCCTTATTTTAGATTAACAAATTCAGTGTCTTTGAAGACATTTTAAGGATCCACATTAGCCCTGCACCTCCTCGCCCAAATTCATTCAGATCAATGGTTCTACAGAGCAGATGCTCGGAAAAAGTTGGGAATACTCGTCGTTTTCTGGAGCTCTGGACTTCCAGCCACCTCAGCTGCATCCGTATGTTCAGTGTGGCGCTCTGTTCAGTGGGCTCACAGCTGCACAGTGAAAATGCAACTTATACTTTCTTCAACTCCTGATGTTTTTGAGAGATTATTTTGGTGTTTTGACCCTGACATGGGCGGAGCCTACAGCAAACTGTAGTGGACCATGAGGTTGTTTTAAACATGAAAGCACAGTTGCATTCCCTCCACTCGTACTATGACTTCACTGCAACTGCATCAAAATTAAAGCGGTTACCCCTTTAAAATCAAGTCATCATGACATGAAATCACAGTATTACGCCAACATTTAAGTTAATCAAGTCCACATAGTACACCATTAAATGCTGTAGACCTGTATTGTTCAATTCCTCTTCAAAAACACCACAATCCTTTACTTTAACAGGTTTTGTGAATCACCACAAAAAGCTACACTCGTGGACCTGAATCAAAGGTGACCCAAAACTGTCTCTTTGGGCACAGAAATGTTGCAATTCATATAAAATGGGAAGATTTTTAAATTCACAGCATATCTACTCTTTTATTAACAAAAGTGACAAATGACTACCCCAGCGTGTGGTACATTACAGAACACACCAGCATAGACAAGGAGCGGAAAAAACACAACCCACTTCCAGGCAAGTAGATAAGAATCAGTCTTGCAACGAATTGTGGAAGCTGCGTTTAAGGCCCCGTCACACTTAGCATGAATGAAGCCGAATGTGGGGAAAAAGCCAATCTTCGAGGCGCAGCCGGGAGAGACGGATATTCAGCCAGCTGTGTATGAATGCCGTACGACCACTTAGAATGTGGGCGGATCCCGTCTCAACTGATTAGTGCACAACTGTGTGTATGAGTACGACTGCAGTCCAAACGTGGTTGGAACGCCGTACAAATACCTAGAATGCTGTCAGATTGCAGCAAGAATAAGAAAAATGCCCATCAAATGCCATACGGGTGCAATTCATTTGCACCCAAAGTCTGGTTGGAAGGCAAGCAAGGAGAGGGAATGGGGGACCAAGCGCTGTCTTCTGCTGTTTTTTTCAAGACGTGCCATTCCCATCATGTAAACCAGGTACTGTGATCATAGCAGTTCTGTTGTGCATGTAAGGGCAGTGATCAGATGATATGAGTTCATGCACGCACAGCGGGGCAATCAAATGTTAGTCTCATGCCTTTCCTCTCTCCAGGTTATTAGGTCAATGAGATGTCCACACTTTAGTTCACGCGTGTCCCGCCAATCAGTTAATGCCTTACGACATAGTGTCTGGACTTTGCAATCACGTGTTATGTGCCCTGACGTGCAGCAGGCCCTTCCACTGTCCGGCGCATCATATGGGATAAATATATCGTGGTGGACGAGGTAAGTGCCGTCAGCACTTGGCTGATGTAGCCATCTCATGGTGCTCCAAGGTTGACAGGGATTTTAATCACAGACTGCAGCCTGGCTGTTGTTCACTCTGTGCTGTGAGACACATCTGGAACCGGTCCAAAGGTGATTTTCTATTTTATTCATATTGTAATGGCTTGGCAACACAGCTGGAATGTCATTCCTCCTAAACAGTTCAATGGTGTATGGTATAATATGCATATTACAACTGTGACACACCGAACAGCTGCACTGTGCCGCAACGAGACTCTGGGATGCATTGACTCACCATGGGGCAGCGGCGCATCTGCACGTAGTGTTACAGCTATGATGATCATAATATTTCAAATACATTATCTAACGTATGGGAGGGAATGACAAGCTATCTGTAAGATAAGGTTTATTATGGATATAGCACCCTGTACAGATGTGTGCACTGCTCTGCGACTCTAAGATGCATTGACTCACAGCACATCTGAATGGGCTGTTACAGCTATGATAACAGAGTATTACAGATACATTATCTAACCCATGAAAGTAAATGACAATGTATCTGTGTATAAAGGTTTATTATGGATATAACACGCTGTTCAGATGTGCATGCTGCTCTGAGATGCATTGACTCGCAGTAACACATGATGCTTTCAGTTTGATTGCGCAATGTTCATGTCTAGTTCACGAGATGAATGTGTGCCACAGACATTCCACATAATATTTCCTTTACACACCCCGAACGGGATCCAGTGGAAGTGCACATACAGCTCATCCTTAGCACAATCGAGACATGCCAGCAGGATTTGACGTATCTGACCTTGGCGAATGTCTCTCGAGCGCGATCACACTGTTCTGAATGCTGTTTTGATGCCGTGAGAATATTTAGAACACAGTCACACTGCAGTCAGATGGCACATGGACTGCTGTTTAATATTTTTCCACTTCGACTGCACATTGAATGTTTGGGCAAAACATTTGGAGCGGTCGTACGACTGTGCCAAACTGTTTAGAATGCGCTCAGAATGCTGTCTGATGGCTGCGTATGCATCTCTGCACTTCCCAAATGTGGGTCAAATTTTCATTCGTACGCCATTTGGGCTCATTGAGCCTCTAGTGTGACAAGGGTGTTCCACTGCAAATCAAACATCTCAGTTTTTACAAAAAACAAACACATTGTTTTTTTTTTTTTGTCATTAATCGTGGTTCATCATAAATCCAGGTGGATCCTCTGGTGGCGTTTCAGGTTACATTTCTGGGTGAAGCGTTTGCCACAGGCCAAGCAGCTGTATGGTCTCTCTCCGGTGTGGACTCGCCGGTGGGCCTTCAGGTTGCTCAACTTGGTGAAGGAGCGGCCGCACAGCGAACAGCAGAACGGCCGCTCCCCTGTGTGTGTCTGCAGGTGGGCTTTCAGGTTGCTGGGGTGTGGGAAGCACCTCCCACACTGGCCACAGCGCAGCAGGTGCCTGGGCACAAGGTGAGGGTGAGAGTCCGGGTGGGACACGGGGTTGGCCTGATGGGAGTTTGCAGACTGTTGCTGGGATTTGAGGCTGACCCACGAGGCACCACTTCGGTTCAGTCCCGCGGCCTGTTTATCACCAAGGTGAACCCTGTGAACAGACAGCGGTGGCGGAGGAGGAGCAGTGGCTTTGGAAGTGGAGGGAATTCTGTTGAGGGGATTTAAGTTGACAGCCTGAGTGTGAGCTGCAGACAGCGCTGCCGTGCTGTTCGAGAGTATCTGAGGGGGCTTTTTAGCTGGTCGGTGGAGGTGCTGGACAGCAGCTTGCAATCTGACTCCAGGACTCACTTTGGAATGAATCTTTATAGCATCCTGCGCAGCAGCCTTCTGGGAAATCTGGTTCTGCTTGAATGTGTCTGAACTCACCACATTTCGCTTTACCGATGATGGGAAAGCTGCCATCCCAGAATCTGCCAGTTTTTTATTTTCCTTCGGTTCACCTTTCTCATACCTGTTCGAGTCAACAACAACCTCCCGCTTAATCGCTGCACTCCCCACCTTGCTGTTTTGCACTCCTGCTTTAGGAGGTCCCGGGGAGGACATCTGGTCTCGACTTGGGGTGGCCGGAACTTGAACATCAGCCAGTACAGACTTGGCAGGTTCGAGCTCCACAGACTTCTGAGAACTTGTGGTGTTTCTTGTGCCATACTCTGTATCTGGTCCAAGTGTGTGATTATGCAGAAATGCAGCTGTTGTGAGAGTCAGGCCGGGCCAGTCGGTGTCCATGGCCAAAGGTGGGACATTAGATGCTTCCGTCACAATATGCGTGTCCTCCTGGTCTTCCAGGAAGACGCGTGCTGTCAGCGGCCGGGAGTCTCTCTTCAGGACATTCCTTGGTAATTTGTCAGCATTTTCCTGGGTCTGTTTTGATTCCACATCTGTCGCCTCAGCACTGTGGGATTCAGTTTCTGCATCACCTTAACAAATGTACAGAAACAAGACTGAATTACGATTTCAAAACAGATACTCTGCAAAAGCATTTTAAGAACTATTATTTTGGATAGGGATGCACCGATCCACATTTTTTTCCACTTCCAATCCAATCCTGATGCCTGAATTTGGATATCTGCCGATAAGATACTATTCCAATACCAGAGCTCTGTTTGCATTAATATTATTATTATTAATATTAATATTATTATTATGGAGGAGGAGGGCGGACCATTTGGTCTTACTCACTATGCCAGGAAAGAAATGTTAGCAGACTGAAAATTAGTGGAACTAAATTTAGCAGAAGCTAATTAATCCCCTGATGGTTTTCAAAATTAGCTGACGTGATAATCCGCTAACGAAAAAGTTAGCTTCGCTAATTAGCAGAACTGTGCCCACCACTGCTCCTGTGCACCTCCCTAGGGAGGTGTTCCAGGTACGTCCATCTAGGAGGAGAGCCTGGAAAAGACCCAGATGGAGAAATTATATCTCCACACTGGCCTGGGAACACCTCGGGATCCACCAGTCTGAGGTGATTCATGTGGCTCAGGAAAGGTAAGATCAGGGTCCCCTGCTGGAGCTGTTGCCTCTGCCACCCAGTTTTTAATAAGCGGTTGAAGATGAGTGACTGAGACTTGGTTAAATTTGCACAGGTGTATGAAGATCTTAAGTTATTTGTACACTTTCTTTAAACCACTGGATGTCACTGTTGCCTACAGAAACATTCTGACACACTGCAGCAAAATATTCAGAGCTTCACCTGCCTGTGGTTGTTACACAAGTTGTGCAACGCATACAAAAAACAACAGTCAGTAATGAGCCAACGTTACGCAACATGATGCTCACCATCCAAGGTAACGCTCCATCCTCCCACATGAACAGAACAAAATGGTTTGTTCACCGCTTCTTCCTTCACATCCACTGTAGGGGTAACATCAAGTTCCTCCAGAACCTGCACAGCAGACAGAGGACAGAGTTTATGATGTTTTATTTGTACATGTTTCTATTAAGTATATTATGCACAGTTTCCATCATCTCTGGCCCTGTGTTAGTGTCGCGCACAGTTATGTTCACCTTGTTAAACAAATGTGATCCCGCTCTCATTTCATCTTTTCCATGTGTCCCCTCATAGGAGGGACAATGACAAGTAAACAGATTTCCTTGTGAATAGTAATTCCTATGTAATGATGTCACTTCTGGTTGTTTGTCTTCTAGTGAGATGTCTCAAAGACACATGAATACATTTCAATCAAATTTGGTGGAGACACAAGCTGCAATCCTTGGGTCAGGGAGTTTTGATTAGAATTCACCACATTTTCTGGAGTATCAGTGACACTTTTTTGTAACTGGTTTGGGATGTCTGGTAACTTGTACTCCAGTGTGACCTATATACTGAAAAATTACACATTTGTTATTAATAATAATTGTAATAACTGTTTTTGATGGGCTTTCCCAAGAATCGCAGCACGAAACACGTCACATTGCAAGAATAAAAGAACAAATGCCAATAATAAATGTAAATGACATCAATGCACAAACCTCCCAAATTAAACCGCTGATAATATAGAAAAAGGCACGACTTCTACTCTAGTGTGACTTGTGTTTTTTTCCTCTTAAAGAGGCATTTTTGGCAGGTGTGACTTACACTCTGGTCCTACTTATACTCCAGAAAATATGAGTCAGATGTGATTTGATGATTGCTGTTTTATGTTGTCTCCAGCTGGTTTCCATGTTATTACGCCAGACGCTGGTGAAGCAGTGAAAGTAGGGTGTTGTTTTCACTGCTGTGTGGGCATGTGCAAGATAACTCAAAAACAGGTAGACTGATTTCCTTCAAATTTGGAGGGAATATATTTAGAGATTGGTAGAATTTGGTGGACAAAGGTCAAAGAAAACATGATACAAAAACACTTTTTTGTATAAGTCAACAATGAAGAAGCCTAGATGGGTCATGTAAAGCATGTACTGATCAGCATATTATTTGTGATTGAATGGTATAATTGAATTCATAATGAAGTCATGTGATGAATTCATACTGTCAAGAACACCATTCGGCCCCATAAAAAAAAAAAAACATTAGTTTATCATCCCCGCCCGCATGCCAAAATCGGTCCGCATCAATTTTTACTTTGATTTTGGCCAATTTCATTGACAGCGGTACAGCTGGCGCAAGAACCGGCACGTCTGCTAGGTGGCGAGTATGCTTTGACTAAAGACAACCACAGTTGCTCCATGTTACTCACACACAGTATGCATGTTTATCACGCTACTAGCGTGCAGTACACTGACTGTATTCAACATGGAAAGAAGATTTATTTTAAAATTAGTCTATATTTTCAGTTCCTCACTTGGTATGCAAGTGTTGTATGTGTCGTTTTTCAGGTTTGAAATGACATTGTATTTACCTGTTTCTAAGAAAAATAAAATAAACAAGAGCAACATTTCTGATATACGCCAATCTGGAACTGGATCACCTCCAAAATTCAGTGGAGTCTTCCATGCCCTAATATCTATCTGCAGTGCAAATTTGGTGAGAATCCCTGAAGTAGTTTTGACATAACCCTTAAAAGCCCCCTTACCAAAAAGTAGTATATGCAAGTATGTTTCAAGTATACTTCTAGTTTACTTTTTATATACTTATCAGTACTATTTTTTGGTAAGGGCCTATAAATAGAAATCCTGAGTCCAAATCCGGATCCAGATCACCTCCAAAATTTAATGGAGTCTTCCATGGTTGGACATGTGTCTGTGGTGCAAATTTGGTGAGAATCCGTGAAGGAGGTTTGCGTAATCCTTCAAGGCCTATATAATGTGAAACGTAATCCAGAATCTGGGTCCAGATTCTGGATCATGGCCTAATATGTATCTGTGGTGCAAATTTGGTGTGAATCCATGCAGCAGTTTTGACATAATCCTGCTAACAGTAATCCTTCAAAGCCTAAATAAAGTGAAACTTGATCCAGAATCCCGATCTGGATCACTTCCAAAATTTAATGGATTCTTCCTTGGCCTATCATCTACCTGTGGTGAAAATTTTGTCAAAATCTGTGCAGTAGTTGTGACGTAGTCTTGCTGACAGACAGACAAATACATAAATAAAAGGCGATGATTTTATTATGTACTTGCACCACTTTTGTCTGATGTCAAGGATCATAAACTTTTTTTTTTTTTAATGGGGCCGTACAGACAGGTGTATATTTACTTGCACATGTACATTGTTCTAATTCTAATTAGCCCTCTGATGCCTTTCACTGGTTCTTTGGTAAACCAGCACCAAATCCAACTCGGTGAAGGACAGACAAGCAGAGCACTGCTGGTCCTTGGAGGAGGTGTGCACTCTGTGAATATAATTCTTATCTTAAATCAGCACAGAGTACTTCTGAGAAAGTGATGTCACCTACTTGTAGTTTCCTTGCAGGGCTGTGACTGGCTGAGGTCTTATCTGTCTCCATTGCCGACTCAGGTACGACTTCACAGTGACGACCTCTGCTCCACCTTTCCAAAGAATCACCCTCTTGTTTCACTCCACAACTACTCAGAACACCTAAAATAACAATAATTTAATGCCTAGGCAGATTTTTTTCTTAAATTTTTAAACCGTTTCTTCGTACACTTAAAATGTTTTGCTCCTTGTTGAATATCCAAAGTTTTTAGTTATTTTATTCACTCACTGTTTCTGCTTCTGGTTAACTGGTTAATTTCATCTCAGTTTGTTATCACTCGCCCACCTGAACAAAGCCTCCAAGGCCCTTAATCACCAAATCAAAGTTGGCACATGGGTAGTCTCTGTGAGGGCTAGTGTTACCATAGCAACAGTGGGTTGATTTGCATATTACTAACATCGTTGGGTCAATGAGGGCAAAATCCAACTTTAACTCATATATACAGACTATTTGATTGAGTTACGCACACAAATTACAGCTGACTCCAAGACACCCGCTCGGTATCAGAATGCTGACAGATCTCTGGTTGTTCTCACCATTCTGGGATTCCGTTATTATGTCTTCTGCAGCGTTAGCAGACAAATCCACATCATCCTCCGCACTGACACACCTCCCAGGTCCTCCCAGTTTCCTCTTCGCCCACTGCAGCTGCATCCTCAGAGACTCCACCTCCTGGTTCCTGCGCCTCACCTCTTCCAGAAAACCGTCCTCCACCAACCTGGTGACCTCGAACATGGCTGTTTTCACCACACTCTCCATGACATCGGACAACTGCGTCTGAAATGTCACAATCAGGGCGTCCAGCTCCGCCATGGTGCAGCCGGTCACCGTCTAATCTCTGCTGCACAACTAGATAACAACTCTGCTGCTGGGGGTTAAAAGTCCAGCTTATGGAAAAGTTCACTCCTTGTTGATGGAACGCACAAGAACTAAATGTTCCTGGAGTGTAAACGTTAATAATTAGTACAGCTGGTTTCAAAATCCCAAACTAAGCCAAGCAGCTAACGCTGTGTTAGCTTAGCATCGCAAGCTAATAACCTCACAACTAAAATATCGAACATTATTAGTCTGTGTGAAGCATTTTTTTTCCTATACAGCTAAGACAATAATAACTATGTTTAAACGTGTGACAGCTTTTAAAGCAAGTGAAATTCGTGTACAAAAACCACTTAGCCAAACAAACTGTGCTACAGTCGCTGATAATCCTTGTTTTTGCTCGTGATGTCACCAGAAACGCACGACGGAAGCCCGGAGGAACGCAAGGCCAAAACGAAACGCGTTTTTTGGTGAAACCGATAGGTTGCGCCAAAACGGTTTAAGTTCCTCCGCGGTGGCAATCGTGCATGCGCGTCAAGGGTCTGTTTGTAGGAAACTGAAAACGAAACTTGGCACAAAACGTTGATTAATAAATGTGAATAATTTAGTGAGCGCGGAGCTTTGTACTCAGATCACAATGTGCAGAGACGTAGTGCGCCAAATAAGGAATTTGGCGCGTTCTGTGTTTGTAAGCACGAGCCGATCGCTGCTCCAACCACCAACTCAACACCAAAACGAGCACGCGCGAGAGAGAGAGGGGGTGGGGGGAAGACAGTGGGAGGGAGGAAAAAGAAAGAAAAAGTTGGAAAGTATGGAAATGCACATTTCAAAAAAATGCAGCAATTCTTCCATTTACTTTTATTTCATTGCAAATTATATGAATCAGAAATATTTCATAATTTTAAACATTTCCTGATCAACTTCATTTCATTAGGTACGTGATAAACAAAAAAATTAAGTTCAAGGAATTGTAACATAAATTGTGCGGTTGGCCAGAGCCTTCAAATGATTTGTTCTATGTCACATATGAAGAAGGCTATGAGCATGTGAAGGTCGGAAGATCTTGGTAATTTATGTCTGCATGAGCTGTGACCCCTGTCTAATTATTATCTCATTTAAATGTGTGCTCTGCAACGATCTGTCATATAAACACTGTTTTCTGACAGTAGTTTCCGAGCTAAAAAAAAAAAAACGGCTAATTCGCCATGTCCGCCATCTTGACATCGGTGTTGCGGATCATAAAAATATGCTTGCGAAGTCTTCGATCACCACCAAACTTCACAGAAAGGTACATAATCACATGAATTACATGTATTTGAAAGCCAATCTTACTCACCTTTACGAGCGAATGTTTTCAACGCAATTTTTCAATTAAATTTTTCACGGAATTTCCTAAGTTCTACTCGTCACAGGAATGCCATTTGAAAATGAGATTGGGGGGTCATCTACATCATCAAATAGGGAGATTCCCGATTGTCAAAAAATAAATGCATTCTGAGAAGCGCAAACTCAGCACTCGCAAGCCAGGTGCAGCTGATACAGCCACAGCAGCGGACGCCATTTTTAGGTCATACACGTGTATCCATTCCTGCATTTAAGGACTGCAACACATTCCAGAAACAGTTGGGACACTCAAGCATTTCCACTTTGTAATGATGCAGTTTTTCCTTACGGCACTTAGACATTTTGGCACACAAAGCATTTCAGGTGTTATTTTGTCCCATTCTTCCCGCAAACAAGGTCATTGTTCTTGGGGGCAGGCCAGTCCAGTTCCCATATCCTTTCTTCCACAGCCATGCCCTGTGTGTGTGTGTGTGTGTGTGTGTGTGTGTGTGTGTGTGTGTGTGTGTGTGTGTGTGTGTGTGTGTGTGTGTGTGTGTGTGTGTGTGTGTGTGTGTGTGTGTGTGTGTGTGTGTAGAATGGTTTTACACTATATTTTAAAAAAAAAATGCATGGACATACCTGGATAAGATCATCATCTTGAAGGCAGTACTGCTCCCATTTTTTTCTTCTTTTAGTCTTTAGGCAATACACTAAAATAGATTTATCTTGTCCCCATTCTTTTTTTTAGATTACTTTGTGTTCTGCAGTTTTATTTCAAAAGATATGGCAACAGGAACAGTTCATCTTTGGTAATATAAAGAGGCATCCAAACAAAAAATAAAACCTTCATTAAAGGGCAAAAACCATAAATAATTCATGGCCTGTGGTTCCTATAGTTTTTCTACGGAGGACCAGCTGCTAAGTCCCTGTTTCCAGCTCTTTTGGAGGTCAGTTACAGTAAAAAAAAAAAAAAAAATTAAAAAAATAATAATAATGAAAAAAAATAGTACATCAGTCACATCATGCCGACCTTTGTTGAATAAACCCAAACATAACATATAAAGTTGCATTTTACTAATTTATTGAGCAATTGTTTCCTTTAAACAGTAACATTTTTTTATGTTTTGCATTGCTTAAAAGAAAAAGAAAAAGAAAAACTGCACCAAGCAAGAGAACTTCATGAGCAAAAGTGCAGAAAGTCTTTATCTTAACAATTCACATTCTGTGCTTGAGTTTTGGAAAAAAAAGTGCATATGATGCAACTATTAAATAAAAATAAAACTGCCATATCAGTCTTTCACACACTTCAGCACATTTGAATATTTGTCCATTTGCAAGAAAAATCTGCCCAGAAACTAATTAGGGCTAACTATCAGAATTGTCATGTTCAAATGACATCTAGCGTGTTCTTGCATAATAAGTGCAGGAACCTTAAATGTTATGTAGGAACAAAAGTGCATCTACATTTTCTGGATTGAGCGTGGAACATCTCTCCTCAACCAGTCTCCCAGCAACACCAAAACTATGCTCAGGAGTACTTACTGCTGCAATTGCCAACAGCCTCATGGCAACTGGAACAAGCCAGTAAGGAACCACGACTTGCACATGGTTACTGATGTACAGTGAGGAACCGCAACCTGCACATAGTTACTGACATACAGTGAGGGACCGTGACTCACACATGGTTACTGATGTACAGTGAGGGACCGCAACCTGCACATAGTTACTGACATACAGTGAGGAACCGCAACCTGCACATAGTTACTGACATACAGTGAGGAACCGCAACCTGCACATAGTTACTGACATACAGTGAGGGACCGTGACTCGCACATGGTTACTAATGGACAGTGTGGGGCCGCAACCCGCACATGGTTCCTGACGTACAGTAAGGGACAGTGACCCGCACATGGTTACTAAGGTAAAGGACAGCGACCCGCACATGGTTACTGATGTACAGTGAGGAACCGCGACTTGCACATGGTTACTGATGTACAGTGAGGAACCGCGACTTGCACATGGTTACTGATGTACAGTGAGGGACATCGACCCGCACATGTTTACTGACGTACAGTGAGGGACATCGACCCGCACATGGTTAGTGATGTACAGTGAGGGACATCGACCTGCACATGGTTACTGACGTACAGTGAGGGACATCGACCCGCACATGGTTACTGATGTACAATGAGGGACATCGACCTGCACATGGTTACTGACCTACAGTGAGGAACCGCGACTTGCATATGGTTACCGATGGATTTATTTAGTCTCTTCTTGTATTGTTCCTTCTGTGACATGTTTGTTATTGTTGCACTATGTTTTTTGTTGGTACATGCTTTCATATTTTTCCCAATTTTATGAATTAATTGGCAATATTTATAGTATACTCCATGTAAATAAAGATTATGTAATTTGAGAGAGAGAGACCTGAAGGATTCCCCCCACAGTCCTTCTGCTGTTGTCACTGGACTTGACACTCTGCGTCCCTTGTGGCCAGGATCCGGTTCACCATCTTCCAATCAAGAATGTACTGGACTGTAGCAGTGATATAGTGTGTCGGTCCTCTCCTGGTGGTCTCTCGTCTGCATTAAACCAATTCTGTATGTTATTAGCCCTCAAATTATTTTACATGTAGAACAGATGACCAATTTAGAATATTGAGCATTTAAATAGTTTAAAAATGGAGGGAAAAAAAGAGATCTAGTGCTAGAAAATCTATAGATCATAGACTACTGCGTGATATCAAGGTAAACATTTTTGTATTACAAAATAGTGCGGTGTAACGTACCTGAGCTCCTCCATCACCAGTTGTTTTATTTTCTCGTGCTGTCCTTCAGGATGGCGGGAGATGGTGCGTGCACATGGCAGCACGTCTTCCACCTGCACCTTACCTCCATATTTGACTCTACTGCAGCGTTGATGATCCTTTCCCCTCAACCACAACAAAGGCTCTTAAATCTTGGCTGCACATGTGAGCAGCCAAGTCTTTCATCAGCAACTGTAAATGGTAATCAAACCATTCCAATTGTATCTTTCTGAACTCTTCAACATCAAACTCCATCGTGTCAGTATTTACAATGTGCTTTAGCGATAATAGGTGAAGTTGCTCCAAAACTTTTAAGTTTCATACATATATATTATGGCCACTCTTAAAACTTCAGTTATCTTTATAATTTTATTTCTGGTAAATTTTAGAATTGATTTAGATGAGATATACTCATTATCTCACAGGAATATATCACAATTATCTGGGAACTACTTTTTGCGCAGGAATTTATCAAACACGTTGGCCACGGGCGTGTACTAACACAGAATATACAGAAACTGTATATTGTTGTTCAGCCAAAATGAAAGCATCCATTGCCTGAGCTAGTGGCGTGCATAAGGGTATGGGAAAGTGAAGGCCAGAAGCACTGTTGCCTTCTGGGCAGTGTAGTTCCTTTGACTTGCTTTACAGTGTAGGCTTACTGAGGACCAGATGTCTATGTGGCATGGAAGGTTTGTGATAGAAAATTGTAAATCATAAAGCCTCTATCACACCAGGCTTACATAGAGTTGCGTAATGTGGTGTACCGACAACGCTGAGCTTACACTGCCCCAAGTTGGCCTTATGTGGCAATACACTGAGGGACGCAAAGGGGTCCATGAAATGGACGCAAAAAATTTAACATAATTTTTTTTTTTAGTCAATTTTAGCGTAGAGCACTGGATGCAGAAAGTACGTAGTTTTTACGCAAGTCTATGCAATACTATGCTACTGTACACCACACCTATGCAATTGCATGCTACCCAATGCCATTTTATTCATCCCGCTGTACTCCATCATTGTTGCTAGACTTTATTATTCCTGGACTGCAAGACTGCTTTAATTACCACAAAATGCCATAAAGGAAAGGCAGAGGTCATGGCCGAGGCAAAAAATGTTCTCCTGTTCCTTCTTCACATGCTTTCAGTGATAATAATGAGGAATCACCTGCACCACCATCTGAACATAGTGATGCAACTGGCAGTGAAGCTTCAAAACCACAGAAGAAGAAGAGGCAGTCCATTGTAATTCCAGCAGCAGCAATGTGTTCTGGACAGCAGGCAGGAGTGGAGAGAGAGGCAGAAGGCTAAGTTTATATAGTGGCAAAGGGCTACATACGTTGCAGTAAATATACAATAAGCAACCATACGCAACCACGCACCACGGTACACCAGCCTATGCATAACCTACGCAGGGACTATGCCAATTTTGGGCATACTCGATATGCAGCACAACACAACTCTACGTAGGCCCGGTGTGAAAGGGGCTGATGTGTGTTCTGTAAATCTGAGAAAAGCCCTGAGATCAAACATTTTGTTTGTGCACCTCGACCACAGAGCTGTGACTGAAGTACTTAGGCAATTAATTACTTTGTGTTTTAGAATTTTATTAGATTTTGATCATGTTTTACAGATGTTTTCACTTGGAGGCTAATTTACTTATTTATATTTGAATGTCATAAAACAAAAACATGTAAAGACCCAAAGAGGCCTTTTCTTTTTGAAATAAAGTTTTTTTTTTTTTTTAAATGAGGTGCTTCTGACATATGCATAAGGAGATTTTTTTAATCTAACTTGAAAACAGCTTCCTTTCCCTTATATTTACCAAAAAAAAAAAACCCCAAAAACTAAAAACCTAAAAAATAAAACCCAGGTGTTTGTAATCTGTTTACCTAATGTAGTGCTGAAAATACAAAGAAGCAACTGGCAATTAAAATGCCACTTTTAGTATGAACATCATTTACAGAAACAAATCATTTTCATCTGTTACACACTCAACATGTGTCCTGTAAAAAGCAGCAATGAACAAAAACAAGACTTAAAATCATAAATGAACTGTTGTATTGCGCTTTTTAGGACATTGTTCATATCAACAGAAAACAGTGGAGTATAAAGGGGAGGGGCTTCATATTGGGAAGCAAACAAACACGATTTGATCAAAAAGCATTGGTTTCATGATGGTTTTCGAGGCTCCTCATCCACTTTTAAAATCTAAAACCCCTTTAGCTCTGTAGGTCTGTCACATGTTTGCGCTGATGTGATTTAAGATGATCCAGGCGTTTAAAGCTGAGGCCACACACGGCACAGCAGTATGGTCTTTCCCCAGTGTGGGTGCGCTGATGAACCTTTAATATGTCCGCTCGGGTGAAACTCTTCTCGCACATGGTGCACCGATGAGGTTTCTCCTGTGTGTGAATTCGTTGATGCAACTTGAGATTCCACAAACGACTGAACTTGTTGCCGCACACTGTGCAACAGTACGGTTTGTCACCTGTTTGGCCACATTTGTGCGTCTTCAGGTTCGAGAAGGAAGGAAAAGTTTTGCCACAACGGCTGCAGAGGTGAAGCCCCAGCCCAGAGTGAACCTTCTGGTGGACTTTGAGGTTACAGGCTTGAGTGAAGGTCTTGTCGCACTGGTTGCAGGAGTAAGGCGGCCCTTCTCCGGTGACCTTGTGAGTCTGCCTGTGGGTGTTGAGGGAGGCTGAATCGGAAAAGGACATGGAACACTGGTTACAGCTATGCCGCCTCCCTCCTCGCCCTCCTGCATGATGCTGAACCTTCTCACCCACATTCATGGTATCATTGTAAGTAACAGAAGGCCCGTACATACTCTCTGTGTCTCCCATCCGAATGCCCTGACCCCGGAAACTCAGTCTGTTGCCTGAATCAGCAGACACGTGTTCAGGGTACAAGTTGCTCGGGTCCTGTAAGTACCCTTCCTCATTGATCAACAGGCAACTGAACTGTCCGCTCGCATCCATGTTTGTCCTTGAAGCTGAAACTGCAGGTGAGTCCACTGCACCTCTTCGATGCCGCGGGTTACCTGTTTGGTAATCGTGATGCGCACCTCCTTCCGGTGCATCCATATCCCCCTCATAGTGACCCATGTAACTCAGATCCTCACCTACATTAGGTGGTGAGCCTTGTAAGCCATCCAGGCTGCCCATATCGATCATGTTTGCGTCTTCATAATCCGTCTTATCAAAACCACCTAAGTCTTCCATGCTGTATCTGTTCTGGTAAAGGGGTTCAGCTGTATCACCACCTTGCCGGGATCCTGTTCTCTGGTCAAAACCACCTTCCCAGTTCATCTGGAACTTATGGAGCTTCTGGTCATTGAAATGTTTACTGGGCCCAGGAAGACCAGATGTGTCTGTTTTATACCAAATTAAAGAGGACAAAAAAATAACTTCAGTTGGAATATAAATACAGGATTTGCAGTAACCTAACTGTCAAACAATCAGAGTTATTGTCTTAAAATGGCTTTCATGTCATTTCAATTCAATTTCAATTTATTTTATATTACATAGCACCAAATCACAACAAAGCTGCCTCACGGTGCTTCAGACAAGTAAGGTCTAACCTTACCAACCCCTAGAGCAAGCACACAGGTGACAGTGGTAAGAAAAATCTCCCTCTGATGATAACATTTAGCTTGTGCATCATGTTTATCCTGTAATGCAGCAGTGATCTATTTCTTTTCACATTCTTACAAAATTTGTTCATGATGGGAAAATGTGCTTCCTGTACAGTTTTCTTCATAAAGTGCTCACCGTCCAAACTTACACCCCATCCTTCCTGCGACTCACTGGCATCTGGAGTGTTCTGCGAGGTTTCCTCCTTCAGCAGTCGATCCAGCTTTTCATCTTGTGCACAGGGGGACTGGCAGCACAAAGTCAACACAAATACAGTTAAAACCACTCCAAACAAAACCAAAACATTTGTATACATAAGCTTTTTCCCCCGATTGCATCACTAATGTCCTTCCTTATTAAAGCTACAGTGTGCGCAGCCATTCCACTCTGTGCACAACTGATGAAATCTGATCTCTGAAGATTGGCAGAGTAAGACCCGATTAGCACTCGGGTGGGAGACAGTTGAAACAGTCTGAACTGTTTGCATGAGGACTGCGGCTTTCAGGTGTTGAGTCAATCAATGGACAGCATCAATGGACATATTTCGACTCATGATTAACTTACAAGAAACGTGAGTCAACAATAGCATAACCTACAACTTATGGCCCGTGTATGCGGGACGTATCAGCCATACACTGGCATGCGGCAAAAATATTGTGCATGCCCAAAACATTTTGACGTACTCACCGTATTACAACCCCTGGCAAAAATTATGGAATCACTGGCCTCAGAGGATGTTCATTCAGTTGTTTAATTTTGTAGAAAAAAAGCAGATCACAGACATGACACAAAACTAAAGTTATTTCAAATGGCAACTTTCTGGCTTTAAGAAACACTATAAGAAATCAAGAAAAAAAGATTGTGGCAGTCAGTAACGGTTACTTTTTTAGACCAAGCAGAGGAAAAAAATATGGAATCACTCAATTCTGAGGAAAAAATTATGGAATCGTCAAGGTGTGACAGGGGTGTTAGGAACACCAGGAGCTGTTCATGTATATCTCCCAAAGAACTAGAGTCGTATCAGCAAGGGCATAAGACATAAAACTTGTGCAAACTGGTAATGTGAATACAGTAGCTATGGGATTTGCTGTGGCGATTTCAAGCAAATGGTACAAGCAAAAAGACAAAAAAATTATAATATTAAATAAATAAAACAAAGCTACAATGTATAAGATTTAGTGCCATCTATTGGTGAAGCTGCTATGCTGCAAATTACAAAAGACTGAGTTACAGTATGTCCCCTCTGGGCTCCTGTATCAACATGGCGGTGCTACATAGCGGTGTCCATGAGGGTGATATGAAGGACTTATTCTAAGCTCATGGCGACATATCATTTCATTGTTGCAGGTTATTTATTATACACTAATGAACAGATGGTTATGAATGCTAAATTTAATTTCTGCTAACAAACGCCTCAAAATCCTGCACATTGCATGATTTAAGGGTGTTTATATTGTTATAATTATGAAATGCTGAGGCTTAATCAGGACTTGCATCCTCATATGCACAAGCCCATTTCCAAATAAGTTGAGACAGTGTAAAATGTAAATGAAACCACAATATGATGATTTGCAAATCACTGAAAAGCTAAGTAGCAGCATGGTGGCTTAATGGTTAGCACTGTTGCCTCACAGCAAAAAGGTTATGGGATTGATTCCCACTTGTGGCCTTTATGTGTGGAGTTTACATATTCACGTGGGCTCCTCCCGGGTGTCCCGGCTTCCTCCCACATCCAAAGACTTGCAGGTTAGGTGGACTGGAAACTTTAAATTGTCAGTAGGTGTGTGTGCAGGTGTGAATGTGTTTGTTTGTCTATATGTGGCCCTGCGACAGACTGGCGTCCTGTCCAGGGTGAACCCTGCCTCACACCCTGTGACAGCTGGGATAGGCTCCAGTCCCCCATGACCCTTAATTGGAGTAAGCGGTTGATGCAATACACCAGTGAAAATGTGTGGTTCTGGCTCAAATAATTCATCTATCTGATAAAATTACCCCTGCAACGGTGAATGACACTAAACATAGTATATCTTTGTATGCAGACAATGTCCTTTTATATGTGGGGTCTGTCCAATCCATCCCAAATATTTCTAGCTATTTTCAGTAGTGTCAGTGATATATCAGGATTATAAGATTAATTGGGATAAGTCTGACTTTTTGCAAATAAATATTTCTTGAAAAAAATCAAGTATTCTCAATATAATAATAAATCATTTCCTATTAATTCTACACGAGCTGACTTATATTAGACATAATTAAAAGAAGAAAACTGTTGCATTTGTTGGATCCAAACTTACCCCATAGTTTAATCACTCCAGACAAACTTATTGAAATAAAATCGTGAAGCCGCCTTCTCATACCTGCTGTGCCTTTGCACTTTTGGTCTCTCGTTTTGCCTTGTCCGCTTCATGGTGAGGTGTCTCTGTGTCTGGGCCCTGGACACGACTCATTTCTTCTTGCAGGACACACTCCTGTTTGAGAGTCTTCTCTGTAGAACAGGCAGGATTGTGTAATGTTCCTTTTTTAACTGTGGCAACTCCAAATTGTAGTTTAATGGTCAACAGAGATGAGAAAACCATTGGTCCTTCTCTACCAAATAAGACTAGGAACTGACGTGAGAAACTAAAACATCTGAGTAGTCCTCTTTGTTTCCACAAGAGAAAACGAACCATTAAAATTCAGCTAATTCAACCAAGAACAGTAACTTTTTGTGAGAAATCTTCTTCCCGTGCATCAAAAGAACAAAGACGTCCTTGTAATTTTTATGACTTACAGCAGCAATTTTCTGAAATCTAAATGCTTCTTGTAAAAGAGCTGTGCTGAGATAGAAGGGAAACTGCTGAATCTTGCTCTGTGAACCAGGAGCAGCCAAGATGATTATGTTGAACCAGTCAGCAACACTGTTACACTCACCAGCCACTTTATTAAGTACACCTTGCTACTGCCTTCAGACATGCCGAAATTCTTTGTGGCACAGATTCAACAAGGTGTTGGAAACATTCCTCAGACATGTTGGTCCATATTGACATGACTGCATCACGCAGTCACCCATTCAACCAGTCTGCCCATTCTCCACTGACCTTTGACATTAACAAGGCATTTTTGCCAACACAACTGCTTTTCACTGGATACCTTCTGTTTTTGGTCCCTTCTCTGTAAACTCCAGAGATGGTTGTGGGTGAACATGTCAACAGATCAACAGTCTGAAATACTCAGACCAGCCCATCTCGCACCAGAAACATGCCACATTCAAAGTCACTTAAATTTCCTTTTTTCCCCATTCTGATGCTCGGTTTGAACTTCAAGTCATCTTTACCATGTCTAGATACCTAAATACATTGAATTGTTGCCATGTGATTAGCTGATTAACTATTTGTGTTAAACAATTGAACAGGTGCACCTAATAAAGTGGCTGGTGAGTGTATTGGTCCGTCAGAAAGTATTCCTGAACAGGAATTTTCTGCAAGTCCAAATCTATATCCTGTACATCTCATCAAACAAAGGCTTAAATTCCTAAAAGGCTTCATAGATTCTTAGTGTTGGGAGCCACTAACAGACAACAGCACACTGCCGAGAAGCGGCATTCTGCTCCTTGAGTTGGGTCATATAAGTTGTGATATAAATGGGCTGCACCAAGTAAAATGACGCCCCAGTTGTCACCCAGTATTGCAAATGTATTTGGCCATTGTTGGTTATACAGCACCGCATCCACACCATGAACTGCAATAAGGACAGCACCCACTGTTTTTAAATTACCCAACGTCTTAACCTTAACCCTAACCATAGGTTTTGAGCTTGAACAGCTTTGACACCATGATGCCCTGATTTATCTTGCAATAATCATGGTGGTTTCTTATTGAATGCTGTACAAAGTGGTGGAATATAGGGCCACAGCAGTAGCCACTTTGACTTTGTCTATGTTCTCACAGCAGATGAAGAAAGGGTTAGAGTGATTACAATTACTGGATCTGAAATGGGGCAACGCACCTATGGTCTAACCTGCTTGGGCTCACTGAATGAGCCTTTTTCCACACATGAAGCCTCATTGTATTTGGCTTAGTGTGGCGACCAACACTTGGAACTGCTTCTGAGTTTGAAAAAGCCACCAAGCAGCTATAAACTGATTCGTTAAACTGATCTTTGTAGTTATTATCATGTAGTAACACAATAGAAACACAGTCATGGTAAGTTTTTGGGTCATGCTGCAACGTGACCCAAAAAATGTCTGCATTGCTACACAATACTTTACTGTTAACCTAACTTAGGCACTATCTATTTAAAAATCATCCCTCAAATCCGATGACTTGTGCCTCCAACCATTGGTATGTGATTTGGAACTCCACTGGTCTTGCAAAAATATGTTCGATTCAGGTTTAAGTGATGGTTGTGTGGACTCAAGTCAAACTCACGTGTCTGTGTTGGTCTGGGTTTGTCCTCGATGGACACTCGTCCACAGTCGATACATTTGCCCCTTTTGTCCGCTTCTCTCTCCTTTCGTCGACTTTCAGACCACTTCAGTCGACCCTTCAGGGACTCGACCTGTTCCCGGCACCGAGTGACCTCTTCCAAAAAGCTGTCCTCCACCAGCCGAGTGATCTCGTACATGGCAGCCTTGAAGACGGTTTCCATGACACCGGAAAGTTGGGACTGAAACGCAGCGATGGTCTCGGACATCGTGCCAAAAAAAGCAACAGCCACCTTTACTAACTGATCCCAAATCAGCAAAAAACGATCCCCGATCCCTTACGTTATCGAAACGTACACTGTATGAATGTTGTATCCACGTTTTGTTATTGTCTAGACATAAATCATAAAGAATATAACGGCAAGCATCAGGAAAACTAGCTTGCTATAGTAGGTTTTATTCTTTTTTTTTCACAGAATGAGCTACATTTGAACGTTTAAGTTAACCTACCCTGTTTAAGAAGACGCTAGGTTTGAAAGTACTTGAGTCTCGATGGCATATTGTTTTGTTAAAATAATATTATTATTGTACAAAATGTTTTCAGCAAATGCGTTTCCTCTCGAATCCGTAAACAAATGTACTTCCGGTATGGGTAGCACAATGGGACAATTTTCATTAACGCGCGTCTAAGTGGCCGTTTTTAACTGCAATAAAAGCACAACAACGACGATACGCGTGTTTTTGCTATATTAAGTCGTCAGGATTGTAAGGCTACAACGTTGTAAATGTATTGCGCAAGTACTGATCTGAGTGGTTGTTTTTTAAACTGAAGAGACTGCTTCGGAACATGCTTCGAAACAGTAGGTTCGGCACCATAGTGGGGGAGGTATATTTTCGATATGCTGAAACGTCCCGATTGAGTAATAATAATTATATCTTTTTATATTCTCTTTTTTTTTTTTATTTGTCCTGTTTCATGTGTATATTTATGGACCTTGAGTCTGCCATTTAAAGCTTCAATCAATAATAATATGCTAATAACAGTAAGTCCCTTAGGCTGCTCCTTTGTTTTTTTCACCGTCACCACATGTTGAATTGGCATAAGTTTTACGCCAGATTCCCTTCTTGATGCAACTCCATTGGGGTGGGATTTAAACCAGGAACCTGCTGTACTGAAACCAAGCACACTAACCACTTGGACACATGAACAAACGTCCGGTTTCCCAGGACATGTCCTGTCCTGGCTGTCCTATTGTTTTTTGTTTGTTTGTTTTTTGACAGTGATGAAAATGTCGTCGTTTTCACTGTTTTTCATCTTTGACCATCTTTGAGTAAACTTTAAGTGTCTTTTGAGTATCACATTGCCGGGCCGAGTGTCCTGGTTTTCGGTATACTTTGTGTATAAAAGCATCGGCAGCAGAAGCCCCCATTTTTAAATGTTGCAGTATTTATTTTGCTTATGTATGCATGTATGTATGTGTGCTGTGATAGACGCGTCCTGTCCAGGCTGTACCCTGGCTCACGCCCTGACTGCTGGGATAGGCTCCAGCCCCCCCACCCTCCATGACCCTTCACTGGAGTAAGCATGTCATCCACACATTTTGCAAATCAATATTATTCCTGAATGGGACCTGGTCCAAATCGGAATTGTGCTCTTGCACAAGCCAGAAGTGTGCAAAGCCATGACCCTAAATATTCCCCCAATTTTTATTTATGCATATATTTAAACAATGAGAGGCATCAGACAACCCTGTACAATCTGTGCATCCACAGTTAATGTTACCAATAAATCACAACTCTTCTGCTGATCAACATAAAATTTGGATCCTCTCTTTAACCCTCTAGGTTGTGGCGATATAGCACAAAATGTTTTGTATGCACCATGTTTTTATTCACGTTGACCCTTGTCCAATGCTCTGCAAAAGTTAATCATCTTGAGATTTCTACTCATCTCAGAGAATAATATATGATATAAGTAGGCGTGCACATAACTGGTGCTTCTAGCACTCATGTGTGCTAAAAATTAACGATGCGCAGCAGAAAACATGGAAGGATTCACTTCTCAAGAGGAAAGCGATGAGGACAGACAGTCATAAAATTGCTTCTGTCCTTGTCTTCTGCTGCATATCATTAATTTTCAGCATGTATGAGGACCATGAGTACCAGTTATGTGCACGCTTGAAAGCAACAGGTTTGAAACGCTCTATGCAACGTGTATCTTCTTATAATCTGCTACAATGCGTTTTTTATTTTAATTGTTCATGAAGAATAAACTAACAAACTAAATGAACTGAAAACAAATATGAACATAAACTGTAAGTTTTAATCTTGATTTTTATTTTTCCTCCAGGGGACCACAATGGAAATAAGTTTTTATTCAGAAAAGCTGATTTTGGAACAGTAGATTGAAGGAGTAGCGGCCCCTCTTGCGTTTGCTAACTTCGACACACTGCTTCGACACAACGATTCCAAAAGGTTTCTAGTTTCGAGTTTGTCTCGAGCGAGCCGTCCTTCGTTCTTCTGCGTCACACAAAGCACGAGAACACGAAGCGCGACTGTTAGGACCAGCGGCCATGTTGAGCCATTTCTTCACGGCACGTTTTTGTTAAGACGACAGGTTGAAAACAGTCGGTCGAAGCGTGTCTTTTTGTTTTGTCGAACGCGTTCAGGATTGAACGGCAAAGCACACGGTCATGTCGGCCGATGATTTTCAGAAAATGTATGCCTCCGTTATGGAGGGCATGCTGAAAAGTGCCGTGGCGGAAACCAGGAAACTTTTTGAAACTATGGTCGATGACCTAAAGTCAGAAATATCCAAAATCAAGAAGGAAAACGAAGAGCTTAAGACGAAATGCAACCAGTTTGAAAATGCGACAACCGACGCCAAAGAGAGACGACGAGACAGCGCTGTTCAGTGCGGTGAGTTATGCTAGCACCTAGCAACAAGCTAACCACCCTTATATAATATTATAGGCTTAAAGATGACGCCAGAGAGTTTTCAGTCAGCACATTTTGATTTTTCGTGTGTTGGCGATCATATATGTCAAATTAGTAACTGTTGGTGTAAACGTGCTTTGGCCACATTGACGTGTAGCTAATGGTTCGGAATGGGAGGGAAACCATACCATGCTAACTGGAGTCTTGGTGCAGCTTTAAGGTGTGACTCTAGCTTTTTGTGATACGACTTCATATGATGTTTTACTGCGTCACGCTTATTTGTTTTTAGTACAAACTCATGTTATGGTGTTATTCATTATTAATAAAAAGAAAGTAATTGATCTCATGCAGTAGGAACGACAGATAAGTACAGTTAGCCTTCAAATAAATACAGTATGCTGAAAACTATTCAGAATACTCTAGTCCTTGCTGCAATGGGCTGTTTTGCCGATCCCAATGACCAGATTTTTTTTTTTTAATACATTGCATTGTTGCTTTAGTTCTATGCCTGATGTGTTCTGGCATCAGGGATTGTGCAGTCAGACAGATGCCAGGAGTGCAATGTACTTTATGAGATCAATTTTTTTTTTCTCACTTTCCGTAGCTATGATGCACCAAATCTTTTGAGAAAATGATGTCGTGTGCAGTTTCCAAAATCTTACATACTGAGAAATTATTTAATTTATGAAGTGGCTGATATGGTATCATATTCTTCCTCATACACACTGAGTAACAAGCTGTCATGGATAGCAAGATATTGATGGACATCATGACATTAAGCCTTTGTAGGAGGCAGTTGAAATATTTCAAGCTCAAATGTTAATAGTGGCTATCCGTATGTAGCTGTATTACTAATTCCAAATTCTGTTTGTACTTAGCACAGCCTTGTTGTGGTTAGGGGTTATTGTGGGCTGGCCTGAAAGGCGCAGGACTGAAAAAAAAACCCACTGGTGCTGACATAGAAAACCTGTAAAGCCTACTTTTAGTACACAGAAAATTGAAAGTCATTATTGATAAGGGAATCGTTAAGGAATCGGATCGATAAGCAGAGTTGATAATGGCATCGATATAGATGAAATCTTATCAGTACCCATCCCTAGTCAAGGTGGCTTTAGACCATACCCTTGTGAAGTGGCTTATGTTGTAATTTCACGCTATATAAATAAATTCAATTTTATCTCATGGTTGTCGCCATGAAAACATGGAGTGTCGTACCTGTAGCCACTCCTTTTGTACACCGATGTTACAGACTGAACGGCCCACCTAAAAATCGGTCTCCCCTGCCTCCACTGCGCATGCGTCATTTCGGTGCGTCAGCATCGTCATTTCTAAGCGTTGGCTGCAATCCAATGATTATCAGCTTGCTTTTGCTTAACACTGCACTCCAGTCATCATCTATCTCAGCGACAGCTATCTGAAGCTTTTGTACAACAATCATTTCCATATAAATTCAGCATTATTTTATAATAAAAGATGGGGGACCAATCAATGCTTGGCAGCAACATGGCAGGTGTCTGACGTGCTGCCGGGCCTACATCATTTCGTTGCATCAATAGCGAAATGAGGCGATTATCACCTCATTTCTGTTTAAAACTGACTTTAGAATTAGTTAAGAGGTCTTACTTTGTCATCCGATGGTTATTATTCCCCTTGATCGCTTTGGGTGTAAAGAGTGTCTCAGACGTGCTGCTGTGGTCCGAAATGACGCATGTACACTGAAGGCCGGGCGGACCGATTTTTAGGGGTGGCCGGTTGGGGTCTGAGCCTTTTCACCGTCATCTTCATGTAAATTCATTTATTCCATGCATTGTTCAAAGGTTGGCAATTTCTTAACATTTTACACTCCTAAATCTAACTGCCACATTTGGAAGGGTGGTGCATTCTTCCAGATTTGGAACAAGGCTCTAAAGCGATATCGTATCTTGTTTCAACCCTGCAGATTGCTTTCTCTGTGGTCGAGGATTAGGTGGAGGTTTTAATTCCTCTGAAATGCATTTTAAAAAAATCTAGAAATATGAACAGTGCTTCCATTTCCAGATAAAAGCTTTATGTACTTCCCAAAGTCTTGCCCAGTAGCAAAATTCCAACATGGTCTGAGTCCAATTCAGCTCTTTGCCACCTTCAAATACTGCATGGAACATACACATTTGGCAGACAATTACAACAAAAACAATTAGCTATTGGCAGTAATGGTGTACATGTATGTCTCCAAAGGGTAAAGGTCTTGAACAGGTACGTCTCGCATCAGAACTGTAATTTTGGGGTCTTATCAATACTAGGGATGCACAGAGCCACAATTTTTCACTTCCCATCCGATCCCGATACCTGAATTTTTATATCTGCCGATACTGATACTTTTCCAGATGTTTTCTGATACCAGATGTCTGTTTGCTATAATATTATTATTATTGTTGATTTTATATGAGGATTTCCTTAAAAAGGAGACCTGAAAGTTCAGCTACAATTTGTCAGAAGGTGCACCTAAGATGAAAGCCTAGATTTGATGTTTTGGTGAATGAATTAAGTACTTTTATTTTTTTATAGACTTAAAGAGAAAAGACAGCACACTCTGTCTGTCTCTCCTTCTCAATTTTCAATTTCAGTGGAGCTTTGTTGATATGGGAGACGTGTTTACTTAGTCAAAGCAAGTGTTACAGAGTAAAAATTGAGTCCTCTCTCTCCCTGTCTGTCTCTGTCTCTGCCTGTCTCTCTCCCTCTCTCTCTCGCTTGCTTTCTCTCTCCCTCTGTCTCTCTCTTTCTTTCTCTCTCGCTGTTTTCATGCTGCACAAACTTTGAACTTTTTGGAAACACAAAGCCTTTCAACTGTAAAATAAGTGTATCATCAGCGACGTTCACGCACATGATTTTAATGGAGACTTTTTTTTCCCTTTCAGCGGACAGAATCTCTGTTCAGCTCCTCCTCGGCTGCATGCTGAGCTGCCTTTTCATAGCGTTAGACAGCCTTGGGACAGTGAAGCGGCTAACATTTTAGCACACATTTTCAGCAACAATTCAGTTAATTTTTCGGAAAATCCGTGCTCGCCGAACAGACAATTTGAACCAGAGAGCCGGGCAGAAATTTGCTGTTAACCGCAGCTTGAACACTGCAGAAGCGACCTCTCTCAAACAGCTCAGCTTCAAAAACCTCCCCTCCTCCAGATTGGCAGTAATCAAAGCAGAGAGCAAGCAACAGCATTTGAGAGGATTCACAGTGGCTCTTCTCCAGTATCAGAAAATGTCGCGGGTTGGAACGGTATTTTCCAATACGCGAATTACGTCAGTATCAGAACTAGACATGGGTCGATAACCAGTTTCACGGTATACCGCGGTATCAAAAAGCCATGGTATGAAAACCATTAAAATTTGGTCGACAAATTTCTCCCACAAACATGTCAAGAAGGACAAATACATCTATTCCAAACACTTTGTTGGTTAAGTTGGGCCAATATTGAGCATCCGGAGTTCCCGACGTTATTCCAGCCAAGTTTCCCCCTAAGCAAGTAAGTCATGTTTCCCACAGGGGCAGATGCTACATGTCTAAAAGAGTAACTATCATTTTGGTATTTTTTTTCCTAAATTTATCAGTGGTATAGTGCTTGTAGCGATAGAATCGCGTCAATTAGTGCGCCTGAATCACGTGCTCTTCATATGCAAATAGCCATAATGTTGTTAAAGCACATTTTAAAGCTATACATAATACCATGAAGCTGTAAAACCATGGTATTTTTGCCCACAGTTATCATACCGTCCAATCTCATTCCGGCCCATGCCAAATCACAGCCAGAAACCTATCTGGGATTGGGTCAGTCCCTTCCCTAATCAATACAGATGAGGCCCAGTGAACCTTCTAATTTATACCATGTTGTCATCTCCTAACCTTCAAAATATAATAGACAGAGAGGCCCCAAGTTACTTGTAAAGTCTTGTTGGTAACCGCAGGGACCTACCGGCCACTGTTGTCTGTTCATTCATACTTACAGATCTGGTTTTTCTGCATATCATAGTGGCGGAGCAGTCTGGATCCTCGCAAACCCAAGGGCAGCAGAGCAAGCGTGAAGAACTGCAGGATGTTCTTCAGAAGGCACAGCACTCTGAGGCCCATGGACAGGGAAATTCTGAGATGACTTTTGTCATTATCAACGAAAATGTGAGTATAGGTTTTTATAGCAGACTAATTTATTTTCACATTTACCAAAGATGGGTTAGATTTTATGATGGTTCCAACATTCAGTCAAACAATAGTGACGGTTAGTGCACATACTTCCAAAATGAAAGGATCCCGGTTCAATGCCACCTGCGCCCATTTACCGCATTTTCCGGACTATAAGTCGCACCAGCCACTTTATCCATTATAAAGAAAAATAAACCATAAATAAGTCGCACTGGACTATAAGTTGAATGGACATACAGGTATGTTAACATAACATGAAAAGTTCAGATGATAATATTGTGACGGCTACTGTTTTCGGATGCATATTTCACCAGTCGCAACTTGTAATCTGCAGAGTATGATTTTCTTTTTGGTGGCTTTTTTTGGGCCTTCTCCGTTGTCTTGTTAAGTTATCAGTAATGTTGAAATTTTTATTTTTCTATGGTAGTCAGAAGTCACAGGAACAATCACACAAGCCTCGAGTGCCCTCTCGTGAGCTGCATTTTACCTACGGATATGTTTGTATTTTGCGGACCACATTGCGAGCCGAACCATAACCCGCACCATCGCTGAACGGTTCTTTTCTAACATATTACCCGCTGTGGACCATAGTACACACCAGGTGTCAGCTGCCGATGTTTGTGCAGCACCTACCTGCGCAGCTCATGACCTCCCCGTGGTGTCGACGCCAGCTCCTTCCAAGTGCAGACGCTAATCCTCCGCCGTCGCTCACCCAGTGCTCCCACGCAGCTCTCAGCGTCAACTTAAACACTCTGCTCACACTGATATCCAAGGGTTGAAGCTGTTTTGTTAGTCCTCCCGGAATAACAGCAAGCACCGTGTTCGTCTGCTTCACACGCTGTTTCACAACCATTGTCTGGGTGAGGTGAGGAATACGTGTCCAATGTTCTGTTCTCTGATTGCTTATCATGACCAGAGTGACCTATAGGGCGGCCGCCATACTCCAGTGCCCATGATGCATTGCATTTCTGGTTCTGGTGGCCATTTTAAAACATAGAGCGACTCTGTCATGTAAAATTGTTTTATTACGGTAAATTAATTGAGAATCTACCGGTATATTTTTCATTTATAAGTCGCTCTGGAGTATAGGCCGCACCCCCGGCCAAAACATGTAAAAAAGTGCGACTTATAGTCCGAAAAATACGGTACCTTGTAATGTGGAGTTGCCTCAGAAAGGGCATTGAGTGTAAAACGTGTGACAAATAAAATGCAGTGCCGTATCGGATGTATTCGTGCCTTCATTATTAATTATGTATGCAGGGCTTTCCCAGGAATCAACACAAATAAAAGAACAAAATAAACTCAAATAATAAGACCACGCTACAACAAATCCCAAATTAAAGAACTGATAAATCAGACACATTTTTATTGCAGTGTTTTCAACTCTGGTTCAGCAGTCTGTTCATCTGCCTCAGATAACGTCCAATATGTTGTCCAACACATTTTCATTTGTCCGTCTTGTTTATTTTTTGGAATTTAAAAGTTCTTGTGGCACACACCACAAGATGAGGGCTTCAGCATGAATCTACTGTTCACTTCTCCATCAGGGGAGGTGATGGTCTAGTGCAGTGGTCTCCAAATTATTCCAGAAAGGGCCGAGAGGGTGCAGGTTTTCTTTGCAGCCACTGACTTCAGCAGGTGATTTCACTGATTAACATCCCTTTGAACAGGTGGGATGAGTTCATCAGCGAAATCACCTGCTGGAGTCAGTGGCTGCAAAGAAAACCTGCACCCTCTCGGCCCTTTCTGGAATAGTTTGGAGACCACTGGTCTAGTGGTTAAAGCGTTGGGCTTGAGACCAGAGGATCCTCCGTTCAAATCCCAGTCTGACCGGAAAATCACTAATCCCCTAGTTGCTCCCGGTGTGTAGTGGGCGCCTCGGCGTGAATGTGAGGCATTGATGTGTAAAGCGCTTTGAGCGTCTGATGCAGATGGATAAGCGCTATATAAATGCAGTCCATTTATTTTAGTGTCCATCTGATAATTTGTCCAATCTACCTCAAATAGCATCCAGTATGTTGTCAAGTCCACATTTATATGTCCATTTTCCTTTTGTAATTTAGAAGTCTTTATGTTTAAGTAACAACACATACTAGGGTGTGCACAAGTGCTAGACTGAGATCCTGCCTATTGTTAAACTTGTCCCCACAGAAACACAGTGTTTAAAAAGTGAGTTTTGCATACAGAAAAAAGGGTGTCTTATACTGCAGAAAATACGAGTAGTACATTATTTACCTGATTTATTCTGATATGGTTGACCTGGGAGTTTTTCTGTAAAATAGAAGAAAAAAAGATTGAAAATGAGTCTGTCCCTGACAATGTAGCTTGATTGTTTTATTTTTTTTTAAAAAGCAATAAAAATGCTGACATCTAGAAATTCACCAAAATTCAGACATACAGTAAAGATAAACTGATTAGACACTGGGTACTTCTGATGCACCAGTTCAGTCCAACAACCAGCTTTTTGTTGCTCAAGTAATTACCAGTCTGTTGCCTGCTGAACACTGCCACCTAGTCAACATATCTGGGCTTCATGCAGGGAGTACTGTCACATGCATGGTGGAAAATAGGAGCAGGTGTGGAGCTTGAATTGAGCTTGATTGTTGGATTATTTCCTCCTAAAGCTGAGGGTTTCGGGCCACAAAGCCCAGTCTTGATTGTAGTGGCAAAAGATTACAATTTTGTGTTAGGTTTTTCATGAACAAAGTCCATTTCATGAAAATGGACTTTGTTTTGCTTCTTTACCGCAATATTTTAATGAATATTCTTTACCAACTATTTTGAAACAGGTGGCTGAGGTGCCAGCTGTTGTCGGTATGGAAGCATTCAGTGGCCTTGAAGGTAAGGAATTAAAGCGGTAATTGAACAACTCCAGTTCAGTTCCAGTTGATGAAACCCCAGTTTCAGATGAGGTTTAATCAGTGAAGAATTATATTGCAGTGCAGTATTTTTCACATGCGAGTGGCATGGATGTTGATCTGAACCTTGCTTTGAAATAAGATATTTATGCAGTCTCACATTTTCAAAATCCATTTTGTTTGTTTTGTTTCACTAGCCAATCTTTTAGATTTGTGTTTCTCATCATTTCTTTGTTACAGTCTCCATTTATTTGCATTTGTTTCAGTGGCGGCACCTGTTACCGGACTTGAAGTGAAGGGGACTGTTGTTAGCCAGATATGTTCAAATGAAACACAGACTTCATCCCAGAAATATGAAGGGACTTCTGTGGCCCAGGGAATCTCTTCTTTACCTAATGACGGTAAACTAAGCTGTTTGAATGAAGCTGAGAGACCTGCATCCGAACCAGAGCACCGAATGGTCCTATCTTTTGTTACAATAAACAGTGGCGTTGCAGAAGAACCCAAGGATTGTCCAAAAGGAATGGACATATGGATAGACAAAGACCTTGTAATGTTTGAAGATCCATCTTTGCTAATTGCTCAGCAACAACCAGTGCTTGAACCCACTGAAAACCAGAAGTCAGCAGTGGCATCACTGCAACATCAAGGAGATGGAGAAATGGCTCTAAACAAGCAACTTAAAGTTCCTCTGCAACAGCCTGCTGGTGTTACTTCTACAGATGAACAGTTGCCAATGGCACTGCTCAGCAACGGAGCTGAACCAGATCATCCTGTGCTCATCTCACTTGCTACAGGAAATGACATAGAGCAGTCCATCTACACTCCAAATACATTTGTGCTTCTGGCACAAGGAGATGGCCAATTAGTTGCATTTGAAGAACAGCCAATGCTAATTGCTTTGCAGCAATCAGTGGTTGAACCCCCTGAAAAAACACCATCACAGTCTGTCCCTCAGCAGTCTCCAAAAGAATGTGACATATCTATAAACGATCAATTGGGCAATGCTGTGGAGCGGTCCTCTGGTGTCCCTACTGCAGACAAACCTTCGCCAGAAGCGGAGCAGCTTGAAAATGAGACATGTGCAGGATTAACAAATAAAGCACAAGAGGTTCTGGTTGTTCCCACACCCGATTTGACATCACGCCGTAAAAGAGGACGACCGCCTAAGAAAAGGAGACCGTTCAAAGATCAACAAACGCCAGAGAAAAGCATAATCGAGTCTCGAGTTGATGATGTTCCTACAAACCAAGAAGTTGTGAAGGAGGTTGAGGCCTCTTCAGCAGCTGATAATGTGAATGCCTTGTCAAAGGAGTCTCCAAAACCACCTTTAGATCAGGTCCCAGAGGCTTTATCTTCTAACATGTCATCAGTCCAACAAGCAGCCAGCGCTCATTTGGGTGAAGTGAAGAACATTAGTGTTAGCTCATTACCCATTTCAGAAACATCTTTGATAGTAGAACAGCCTTTGGAAATGGGGAACAAATCTGATTCCCAGCAGCCTGTCATGGGTATGGAAGTAGATATTCAGGTTCCAACCACAAATGTCTCATCTGATGTTGAAACCACAAGCATGCCACCCGAGAGCCATTCAAAACCACTTCAGCCTAGGTCACGTCTCACATCTGTAACTCTTCAGGATGCAATGCTGTTGGTTGAAGCAATGAACACTCACAGCTTAGTGCCCCAGCCCATAGTAGAAAACATAGTCCCCTTTACAGAAACACTCACCACACCTCAAAGCCAATCTTCTCAACCTGTGAGTGAGAGCCCAGCACAACTCAATGTTCCTGTTGCCCCCCAGGCATCGGATTCAAAAATGCTGCCTCAGCCTCCTGCTGGAACTTATGAAGCACTTAGCAGTTTGCCCAAAACGGCTCCACCCACAGAAGATTATCCAGTAAAGTCAATTATGGGACCTCGTAAAAGTAGTGTTATCCCTCTAACACATAAAAATCCACCTCGCATAAAAGTCATCACGGCAGGTCGTATGGTCAGTCCTTCTTCAAAAACTGGTGTATCTCAAATACCGCCACCAACAAAGCAAACACAACTTAAGTCACATCCACAGCGCATTATCCATCCACCAACGTCGATGGGGCCTGGGCCTGACAAACGAAAAATTGGTACAGTCCCTCAGAAAATAATTGTTGTTCCAAAAATGTCATCTTCACTTTCTTCCCACACATTCGGGACTCCGCCCCCAACACAGGTTTCTCCTCATTTAAAAGTTGTTAATGCCCATAAACCTAATTTGCTTCCAGCCCCCATAGTTGCCAACATGCCCCTTAAATCAGGTTTGTGTCCTAGTGTTGTTCAGAAAACATCAGTTAAATCCCAGAAATCACTTTCTGTTGTCACTTCACAGATGACTTCCACGTCCACAAATCAGCAGTTGGAAACATCGCAGCCCCAAAAACTTACAGTTATAATTCCAAGACGTCAGCTCCCTCGCCTGCCGATGCCAGTTGTCAGCAAAAAGCAGGAGGTGGCGGTGGTTGCATTGCCGCCGGCACATTCAGGGACCCCATCACAACTTAAAACTGCTGCAGAGGCACAAGTGTCCTCAGATGAAGCAGTTACATCTTCTCAAACAAGGACTAGCACATCTGACATCTGTGAACCTGCCATGCAAAGTAACTCTGTTTCTGCAAAGACAAACACACCACCCAAAACAGTTTCAAAGGTAGCAGTTTCACCGAGGTTAATGCCAGCCTCTGTGTGCCCTCCTGTCACACCTGCTGTCCAAATGAAAAGCACTGCAGTAGTCAGGTTATGCAGACTGCCGCCGACAGTACCACCCGAAGGAGTCGTCGTTTCAAATGCATCTACTAAAAATAAGTCCGTATTGAACGACTCTACCCAAACAACACAAGAGAAACCATCTTCTGTGGTCAAATCAATGCAGACATCACAGCATGCAAAAGAAATCGTCCTACTTCCTGAGATACCAACATCTTCCACTGATGGGCTTCCTGATCTCAGAAGGTCTGAGGACATGTCTGTCCGAGATTCTCAAATAACGACAGAGCCAAACCCGGTTCAAGAGAATCCAACACCGACTGTCATGGTAACTAATGCAACTGTGGCTGTTCCTGCAGAAGTTATTCCACGTGGCGAGACAATAACTTTGTCTTCAGAAAAGTGCACACTTGAGAAGGCAGAGTCTGTTGATGGAAGCACGGAGCCATTTCCGCCATCTGCTCCGCCAGTGCCTGCGGTTGTCAACCTGACTGAACCTTTAGCTGCAGCCACTGAAAATATCAAGCCAGCTTCCAATTTGCAAAAGGATGTAACTAACCATGAAGTGCAGGAGAGTGTGCTGCCAAAATGCCCATGTCCCCAAGAGGAACGATCTGCTACCATCTTACAGCTAACTGCGGTTTCACCCAGAGACACATCTGACCCTCACTTAAAGATGACAAAAACGCAGTTTCTGGCACAGCTGTCTGTGTCGCCTGTGGTGCGAGCCCCCAAAAAGGTAATTGTAGCCTTTGTGCAATGAGGTTTCTCTGAGATTTGTAGAATTTAATATCTGGGCTCATCAACTGTATGGATGTAGACCAGGCGTCTTAATTGCTGCAGGTGTTGCTAATTGGGAAGGGTTTACTTTTTGTAACGTGGTGTGGTCTCTGTGTATTCTGCATCATTAAATCTGTACGGCCTTTCAAATTTCACAAAAGTGACAAAACTTAGTTTCTACTGAAATTCAAGCACTATAAAGTATGTTTATTTTTGTAACATTGCTAAATTATAGCTCATTTTAATGAAGAGAACATATTTATGTGGGGGATTCCATGGCGAATGTTGTCTTTTCCTTCAAATGCCATTGTGTAGACAAACTGCAGGAGCAAGTGCATGTGCACATGCATAATGTTATGAGATTACATGTGACCTGACCCATTTGCTTGATGCGTGTTCCTAGGGTGTGCGCACTAACATCCATAAGATGTTTTGTAAATCACTTCAGAGGTGTTATCTGGTTTTATTTATTTATTTATTAAGCATATTTGGTTTTGGATGTGTTTATTTCTTGCTAACTTTTACAAAATATATAAGAAACATATTAGATTTATTAGACATTAGATACAGAAGTAAGCTCTGAGTGTTTTCCGCCTTTTTGGTTTATTTTGTTTGAGTGCGCAGCCAGCTGGTGTCACGGTGCTTTTGTTACTGCGATTAGCAGTTGTGTGCTTCCCAGAATTTTTGTTCCCCCGTGTAATCTGTGGCATTGTTACCAAATGTATATCATGGCATCTGATGTCTGATCACTAGAATTTCAACCCTTCAGGGGTCAAAATTTGAAATTGTTTCCAGGGAAATTTTGATGATATTGGCAATATTATATTATGAATCCCTTATTTAAATGTGAAGGAACAAAAAGATAGTGGTTGTAAAGAAAATTGTTTTCATTACTTAAAAAAAAAAAAACAAAACCCAAAGGCTGTCCAGCTTTAATGCCAAACAGTGTAGGCCTTGGATTTTGCCAATGCTCAGTGTCCAAAACCTTGGTTATTGTTGTTGTGTTTTTTTTTTGGGGGGGGGGGGGGGGGCTTGACTAAGAAATCATCATTAATAAAGAAAATTAATAATAAATTTTAGATTGGTATAGTCCACCAACTTCACAAATTGCATTGTAAGATCTGAATTGTGTTATCAATCTGTAATATTTACATTTATTTAAAGATTATGTAAAGACTGTTGTGATGGTGCTGCAGTGTATTTTTCTAATACACTATTTCTGTTCTCCGTCTTCTTCCTAGGTTCACTCCAAGGGCTCTTCAGATCCCAGCACTGCTGCTAAATTACAGAAAGCATCTATTATGGCCCGACTCCGGAGTCGTGTCAGAAAACTAGGTAAAAGAACTGAAGCAAATCAAAAATCGCAACCCACAATTCCAGAGACCACTCCTAAAAGTCAGGAGATACCTAGATTAGAATGTTTAAGTGATGTGGAAACATTTGATGAAGACTCTATTCTTGCTGATAATGAAAAACCCAGAGTAGCTGAGGATGTTGAACTTCTTAAGAGCGCAAGTAATGACTCGTCAATGAGCCTGAGTTCAGATTCCATAGTTCTGAATTTATCTGCGGATGAAGAGGATGATGTTGATGGTGATGTAATCCATGAAAAGGCAGGAGCTGTTTTGCTGAGTACTAGCGGGACGAGCGCAATCATAGATAATGAATGTGCTAAAAATCCAGATGGATTTAACCCCGAAGCCACTGAATCTGTTTCTGTCAGTCCAGCAGCAGACTCTGATATAGATAATGCTGGTGCTGAAAATCCTCAATCCACTGTTCAAAGTTGTGAGAAGTCTCACTCAGTGAGAAGTGACACTAACCTTGAAAATGTTGAGTTGATTACTATCAGTCCTGGAACATCCAGCTCAGCTAGTGATTCAACTAATCCTGAACAAAGAGAATTTGTTTCTGTCAGTCCTACGACAGATACTGATACTGATGATGTCGTTGGTGAAAACCTTCAATCCACTGCTGAGAGTTGTACAGAGTCTCACTCAATGAGAGATGACGTTGAACTTCAAGATGTTGGCACAGTTACTATCAGTCCTGGAACATCCAGCTCAGCTAGTGATTCAACTAATCCTGAACAAAGAGAATGTGTTTCTGTCAGTCCGACAGATACTGATGATGTTGTTGGTGAAAACCCTGAATCCACTGCTGAGAATTGTACAGAGTCTTACTCGATGACAGATGATGTTGAACTTCAAGATGTTGGCACGATTACTATTAGTCCTGGAACATCCAGCTCAGCTAGTGATTCAACTAATCCTGAACAAAGAGAATGTGTTTCTGTCAGTCCTACAATAGATACTGATGATGTTGTTATTGAAAACCCTGAATCCACTGCTGAGAGTTGTACAGAGTCTCACTCAATGACAGATCATGTTGAACTTCAAGATGTTGGCACAGTTACTATCAGTCCTGGAACATCCAGCTCAGTTAGTGATTCGAATATTCCTGAACAAAGAGAATGTGTTTCTGTCAGTCCTACGACAGATACTGATATCAGTGTTGGTGCCGAAAACCCTGAATCCACTGCTGAGAGTTGTACAACGTCTCACTCAATGAGAGATGGTGTTGGGCTTCACGATGTTGGCTCAATTCCGATCAGTCCTGGAACAACCAGCTCAGCTAGTGATGATGGTAGTCCAGAAAAGGGAAAATGTATTTCTGGCAGTCCTAAAACAGACACAGCTATGGGTGATGTTGGTTCTGAAAACCCTGAATCCACTGGATCCAGGCCAGATAGTGCTGACAATAATCCTGAAAACAGAGAATGTATTTCTATCAGTCCTATGCCAGACTCTGTTGATTCTGAAAACCCTGACTCCACAGTTGAGAATTGTACAAAATCTCACTCAGTGAGAGATGACACTGGCCCTCAAAATGTTGAATCAGTTACCATCAGTTCTGGAATATCCAGCTCAGCTAGTGATGATGGTAATCCAGAAAAGGGAGAATGTGTTTCTGACAGTCCTAAAACAGACACAGCAATGGGTGATGTTGATGCTGAAAACCCTGAATCCACTGCTGAGAGTTGGACAAAGTCTCACTCAATGACAGATGACGTTGGACTGATTACTGTCAGTGCTACAGGATCCAGCTCAGCTAGTGTTGATGATAATCCTAAAACGAGAGAATGTATTTCTATCAGCCCTATGACGGACTCTGCTGATTCTGAAAACCCTGAATCCACTGTTGAGAGTTGGACAAAGTCTCACTCGATGACAGATGACGTTGGACTGATTACGATCAGTGCTAGAGGATCCAGCTCAGTTAGGGTTGACGATAATCCTAAAAAGAAAGAACGTATTTCTATTAGTCCTATGACAGACTCTTTTGATTCTGAAAAACCCGAATCCGCTGCAAAGAGTTGGACAACGTCTCACTCGATGACAGATGACGTTAACCCTCCAAATGTTGGACTGATTACTGTCAATTCTGGAAGCTCCAGCTCAGCTGGTGATGGTGCTGAAGAAAGAGAATGTGCTTCTGGACGTCCTACACTGTACACGGCTATAGATAATGTTGGTGCTAAAAATTCAAAATCCACTGAAAATTGTAGAAAGTCTAGCTCAACAAAACATGGCACCAACCCTCAAAATGTTGGCTCAGTTACAGTCAGTTGTGGAAGATCCAGCTCAGCTAATGATAATGGTAATCCTAGAAAGAGAGGACATGCATCTGCTAGTCCTATGAAGTCTAGCTCAAGTAGAGACCAGAATACGAATAAAAAGACCAAATCAACTGTAGTGACTCCTCAAAGGACTACCACTACAAATGGCACAAAACCTAAAAAGACTAAGTCCATTCCTGTCACTCCTATGAAATCTAGAACAAATAGAGATATCAACTCTAAAAGGGTTGGATCTCCTACTCTCAGTTCTAGGAAGTCGAGCTCTGCTCAAGATGGCACTAGGCCTCAAACAGCTGTGTCTGCTTCTGTCGGTTGTCAGGGGTCTGACTTCAACAGAGATGTTACCACTCCTAAAAAGACTGCATCCACCTCTGCCAATCCGAGGAGGTCTATAGTTAATAAAGACGAATCTGTGATTAAACAGACAAAAAGTGGATTAAGTTCTGTCAAGCGTAGGAGGTCCAGTAGAGCTACAGAGTCTTCTAGTGCTAAGAAACCCAGGAGTGAATCTTCTCCATATAAAAGTTTACCTAAATTAGCTAAAAATGGTATCACCTCAAAAAATACTGGCCAACCCCCTGCTGAGAACCCCTCTTTAATTCACAATGGCGCTGGTCCCAAAAAGAGTCCAAGAGTGGTGAATGCTAAGAAGTTAACTGAGGCAGCCAAAGCTAAGACACCAGCAAAAACAAAGAAGTCTAACTGGGCAAAGTTGCAAAGTGACAGTGAAGAATCAGAAACAGAGGACTTTGTGAATAGTGGTACTGAGAAGAATTCTAAATCGAAAGCTGAAAGGGCCACACCTACAACTCCCACCATCAGAACACCCCTGGAGAGGGATGGTGCATCACAGTCAGCAAAAAATAAAGAGTCGTCCACCGGTCAAGCTGAGGTCCAAGTGACCCGAAAGCGGCGAGTTCTGACTAGTTCTCGCTTGCTGATGAAATCAGACTTATTTGTTTCCACCACAGAGAATGCAAGCAAGAAAGGTAAAGCAAAACCTCGCTTCCCAGTCATTTTTCCACCAATTGGTTGTCCTCTCCCAATGCCTGCCATAACACCAAAGCCTTATCCAGAAATTGGTAGAGTTCTCCTGAAAAACCAGTGTGGGGAATGTGGGCGTGTCCTCAGCAGTCAGTCTTCCCTGGAGAACCATGTTAGGGTTCATTCAGGTAGCAGACCTTTCATCTGCAAGCTCTGTGGAAAAAGCTTCCCAAATCTCAAAGGCCTGAAACGGCACATTGGAGTGCACCGTAATGGCAAGATACATATCTGCCCGCACTGTGGGAAGGGATTTGTCTATCGTTTCGGCCTCACCAAGCACATCCTGATGGTGCACAGCAGAATTAAACCGTTTGTCTGCCAGATCTGCAGCAGGGGATTTTTCTCAAGACGAGACGTGGAAGCTCACATCCGTATTCACACGGGAGAGAAACCATTCCAATGCAACCTGTGTCAGAAAAAATTCACAAGGAAAGTCGAACTCAATATGCATTTGATGTGGCACAACGGAGAGAAGAGACACTGGTGCGCATTTTGTGGGAAGGCATTTTTAGACTACAACAATATGAAAAGGCATCAGTATATCCACACAGGAGAGAAACCATACGCCTGCACACACTGCCCCAAGCGCTTCAAACAGTCAAGCCACCTGAAAAAACATATGTCAAGTATACATAAAACCAATTGAGGGACCTTTCTCATTTATATGTCTTGACGTATTTGAGATTTAACCTAAGGATTTGAAAGAAATGAGGGCTTGATTGTTGTTTTTTTTTTTTTTTTTTTTTTTTTTTTAAATTCATGGTTTAGCATTATCTCCAAAGACAGATTAGAGATATGTGATATCTAGGTTGGAAGAATATTAAGATGTGGTTGTTAAAATTGTATATGCTTGAGGATTTAAACATGTAGCTCTTTATACTGAATGGATGTTTTATCTGAATGCGTGCAGATACTAGTAAAGTGTGACATAGATCACAGCATAGGAACACACTTTCAGTTGTTTCAGTTGCTGAAACTGCAAATTGAGTTTTTAATTCCAGTATTTTTTTTTTCTCTCTTTTTGTTGCTAAAACTGTGACTAGGACATGGGATCTAAGTTTCTCTTGCAGTAGGTGTCTAATCATCACCAGCTGTCACTTGCTGATGATACGTCAGCTGTACATTGTGTATATCTTGCCGAATGAACAGACTCTGACTTGTAGTCCTTTAAAATAAAGTACTCACTTGGGCTTTTCCATGTTTTGTGGTTGTGTGACATCAAATAGAATGAAAATCGAGGTTTTCGTACAATAATTTGATTCATTATGGCATTTAATCTGAAAATCACGATTTTAAATTATAACAAGTACTCTGGCTCCTTGAATACAAATCATTGCTTTACTTGCCATTACATATCCAGAGGATAGCTAAAACCAAATAAATTTCAGTTATTAAATATATTGAAGATTTCATTGTTTTTCGTTGAATCAATAAATGGGAAGTGTTGCACGTAATGTCAAATCTGCCTATAAAGCAAACCATAAAAAACAAGTGACTGGACTGGTGAGGGAAGCCACCAATACCTACTTTGAGACCTTGATGGAGTTCCTAGCTCCTGTGGTTGTGTACCCACAGCATTTGCTCAAGGGCTGGGACAGCTAGTAGGAATAGGGGGCTATATGGCTAGCTCGTACCTTACTAGTTGACTAATTTTCATCTAGTCTGGTTCAAATTTTTATATATAGAGCAAAAACTGATGACCTTGCAGAGATTTTCACTGAGGAGGAGATAAAAAAAACAGAAGTAGCCAACATTCCCGTCACTTGTTTGCGTCTTGTTGGACCACAGTCATTATTTACATGTAGTTTACTGTATTACCTTCTTAAACTTGTAGTTCCATCTTTTTTTTTTTTTTTATAATTGAAGTCCATTTGATTTGAAGCTTCACTTCTTAAATTTGACGTCATTCATTTTATCAAATCGTCAGTCGAGGGCTAATGGTACCAAACATCCTAAACTTGCGTTGTTCTGGTCTCATTAATAATCCCAACATGCACTTTACGAATCCGGATTTGGAAGTTTTCTTGTCTTGTTCCCTAACGTGTCATAAAATCAGTCATTGTGCACCTCGCCCTTGTTTCCGTATACATTGACAGATTTTTGTCTCAAGTTAGGAAACATCTTTGACCATTTTCATTGTGCAAGTGTTGCGTATATTTGGATTGGCACCAGCTCTGGAGAACCAGAAGTGTGTATAGCTTTGGGGAGTTTCATTGCTTATGTTGAAATATAGTGAAAAATTAGACTCTAAATTGAATTTGGGTGTTTTCAGCTGGTAACTGCTGTATTATAGAAAGGGGGGAAAAATAGTTCAGGTGTTGTCATAATTACCTTCAGGAAAATTCTTTTGTTTTCCCTTAACACCCTCCTTAAAACGTGTAGCTAGTTGGTTTTGAATTGTGACTTTCACTAAACTGTAGCATGAAATTAACTGTATAACAAGATTGACCTGTTCTCTTTGAATTGGATTCACCACCAAAGAAATGGTTCATCAATCTGGTTTTACCTTGATTGTCATTTTTGGTCCTCCTTTTATTTACAAAAAATGGCTATTGTAGAATCTTATAACATCGATCAGTCTGAGTTTTATTATTGGTTAGTTAATTATTGTATTTTATTTCAGTTGGATGTGATCATTTTATTTCTCCCTATTATTTCAGATGATTTATGTAATGTAATAAATTATACATTTTAATTTCATTACTAAGAATGTTTTTACCGAGAAGTAGAAGTGTTTATTTTACTGATTGCAAACTTTAAATAAAAGTAACAAAGACTTACCAAATGGTTGTAATTAGTTTTTATAAAAGATGTTCAGGATTTATGCTATTGTGGGATAATATTCTAGGATTTTGAAGAATGTTGGGTTTTATTTAGTTTTTGTCAACAAATTCACTACATTTCAGAGACCTTGCAAGTGAGGTTTTTTTTCATATCCATAAAAGAACTGACATTGGTCATAAATTTGTATGGATAAATATGTGCTTCAAAAACATCACAGGCATTTTTTCTGACTGATCAGTTCTGAATTACCGTAAATGATGGCCAAAAAGCATATTTTCCACCCAGACCACCATAAAAGATGTTTAGGTTTACATCATTTTTGTTCATGCAGTAAATATCCTTTTATTGTAATATATCTTTGGATAGACTGGTTTATTCTGTCCACCTCTTTGCCCTTGTGGTTGTCATCTACATTACTTCAGACCAGCTCATCAATACCAAAATATACCGTGAAATCAAAGCAAAAATATTTAAATTGGAAATACTGCAAAAGGACTGTAATCCTTTACCATTAAGTGGATAATTTATTTTTTGCAATCACTGATTACATTTTAGCTGATTCAAAATAGAGATGGCATCATGATCAAATTTGGCATGTCCAAGGTGTGATCATTTAATTTTGAGGAGAAGGTCCAAACTATCTGATGCAGGCTATAAGTGATGTTCTGAGAAGAACGGCTGAGCCTTGTTAGGAAGGCAGAGAGCAGTAGGTGCAACCACAGGAACGCAGCTTGGACAATGGAATGGTAGCACCTTCCAACAGCTGCAGCCTCCACTCTGAGCAACAGGAGGCGTGGAGCACTATGAGGGTTCCATGACCCTGATGGAGTGCAATGCTATCTGCAGGAAGGGATCAGATTCTGAAGTCTTTGCTGTTAACCAGGGTTAAATCATAGTCTGCTGAACTGGAACTTTGTCTTGAGCTTCAGGCAACATTAGTGAATCCGCTATATTCAAATAATAAATGTAACAAAGTGGATGTTTGCGCATTTGCTTCTCACTTGGATGGATGTTACATGGGTTAATTTTGTGATTTGCAGCAGTTGGCCAACGAAGGCCTGCATCATAACCCTGAAGGGCAGTGTGAAGGTTTTTCCTCGCTCCACACTGGTGTTTACTGCACCCTGAGGGAAAGTGAAAGAAACGGGTGAAAAAAAGCTCTACGTTACTTCATAGTCATGGTGAAAAACATTCTTATCAACATCTGACATTGATCTTCACTCTGGACATGGATATCTGGACAATACATGTAATAAGTAAATGAAATGCAGTATCTTTGCAGATTGCTGAAATTAATATTTTGCTTCAGAAATTCAGGATACGATAATTGTAATGTGACGAAAAGACCCAGTTGTCTTAGGTTCTCCCAGGACTGATTTCTCAAGACCAGGTTCTCCTGGGGGCCAGGATCTCTTGTTACCAAAGCTCTGGGTTTCAGTTCCACCTAAGCCCAGGTACTTTCTGTGTGGACTTTATATCTTCTCCGTATATCTGCATGGGTTTCCTACCACCATCATAAAACATGCAGGACAGCATCTCTGCATCTGGAGCTGGTCCCTGTGAACCGGTCTCAGACTGGTCACTGCTCCTAGTGGTTGAATTGTGTCTCCCTTATTAGGATGGGTTAAATGCATGTTGTGCCCAACAGAAATAATGTTCAGACTCCTGGGAAGAACGACGAAGTAGTACAAGAACAACAGTGAACATTTACTGATAAGCAAACTCAACAACCGACAGGTTTTACACAGCTGCCACCTACTTCTGCGCTCCTCTCAGAGCAGGCACAATCTTTTATATGGGCGCTTGGCGCCCTCTGCAGGTGCATAAATGTTACTACACCTACAGACTTAAACACCAAAAGTCTGTTCAGACATCACAGTCCTCCCCTGTGGATTACTTGCTCTTTAAAACAAAAAAAAAACACACACGCAAATAACACAACTTGCCTATCTGATATTACAGGACCGGGCATTTTGGTGGACGCACATTTTTGGACGTTCCATACTGTGTGTAGATGGGTCAGTCTCCACCACTCTGAGCTGCAATTGTCTCTTTATCAACAGTGTCCTTGGCTTCATCTTCTGACATTCAGTCCATTGTCAAAATCATAAGCAAAATAATCAACACCAGTGACTATTTTCTGTATTTCCATTGTTTTCTTTTCCTCCAATAATTGATTCACGTCTTTTGATACAGGTTCCATTTAGACACCATGTATGTAATGACCCAAAACATGGGTAAACCACCCATTTCTCTCCTCCCCTGTACTTTCTTACAATCACTGCTTGTCCCACAAAGAAACTCCTGAGTCCCCTCGCATTTGATTGTTTTTGAACATGTTGATTCTGGTTAGAATGAGAGAAATTTGGTTTCAGAAAAGACAACCTGATGCAGACCCGTCTTTTGTCATGTGTGGCATATTTCGATAACCAAACAAGAAATTTGCAATACAGTGTTGCAAAGACATACCACCAGGTGGTCTACTTTTGGCTAAGAACCTTTTAAAGGTTTGCACCATCCTCTCCACCAATCCAATTGAGGCTGGGGTGGTAGGATGGAGTTTTGATATGCCCATAGGCCGAAAAGAGGTTTCTTAAAACTATGATTGTTTTGCACGTGGTAATCTGCATATGAATAATTTCAGGCCATACATCGTATACATCTATCACCACAAGGAACACTTGCTTCTTAGGCTCTGCAAAATCAAGGTTCAGTCCCATGGACCTGAAGCCCATTTCAAAGTGTGCACTGGTGCTATAGCAGGAAGAATACACTGATGTTTGTAGATGTCACACTCATTTAGCTTAGTCTCACGTCTTCATCCAACATAGGCCACCACAATAAGCTCCTAGGCAATGACTTAATTTTTACTATGCCTGTCATGTAGCTCTGAAACTAACCTGTTTTTCAGACTCTTTGGGATGAATCCCCAAAGTAAACATTCATCTTCCACTGTAAGATCAAATTTTCTTCTCACATACAGCTGAATAGCCTCATCAGAAACATGCTTTGGCCAACCTAAGACATATTGTTTCACTCTTGCCACTATCTCGGTTTCATGTGCAATCTGCTGAGTTTGGCAGACTGAATAAGAAACTCGAAACACTGGATTTGACCTTAAATTTTCATCTACAACCCCTGGCAAAAATTATGGAATCACCGGCCTCAGAGGATGTTCATTCAGTTGTTTAATTTTGTAGAAAAAAAGCAGATCACAGACATGACACAAAACTAAAGTCATTTCAAATGGCAACTTTCTGGCTTTAAGAAACACTATAAGAAATCAAGAAAAAAGATTGTGGCAGTCAGTAACGGTTACTTTTTTAGACCAAGCAGAGGAAAAAAACAAGGAATCACTCAATTCTGAGGAAAAAATTATGGAATCACCCTGTAAATTTTCATCCCCCAAATTAACACCTGCATCAAATCAGATCTGCTCGTTGACATTGACCCTATGCCATGAGATTGACCCTATGTGTCTTTTTGCAAGGAATGTTTTTGCAGTTTTTGCTCTATGGCAAGATGCATTATCATCTTGAAAAATGATTTCATCATCCCCAAACATCCTTTCACTTGTCCAAAATATCAACATAAACTTGTGCATTTATTGATAATGTAATGACAGCCATCTCCCCAGTGCCTTTACCTGACATGCAGCCCCATATCATCAATGACTGTGGAAATTTACATGTTCTCTTCAGGCAGTCATCTTTATAAATCTCATTGGAAAGGCACCAAACAAAAGTTCCAGCATCATCACCTTGCCCAATGCAGATTCGAGATTCATCACTGAATATGACTTTCATCCAGTCATCCACAGTCCACAATTGCTTTTCCTTAGCCCATTGTAACCTTGTTTTTTAATTGTTTAGGTGTTAATGATGCCTTTCGTTTAGCTTTTCTGTATGTAAATCCCATTTCCTTTAGGCGGTTTCTTACAGTTCGGTCACAGACGTTGACTCCAGTTTCCTCCCATTCGTTCCTCATTTGTTTTGTTGTACATTTTTCGATTTTTGAGACATATTGCTTTAAGTTTTCTGTCTTGACGCTTTGTCTTCCTTGGTCTACCAGTATGTTTGCCTTTAACAACCTTCCCATGTTGTTTGTATTTGGTCCAGAGTTTAGACACAGCTGACTGTGAACAACCAACATCTTTTGCAACATTGCTTGATGATTTACTCTCTTTTAAGAGTTTGATAATCCTCTCCTTTGTTTCAATTGACATCTCTTGTGTTGGAGCCATGATTCATGTCAGTCCACTTGGTGCAACAGCTCTCCAAGGTGTGTTCACTCCTTTTTAGATGCAGACTAACGAGCAGATCTGATATGATGCAGGTGTTAGTTTTGGGGATGAAAATTTACAGGGTGATTCCATAATTCTTTCCTCAGAATTGAGTGATTCCATATTTCTTTCCTCTGCTTGGTCTAAAAAAGTAACCGTTACTGACTGCCACAATCTTTTTTTCTTGATTTCTTATAGTGTTTCTTAAAGCCAGAAAGTTGCCATTTGAAATGACTTTAGTTTTGTGTCATGTCTGTGATCTGCTTTTTTTCTACAAAATTAAACAACTGAATGAACATCCTCCGAGGCCGGTGATTCCATAATTTTTGCCAGGGGTTGTACTGTTGGCACTCTGGATAATGCACCTGCATTGCCATGTTGTTCTGACGGCAGTCGTGGGTACAGCTAACCGAAATGCTAGCTTTGATAACTGCTAATCCACCAACTGAAAAGTTAATTTTTATAGCACTAAACTGATATACCGCTAAAAAAAATTAGCAGAAGTCACAGCTAACTGCTAACTTTAGTACTGACTCAGTACACTATAGGCTACTGATAAGCCTCAAGTTTAAGCACCACACGGGCAATTCTGAATAAAATCAAAAGTGATCTCAAACTCTTTATACACCTGGTGCACTAGTGTAAGGAAATGTCACTTATTTTTCACACAACACAGACGGATGCAGGAGACATTAAAAGCAAGGCACTTTTCACTCATGGTTTCATTTATAAACAAAACTAATTCCAAACAGTTTATCAACAACAGTAACTCTGTCATTTTTATAAAGTGAAAATATCGCACATATCTTTTAAAGTAATGTGCTAAATCTGAAGGTTTGAGCATTAACCGACACAGGCTCCAAAAGGTATTATTGGAAATGAGTCTCCTGTCAATCACTACCCACTATCAAAATGCATAGAACACTGCCATCTACTGGATGGGAGTGTGAATAGGCTAACATATTTGTGAATCTGAAATGCAGTTTTGCGCTCAGAATGTCTTAATATTGAGTGAGCAAAGCGATGAATGTGTGTGATCAGTGATCCACAAATGCTGAATCACACGTCACAAACAGAATTTTCAGTTTGCAAATGCCTTTTTTACAAATGGGAAAAAAAAGACATATTTACATTTATTTGTAAAAAATCAGCACACAAGTTACAGTATCTTGTGTGTTGGTTTTTACAAATAAATGTGTATTTGTACAAATTTGGAACTTTTCTAAGCGATGCACTTGTGAGACAGATTTGTTTGTGGGTGAAAAATAAAAAAAGTTAGGAGAACGCCTTTGCTCAGAAAAAAGAATGAACTCTCACCGAGGCTCACGAAATAAGCCTGGTTTTTGAGATGGCGAAATGCAGTAAATTGGTCCGACAGAACCGGCAAAGCTAAAGCTGTTTTTAAGGAAGGAAAACAGAGCCAGCTCTGTTTCAGATGTCAAAGAAGTGGACAAACGCTGGAGAACTGTTGTTTTAAGAATGCACAGTGCAAAATGTGTTTGAAACATGACCATATTGAAAAGGCATGTTATAAACAACAAGCAGCAACAGCAGGAACTTCAAAGACCAAGAAGGGAGGAGTCAGACAGTTAAATCCAATCATTTAATGTGGACGGACAGAGGTGAAGGAGGCGTGGAACAGATGACAAGACCTACACTAGAGGAGGAGCCTGTGTGGGACAGCCCACGAAAGGAGGGGTTGTTGCACCCTGAGTCATCTGATGACATCGCTACACAAAGGTGTGATGACAGCACTGCACGACACCCAGAAAGAGGCGGAGCTGAGAACGGTGCCACGCAATGACGTCTGCAACTCATCTTCTGCTCACAAGGGGGCACCAGTTGTACATCTGCAGGCATCAACAAGTCAAGGTCAAAGTAAAATCAGAGCCACAATGTAAAGCCAGGAAAGGTATAAAAAACAGTGTCTAGATTTATTTGGTGATAACAAACCATGTGTTGTGTACCTTGATGTAAATGGTCAGAAGTAAAAAAGAAAAATAGAGGGGCATCTGTGTCAATTTCTGAAAAGTTGTACAACCGCAGATTTTCAAAGTTTAAACTGGTACCAATTAACTGTGAGCTAAAAACATACAATAACCAACCTTTGGAGGTAAAAGGCCTTTTCTAGGTATCAGTAAAGTGAGGAAACACTTATTCACTGATATTGTATGTTGTGAAAGGAGCTTATGGTCCAGCTCTTTTGGGAAGGTACTGGATTCACAAGTTACAGTTAGAATGGTCTTTTGTGAAAAGAGTGGTACCTAAAAGTGTTGTGGGAGGTACCAAGAGGTGTTTAATCAAAACCTGGGGAAAGTGAGGGGCATTAAAGCCAAACTGCAGGTTCGACTTAGGGCCATTCCAAAGTTTTGTAAACCTTGACCTGTGCCTTATGCTTTGAAGGATGTTGTGGAAACCCAGTTGGCAAACATAGAAAAAGAAGGGGTTATAACCCCAGTAGGTTAAAGTGAATGGGCCTCACCCACTTTTAACATACCAAAAGTGGATAATTCAGTTAGGATTTGTGGGGATTACAAAGTATCCTTAAACTCATGGTTAGAGGTTGATCAGTATCTTATTCCGAAACCACAGGATTTGTTTGCAGAAGTGGCGGGTGATGGCAGATTTACAAAGTTAGACCTGTCACAAGCGTATCAACAGGTGGAACTGGATGACGATTCGAAACAGTACTTAATTATAAACACACATATTTAAAGGCCTGTACAAAATTAACAGCAAGCTTTCCTGCCATATTTCAAAAGTTAATGGATCAAGTATTGCAAGGGTTAGATGGACACTTTCCTGTAACAGGAAAGTGTGAAAAACTAATTCAGAAAATTTTTCATCCAGGCTTAACCTTTAAAAGAGCAGGTTTGGCAATAAAATCGGTCCAGGTTCAGCTCTTGCTCAGTTAAGACAATTGGGTTTTTTTTTTATTGTTAAAAAAAGTAATGCAATCCCACTTAAAAATGATGAAAAAACAAACAACACTGTCATGGCCGAAAAACTGCCTGCTTCACTGGATTAAAGGTACAGTGTGTCATTTTTTTAAGAAGTGCAAAATGCTATGTCTATCAAATATGAATGTGTTTGGAAACTTTTCAACATTATTTATTTTATTAACTTAGACTTTCACAGAAGCATGCAAAAAAGAACTTAGATATTACAAATATTATGACATACATATAATTTTTTGTCTATTATTCTTGCTTTCAATGCATCTAAAACCACTCAAAATTAGTTAAATTAGGGCTTGCCAATAATGTTTTAGAGGTATAAATCCTATAGCTTCAGGGGGCTCCGCCTCCTCAACCCCTGGCTGTGACCCGTGATCATGTAAATTACCCGGCATTAAAATGGTCCTGGCTAGAACCCTGGTTGTTGGTGAGCAGGCAGGCGAGACTCTATGGTTGTTCTACATAGCAAGTATAATAAAGTTAGTCGTGCTCTTCCGAAACACAGCTTTAATTTGGACAACCCACCCACACAGATTCTTCTTTTTCTGTTGAAATGCCACATGAACTTTCCATAGTAACAAAGAAAAGACCTTAACTCAGTCACATTACTTGGGATTGCTGCTGTAGCAATAGCCTCACACTTGCGCATGGGACAAATTCCCTCTGCATCAGTCATGTGCCCTAAATAAAACAAACCAGGCTAATAAATGGCACATTTATCTTTGTTTACTCAAAGAATATGATTTTGCGGCCTTTTCAGAATGTCCTCCAAATTTTGCATGCATATGATGCCATCTAAACCCTGTAGAACTTGATCAATCAGTTTCTTGAAGATTGCAGGTTCTCTGGCCACCCCATAAGGACATCTGTTCACTTTATACAGGCCCTTATGAGTGTGGCTTGTTAAGTACTGTTTTGAACCCTCATCCAGTTCCACTTGTTGATACGCTTGTGACAAATCTAGTTTCGTGAATCTGTCACCTCCTGCCAACTTGGTGAACAAGTCTTGTGGTTTTGGAATGGGGTACTGATCTACCTCCAATCAAGGGTTTATGGACACTTTGTAGTCATGACATATCCTGCAGAGTGATCCACTGGACCATTTCCTTTTACTACAAACAAGGTTATTGTACAACAGTTTTCCTTACATTTTACCACCACTGGGAGGCGCCATTTAACATCCAGTGCTTGGTTGCTGTAAGTTCTCAGTATGCAGCTGGAATGTAGCAGTTTAACCTTTTTAGACTGTGTTTGTGCAGTGACTCAGATGTATTAGATACCGCTGCTTCACTATCAACCTCTATTTTCATACTCTTACCATTAACCTGTACATCAATCAATCAATCAACTTTTTTCTTATATAGCGCCAAATCACAACAAACAGTTGCCCCAAGGCAACTGTTTACATAGTAAACATAGTAAGGTTTAATCACACCACTAGTCTCTAATTCAAACAGTTCCAGACCTCTATTTTTACCTTCCCTGGTTTCAATATGAGGGTCTGGTTTGGATACGACCTTGGGCATTTCAGATGAAGGAAGCTGAACATCTTTCTCCTCCTCTTGTGAAGCTGTTGGGGTGTCGACCCCAGCATGCTGCGTCTTACGTGCTTTATCCTGATAATCACTCTGTCCCGCTGTCATCAGATGATTGGTGCTTTTGGGCCTTTCTTTTCCTGTCGTGGGTGATCTGCCTCTTCTGGTCGTGAGCAACATGCCCTGGCCATGTGCCCTTTCTTCTTGCAGCTCTGACACTCCACCTCCTTAAAATGGCAGTTGTCTGGCACGTGTCCTTTCCTATTGCACCTGTTGCACGGTTTTTCCACTTTCCTCTTGATTGGGAACAGCTCTCTTGAAAACAGCATTGGTTTTCATGGACTTTTGGGACCACTGCTTTGCGTTTTATTTTGTGACTTTGTATGCCAGGCCCATTTCATACTCTCCCGCTAAGGTTAAATCTTTTGTATGGGCAACATTCAACATTCCTTTCCAAAGCTCATTGCTGTTAACCCCACAAACAAATCGTTCTCTTAATGCATTGTCAGAAAATGCTTCAAATTGGCACGTTGAAGCCAGCTTTCTCAGACTAGCCATACTTCGCTGATAGAGTCATCTTCTAATTGCTTTCGGGTGTTAACCTTATATCCTTCAGCAATAAAGTTCATTTTTGGCACAAGTTTGGCACGTAGGACACGTATCATGTCAGTGAACGTACATGTGGATGGCTTTAATGGCAAGCACAAGTCTATTTGTGTGGTTCCGTTTTCCGACCCCTTACCAAAAAATAGTACTGATAGGTATGTATATAAAAAGTAAACTAGAAGTATACTTGAAACATACTTGCATATACTACTTTTTGGTAAGGGACTACTGTCAAAAACACTGCTTTTGACTTTTTGTTACCATATTTCAGTCCATTTGCTAGAAAGAATTGTTCTAGCCTTTCTAAGTAGGTGTCAAATTCTTCGTCTGCTTTGTCAATGTGGAGGTCCTGTCCATTCTTGAGCATCGCCGCCATTGCACGTGCGCCTCGTCTCAACGGAGTTCAGTCTTCAACGTGGACTCTCTTCAGTAAGAATATCCCATCTTCGTCGCCAACTTTCTGTCATGTCCAACAGAAATAGAGTTCTAACTCCTGGGAAGAACGATGAAGTAGCACAAGAACAACAGCGAACATTTATTGATAAGCAAACTCAACAACCGACCGGTCTTACACAGCTACCACCTGCTTCTGTGCTGCTCTCAGAGCAGACACAACATTTTATACGGGCGCTTGGCGCCCTCTGCAGGTGTACATATTTTACTACACCCACACACTTTTAAACACCAAAAGTCTGTTCAGACACCATAATACAGAGGACGATTTTTATTGTATGTACAATAAAGACCCATTTCCTTTTAAATGCTAAAGTTGGTAAACACTGTTTTGACTGATGTCTTCAAACCATTAAAGCTGTATGGCCTTTGAGTTTTTTTTTTTAAGATTTTCATAAAAATGATTTTCTTTGGTACCATTATATTTTTTTTTCCTGAGCATATAAATAAGGGAGTCATAATATGGTATTGCCAGTATGATCAAAATTTGCCCTGTCTGGAAACAATTTAGAATTTCAACCCCCGTTGGGGCAAAATTCAAATGATTGGCCCCCATGACCTACATTTGGTAGTGGCATCATAGATCAATTCAATTCAATTCAATTTTATTTATATAGCGCCAAATCACAACAAACAGTTGCCCCAAGGCGCTTTATATTGTAAGGCAAGGCCATACAATAATTACGTAAAACCCCAACGGTCAAAACGACCCCCTGTGAGCAAGCACTTGGCTACAGTGGGAAGGAAAAACTCCCTTTTAACAGGAAGAAACCTCCAGCAGAACCAGGCTCAGGGAGGGGCAGTCTTCTGCTGGGACTGGTTGGGGCTGAGGGAGAGAACCAGGAAAAAGACATGCTTTGGAGGGGAGCAGAGATCAATCACTAATGATTAAATGCAGAGTGGTGCATACAGAGCAAAAAGAGAAAGAAACACTCAGTGCATCATGGGAACCCCCCAGCAGTCTAAGTCTATAGCAGCATAACTAAGGGATGGTTCAGGGTCACCTGATCCAGCCCTAACTATAAGCTTTAGCAAAAAGGAAAGTTTTAAGCCTAATCTTAAAAGTAGAGAGGGTGTCTGTCTCCCTGATCTGAATTGGGAGCTGGTTCCACAGGAGAGGAGCCTGAAAGCTGAAGGCTCTGCCTCCCATTCTACTCTTACAAACCCTAGGAACTACAAGTAAGCCTGCAGTCTGAGAGCGAAGCGCTCTATTGGGGTGATATGGTACTACGAGGTCCCTAAGATAAGATGGGACCTGATTATTCAAAACCTTATAAGTAAGAAGAAGAATTTTAAATTCTATTCTAGAATTAACAGGAAGCCAATGAAGAGAGGCCAATATGGGTGAGATATGCTCTCTCCTTCTAGTCCCCGTTACTACTCTAGCTGCAGCATTTTGAATTAACTGAAGGCTTTTCAGGGAACTTTTAGGACAACCTGATAATAATGAATTACAATAGTCCAGCCTAGAGGAAATAAATGCATGAATTAGTTTTTCAGCATCACTCTGAGACAAGACCTTTCTAATTTTAGAGATATTGCGTAAATGCAAAAAAGCAGTCCTACATATTTGTTTAATATGCGCTTTGAATGACATATCCTGATCAAAAATGACTCCAAGATTTCTCACAGTATTACTAGAGGTCAGGGTAATGCCATCCAGAGTAAGGATCTGGTTAGACACCATGTTTCTAAGATTTGTGGGGCCAAGTACAATAACGTCAGTTTTATCTGAGTTTAAAAGCAGGAAATTAGAGGTCATACATGTCTTTATGTCTGTAAGACAATCTTGCAGTTTAGCTAATTGGTGTGTGTCCTCTGGCTTCATGGATAGATAAAGCTGGGTATCATCTGCGTAACAATGAAAATTTAAGCAATGCCGTCTAATAATACTGCCTAAGGGAAGCATGTATAAAGTGAATAAAATTGGTCCTAGCACAGAACCTTGTGGAACTCCATAATTAACCTTAGTCTGTGAAGAAGATTCCCCATTTACATGAACAAATTGTAATCTATTAGATAAATATGATTCAAACCACCGCAGCGCAGTGCCTTTAATACCTATGGCATGCTCTAATCTCTGTAATAAAATTTTATGATCAACAGTATCAAAAGCAGCACTGAGGTCTAACAGAACAAGCACAGAGATGAGTCCACTGTCTGAGGCCATAAGAAGATCATTTGTAACCTTCACTAATGCTGTTTCTGTACTATGATGAATTCTAAAACCTGACTGAAACTCTTCAAATAGACCATTCCTCTGCAGATGATCAGTTAGCTGTTTTACAACTACCCTTTCAAGAATTTTTGAGAGAAAAGGAAGGTTGGAGATTGGCCTATAATTAGCTAAGATAGCTGGGTCAAATGATGGCTTTTTAAGTAATGGTTTAATTACTGCCACCTTAAAAGCCTGTGGTACATAGCCAACTAATAAAGATAGATTGATCATATTTAAGATCGAAGCATTAAATAATGGTAGGGCTTCCTTGAGCAGCCTGGTAGGAATGGGGTCTAATAGACATGTTGATGGTTTGGATGAAGTAACTAATGAAAATAACTCTGACAGAACAATCTGAGAGAAAGAGTCTAACCAAATACCGGCATCACTGAAAGCAGCCAAAGATAACGATACGTCTTTGGGATGGTTATGAGTAATTTTTTCTCTAATAGTTAAAATTTTATTAGCAAAGAAAGTCATGAAGTCATTACTAGTTAAAGTTAAAGGAATACTCAGCTCAATAGAGCTCTGACTCTTTGTCAGCCTGGCTACAGTGCTGAAAAGAAACCTGGGGTTGTTCTTATTTTCTTCAATTAGTGATGAGTAGTAAGATGTCCTAGCTTTACGGAGGGCTTTTTTTTATAGAGCAACAGACTCTTTTTCCAGGCTAAGTGAAAATCTTCTAAATTAGTGAGACGCCATTTCCTCTCCAACGTACGGGTTATCTGCTTTAAGCTGCGTGTTTGTGAGTTATACCACGGAGTCAGGCACTTCTGATTTAAAGCTTTCTTTTTCAGAGGATCTACAGCATCCAAAGTTGTCTTCAATGAGGATGTAAAACTATTGACAAGATACTCTATCTCACTTACAGAGATTAGGTAGCTACTCTGCACTGTGTTAGTATATGGCATTAGAGAACATAAAGAAGGAATCATATCCTTAAACCTAGTTACAGCGCTTTCTGAAAGACTTCTAGTGTAATGAAACTTATTCCCCACTGCTGGGTAGTCCATCAGAGTAAATGTAAATGTTATTAAGAAATGATCAGACAGAAGGGAGTTTTCAGGGAATACTGTTAAGTCTTCAATTTCCATACCATAAGTCAGAACAAGATCTAAGATATGATTAAAGTGGTGGGTGGACTCATTTACATTTTGAGCAAAGCCAATAGAGTCTAATAATAGATTAAATGCAGTGTTGAGGCTGTCATTCTCAGCATCTGTGTGAATGTTAAAATCGCCCACTATAATTATCTTATTGTTGACTCATTTAAACTAACATATTCATCCTGCTGTAACCAGGTTTCTGTAAGGCAGAATAAATCAATATGTTGATCAATTATTATATCATTTACTAACAGGGACTTAGAAGAGAGAGACCTAATGTTTAATAGACCACATTTAACTGTTTTAGTCTGTGGTGCAGTTGAAGGTGCTATATTATTTTTTCTTTTTGAATTTTTATGCTTAAATAGATTTTTGCTGGTTATTGGTGGTCTGGGAGCAGGCACCGTCTCTATGGGGATGGGGTAATGAGGGGATGGCAGGGGGAGAGAAGCTGCAGAGAGGTGTGTAAGACTACAACTCTGCTTCCTGGTCCCAACCCTGGATAGTCACGGTTTGGAGGATTTAAGAAAATTGGCCAGATTTCTAGAAATGAGAGCTGCTCCATCCAAAGTGGGATGGATGCCGTCTCTCCTAACAAGACCAGGTTTTCCCCAGAAGCTTTGCCAATTATCTATGAAGCCCACCTCATTTTTTGGACACCACTCAGACAGCCAGCAATTCAAGGAGAACATGCAGCTAAACATGTCACTCCCGGTCCGATTGGGGAGGGGCCCAGAGAAAACTACAGAGTCCGACATTGTTTTTGCAAAGTTACACACCGATTCAATGTTAATTTTAGTGACCTCCGATTGGCGTAACCGGGTGTCATTACTGCCGACGTGAATTACAATCTTACCAAATTTACGCTTAGCCTTAGCCAGCAGTTTCAAATTTCCTTCAATGTCGCCTGCTCTGGCCCCCGGAAGACAATTGACTATGGTTGCTGGTGTCGCTAACTTCACATTTCTCAAAACAGAGTCGCCAATAACCAGAGTTTGATCCTCGGCGGGTGTGTCGCCGAGTGGGGAAAAACGGTTAGAGATGTGAACGGGTTGGCGGTGTACACGGGGCTTCTGTTTAGGACTACGCTTCCTCCTCACAGTCACCCAGTCGGCCTGCTTTCCCGGCTGCTCGGGATCTGCCAGAGGGAAACTAATGGCGGCTAAGCTACCTTGGTCTGCACCGACTACAGGGGCCTGGCTAGCTGTAGAATTTTCCACGGTGCGGAGCCGAGTCTCCAATTCACCCAGCCTGGCCTCCAAAGCTACGAATAAGCTACACTTATTACAAGTACCATTACTGCTAAAGGAGGCCGAGGAATAACTAAACATTTCACACCCAGAGCAGAAAAGTGCGGGAGAGACAGGAGAAGCCGCCATGCTAAACCGGCTAAGAGCTAGTAGCTGCGCTAAGCTAGCGGATTCCTAAAAACACGCAAAGTGAATAATGTCTAAATAATTTAGAGGTGATTCAGCAGAGGGAGTGCTTTAGTTAAGGCACGTGAAGATTACACTGGGAAACAAATCGTTATCTAGGTAACTAGATCAATCTAACTGCGCAGATTAAACAGCTAACAGATACAACAAAACACCGCTGTGCTCCGGAACAGGAAGTGATACAATACCACAGTGAGAGCCAACCACCAGTAGAGATCACATGGAGGCTTTCCTGATCTGTGCAAGGGATACTGGAAAGGATACAGCAAATGCCAGTCAGAGTAAAGAAAGACAGTGTCAATCAATCAACTTTTTTTTTATATAGCGCCAAATCACAACAAACAGTTGCCCCAAGGCGCTCCATATTGTAAGGCAAGGCCATACAATAATTATGAAAAACCCCAACGGTCAAAACGACCCCCTATGAGCAAGCACTTGGCCACAGTGGGAAGGAAAAACTCCCTTTTAACAGGAAGAAACCTCCAGCAGAACCAGGCTCAGGGAGGGGCAGTCTTCTGCTGAGACTGGTTGGGGCTGAGGGAAAGAACCAGGAAAAAGACAGTGTGACATCAGCTGGCTGCTCAGGCTAACAAAATAAGCCAAGATGATGGAAAAACACTCATAAACAGCTCATCTCTGTACATCTCATATATTTTGTAGCAAGAAATAAACACTTCCAAATGAAACAGAGAACACCGGTGAAGTGATTTACAAAACATTTTAGGGATGTTAGCACACACACCCCAGGAACGTGTATTGCACAAGTGTGTCTCAAGTCTGAAGTAATCTCAAAACTTCATGCATGGACATGTACACTCCTGCAGTTTGTCTGAACGCATGACAGCGTTTGAAGGAAGAGACAATATTTGCCATGGAATTCCTCCCAGATACATATGTTCTCCACATTAAAATGAGCTGTAATTTTGCAGCATGTTACAAAAGTAATACAACATTATAATTGCTGGATTTTTGTCAGTTTTGTGAAAGGCTGTATGACTTTAAATGTTCATTTTGACACTGCATGATGGCTTGAGTTTGTTTTTCCCACATTCACATTGGGTCTGTGAACTCGGTTTGAGCAGGTTTTGGAGTCAGTGTCTTGCTCAATGCTTCATCACTAAACCTCCATCACATCAAACCAGTTGACTCATGGACCATCAGCTCTGCTGTCATTGATGATTAACATTACTGTAACTGTGAGGTACAGCAAGTGGTGTCTTCATTTTATGATAATTACATGGACCTGCTTGTGGATACAAACTTCAAACTGACAAGGGTGAGGGTGGCCCTGCGATACACTGAACTTGTCCACGGTATACCCCACTTCTAACTCAATGACTGCTGGGATAGGCTCCCTGCAGCATCTTCACAGTGAAGCATAAATGTAATCATGCTCTGGCCTGCAAGATCACACAGAATTATGGTGAATCTGTTACAAAAAACAAAAAACAAAAAAAAAAGAAATGGTCTGTGCAATCCTGCTGCTCAAGATTCATCTAAGAGCTGTGAAATGTTTTTGTTCATGTAATCTCTACAGTGTTATTGGTCTAAAATCTCTTGTCTCGGGAATCCGGTGAGAGTGGTCACATCTCCTCCTCTCTCCTTTCCTCCTTTTTTGTCTCTATCTCTGCTCCAACCTTCAAAGTCCCAACTTCACCAGACTGTGAATTCTTCAAACTACATTTGGAGTAACCATGGAATTGATCAGCTGGTCTCTCAACACTATTGACACCATTTTTTCAACAATGAAATCAGGGCTGGGGGACCCTGCGTGCCCAGATGGAACCTATCCTGCGGGCTATGTTTTCAACGCCTGGGAAAAGTGGCACATTGTGTGCTTGGCACCACTCTCCATGGAAACATTGAGGACTTATTTTTATTTGTTTTTATGGGAGGAGGGCTGGTGCCTACTGGTTTATGACCTACCGGAAAATTGGCAAGACGGCTGCTACCAGAACCACAACCCCACACCTGTCCATCATGATTAATGAGTTGGGCAAAGCGGTACAATCTCAGATTGCGTTAACTTTTGAACTCAAACGCAAGTTGGATACCATCTCGGAGCAAATGTCCGCCTTGCAAAGGAAGATGTTGGAGACCAGGGAATACTCAGAAATTGGATTCTGATGGTCAGAGGAGTCATGGAATGTCTGTGTTTCTCTACCCAACCCCAAATATGGCAGTTCATCAGTTACTGAAGGTCAAAATGCCCTGCTTCTTTTTCCTCCAGAAGGATCTCAACAGTCTTGGTGAAGCATTTGGCTCTCCTCTTATCTATATGCCTTCCCCTACAGCCTCCTGTTGTCAAGACAACTCCAGACATTCATGCATACAGGGACAGAGACTGATATGAGCCACCTGCAGACATGGACACTTGTGTGTCCCCACTACCCTGGTCTCTGCACCACCACCACTCCTTTCCCCCTCTAGGAGGCAGCGCGGCTCAGCTGCTGCAGCTTTCCGTTTACCCCCAAGCTTGCGGCTGCGCGGGATACTGCCCCACACTCACATTGCCTCAATTCAGATGATGGACTGTCTTAAAGTTTAGCGTACATAAACAATCAGATATATATGTATGGTTGTTTTAATTCTGATGTGTACCATTATTATGTTCAACTAGTAATAATTGTGGATTAATTGCTGTATTTTTGTCTGAGGTGATTGGGTGTGAAGATTTTTTTGTTGCACTTGTTGTAACTTCGTTGCACTTGTTGTAATGACAATAAAAAATCTATCTGTCTGTCTGTCTGTCTGTCTGTCTGTCTGTCTGTCTGTCTTAAACACACTTTCCTGTATTTGGAATACTCACTGGATTATTGGATACAACAGGCAAGACATCGACGTCACTTTTGTCCAGACTACAGACTAAATTAAATTTTTTTAGAGCGCCAAGTCACAACATAGGTCATCCCAAGGCACGACACCTTAGTAAGGTCTAACCTCACCCACCCCCTGAGTGAACACGTTGGTAACAGTAGTCAGAAAAAACTCCCTCAGGTGGTTTTTGATTGTAGAAAGAAACCTCAAGCAGACCAGACTCAGTGGGGTGACCATCTGCTTTGACCACATGAACAAATAAAACACTGAAACAAAAGCAATGGTGGGTGAACATCCTCTACATCAGGTGATTCCATCTTTTTTGTGCAGGAGACAGTTTGTCTTTCATTCTGTTGGTGGCACCAATGGGAGACTTTCAAAAATAAAATATGCACCACAATTAAGCACACAGCTCTGGATTCACCTTATAATCTAATTAACTAATAGCACCAAGAACTAAATTGTCACCAAATATCATTAAAATGTGTTGATTACATTTTCAAATATGTTGCTGACAAAACTGCATCAAAACAGGTCGTAAACGGAAGTTGTTAACCCACTAAATGTGAATTAGCTGCAAATCGTGAATTATCCGCAATCTGTGAATTGCAAAACATGAATACTGAAAAAAATATCTTCCGAAATGTGAACGCACATCTCACGAAATGTGAATTTCTTCATGATTTGATGCTTGGCTGAGGAGTCAGTGGTGCAAAGCTACCATCTATGGGATTATGACTCTGCATCTCTCACTTTCATTGCACCACGGGTTTCGCGCCACCCCTCGACTTGCGGGAGTGTTAGACTCACGTTCCCTATTAGTGGGTGATCAATCCAACACTTGGTGAATTTTGTTTCATGATGATAGGAAGAGTCGACATTGAAGGATCATAAAGTGACATCACTATGAACACTTGGCCGCCACAACCCAGTTAGCCCTGGGGTAACTTTTCTGACACCTCTTGCTTAAAACCCAAAAACTCAGTAGGATCGTCAGGTCCTGCTTTCACGATCTGTATTCATACTGAAAATCAAGATCAAATGAGTTTTTTGCCTTCTGCTCCACGTCCACACATGCAATACCATTTGACAGGTGTAACGCCCCAGTCAAACTACCCACCTGCCACTGTCCTCAGAGTGGGTCACACCTAGCAGGGCCGGGTGCTTGATGCCAGAAGTGAGAGCTTGCTCGTTGCTCACCTCCATGCCTCACCGGGTGTAGTGACCCCCCACCCCACCCCACTCCATTTTTTTTTTTTTCCGAGATAAGGTTTGTGATCAAGATTTCCTGATGTAAATGATCTGTAAACTGAAATCTGTAGACTAATTTAACTGAAAGAAAATATGTATTGTCAACAGTGGTGCCACAGTTACTTTGAAAAAGTAACTGATTACTCCTTGAGAAAGTACATTATTTTACTGATTACTCAATTTTAAAAGTACATAGGTTAGATAACTAGTTACTTTATTAGTTACACTCAGCAGGTGCCGACAAGTTGTTGGCAGCTGCTGAGTGTAATAAAAGTAACTAATGTAACTGTGGCAACACTGATCGTGAATGCTATTCACATTTTACAAGACCTGCATTCATGATTTGTGGGATATTTCATTCATGGTTTGTAGCACAATTACTGACGGTTCACACATATTCACGGTTTGCATAAATTTTCATTAATGGTTGGTGATAATTCACGATTTGCAGCATGATTCAAGTTTTGTGGGCCAACAAAGTGAAGATGAAAAAACAGAGCAGTTTGAGTTTCAGACAATACTACTCAAACTTTTTCTTTTTACAAAGTGTCATGTTTATCCTGCATTTTTGATGTAGCATGTCATTTGTGAAAAACATCATTTGCAGCATGTGAACCCCTTCAGATGTATTGATCAAATTATTCTTTGTGTGAAGTGCATACGTTTGTTTTTTAAAAACATCCTGGTCTAACGCAGTTGTGAGTGGCGGCATTGACTGATACTTGTTTCCACTTGTTACGTGTTTCCATATCAGTTTGTAAAACAGCAGTTCCTGTAATGCTGATGTCAGTTGATAACCCCGATGGGGACAAAGGCCACATTGTCAGTCTACCTGAAGCGGGGTGGGGGACAAATGGGTGATTTTACTTGTATTATTCAAATAAAAAGACTTTATATGTTTAGATCCAGATTAAAATCTGAAACATCTTTTCAAACAGATTATATAAAAACACAATCAAATGTGGAAATGTAGTTATTTATTGTCAAATAGGTGGATTTTATTTATTTATTTGTTTGGAATTCCAAAAGTGAAACACAATCCTGGAGTAAAAAAATTAATAAAAATATAAATTAAAGGTGCGCGTGTCATGATCCATCCATTGTCCTTGTCTTGTGTGTTTTTTTTTTGTTTTTTTTTTGGGGGGGGGGGGGGGGTGCTTGTGACCATTGGTATTTGTTTTATACTGTAGCCAGTTGTGAATTCCACTTTGATGTCGGGGCACCGTTTTTTGTGTAGGTCCCTTGTGATGTGGTTAGTGGTTGGGTGAAACCATTTATTGTTAACAACTGTGTTTAGTCTTTTTAAATCATAATGACAACAGAAACTACCCAAATGACCCTCATCAAAAGTTTACATACCCCCATCCTTAATACAGTGTATTGCCCCCTTTAAATCAGTGACAGCTTGGAGTCTTTTGTGGTAGTTGTGGACGAGGCTCACTCATGGTAAAGCTGCCACTGAATATGTCTTAGACTTTATTCACTGTAAAAAAAAAAAAATGTTTGAGAATACTTCAAATTTGCAGGCAACAGTCTGCACTAAGACTTTTATGTTGTGCCGATGATGAAATATATGTTATAGTATATAGTTCATCATCGGCACAACATAAAAGTCTTAGTGCAGACTGTTGCCTGCAAATTTGAAGTATTGTCAACTTTTTTTTTTTTTTTTACAGTGTTTACATCAATTATGAAGAAATACAAACAGGATGGCACTCTATGGTAAATCTGCATGGAGTAGACAGTTCTCAAAAACTGAGTGACTGTGCAAGAAGAAGTGTGAGAAAAGCCACTAAGACACCCAGACAACCCAGAAGTTATAAGCTTCTTTGGCTGTGATTGGAGAAATTGTGCACAGTGCAAGCTTTGCATTTTATATTCCAGTTATACAGCTTCATGATGAAGTGGGTGTGGGTGGGTGTGGTGTCTGTTTCTGAAACCTTCCTGTCCTGTGCACCGGCAACATTTCCTGTATATTCGTTTTGTGAATTGTTTTGTAATTTGTGTCTGTGGCATGGCCCAAGCAGAGGGTCACCCCTTTGAGTCTGTTCTGCTTGAGGTTTCTTCCTCAGAGGGAGTTTTTCCTTACCACTGTCGCCTGTGTTCTTGCTCTGGGGTTGGTAAGGTTAGACCTTACTTGTGTGAAGCACCTTGAGGCAACTTTGTTGTGATTTGGCACTATATAAATAAAAGTAAATTGAAGATATTTTGAAAATGAAGTGGGATTGAGGATGATTTTATTAAAATGATGACCTGAAAGTTTAACTACAAATTGCCAGAAGGTACATCTGAGATGCAAGCCTAGATTTGATCTGTTTTGGTCAACGAATATCCTTCTTGGTTCTACTCCACTATGAATATGATGTTTCCTGAATGCCGTCATCACTGGTCATAAGACATGGGCTTACTGCTACGACCTGGAAACCAAATCTCAGTCATAAAAATGGAAACCTCCAACATCACAGAGGCCAAAGAAAACACAGCAGGTGGATAGCAATGTTGAAGTCATGTTGACCATTTTTTTTTTGTATGCACCAGAAGACCAAAATATTAAAAAATAGTCGGAGGTCCTACGTTGCCTGTGTGATGCTGTGCATGGCAAGCGACCATATCTGTGGGTGGTGAAAAGGTCCATCATGACAATTAACCTGCCCATTCTGCTCAGCTGATTCAGACTTTCCTGGCCAATCACAACACTTACAGTAGTGTTCAGAATAATAGTAGTGGTATGTGACTAAAAACGTTAATCCAGGTTTTGAGTATATTTCTTATTGTTACATGGGAAACAAGGTACCAGTAGATTCAGTAGATTCTCACAAATCCAACAAGACCAAGAATTCATGATATGCACACTCTTAAGGCTATGAAATCGGGCTATTAGTAAAAAAAAAACAGTAGAAAAGGGGGTGTTCACAATAATAGTAGTGTGGCATTCAGTCAGTGAGTTAATTAATTTTGTGGAACAAACAGGTGTGAATCAGGTGTCCCCTATGTAAGGATGAAGCCAGCACCCGTTGAACATGCTTTTCTCTTTGAAAGCCTGAGGAAAATGGGACGTTCAAGACATTGTTCAGAAGAACAGCGTAGTTTGATTAAAGAGTTGACTGGAGAGGGGAAAACTTATACGCAGCCTACGCAGGTGCAAAAAAAATTATAGGCTGTTCATCTACAGTGATCTCCAATGCTTTAAAATGGACAAAAAAAAAAACAACCAGAGACGTGTGGAAGAAAATGGAAAACAACCATCAAAATGGATAGAAGAATAACCAGAATGGCAAAGGCTCACCCATTGATCAGCTCCAGGATGATCAAAGACAGTCTGGAGTTACCTGTAAGTGCTGTGACAGTTAGAAGATGCCTGTGTGAAGCTAATTTATTTGCAAGAATCCCCCGCAAAGTCCCTCTGTTAAATAAACGACATGTGCAGAAGAGGTTACAATTTGCCAAAGAACACATCAACTGGCCTAAAGAGAAATGGAGGAATATTTTATGGACCGATGAGAGTAAAATTGTTCTTTTTGGGTCCAAGGGCCACAGACAGTTTGTGAGACGACCCCCAAACTCTGAGTTCAAGCCACAGTTCACAGTGAAGACAGTGAAGCATGGTGGTGCAAGCATCATGATATGGGCATGTTTCTCCTACTATGGTGTTGGGCCTATACGAATATCGCATACCAGGTATCATGGATCAGTTTGGATATGTCAAAATACTTGAAGAGGTCATGTTGCCTTATGCTGAAGAGGACATGCCCTTGAAATGGGTGTTTCAACAAGACAATGACCCCAAGCACACTAGTAACCGAGCAAAATCTTGGTTCCAAACCAATAAAATTAATGCCTCGCAGATGTGAAGAAATCATGAAAAACTGTGGTTATACAACTAAATACTAGTTTAGTGATTCACAGGATTGCTTAAAAAGCAGTTTGAACATAATAGTTTTGAGTTTGTAGCGTCAACAGCAGATGCTACTATTATTGTGAAAACCCCCTTTTCTACTTTTTTTTTTACTAATAGCCCAATTTCATAGCCTTAAGAGTGTGCATATCATGAATGCTTGGTCTTGTTGGATTTGTGAGAATCTACTGAATCTACTGGTACCTTGTTTACCATGTAACAATAAGAAATATACTCAAAAACTGGATTAATCTTTGTAGTCACATAGCACTAATATTATTCTGAACACTACTGTATGTGATTCATCAGGCGCCATACTCTCTTGACATGACTCCTTTTGATTTTTTTTCTTTTCCCCAAGATCAAAAAACACTAAAAGGGACTCAATTTGAGTCACAAGAAGACATCATGTGGAACATGACAGCCCAGATGATCATGATTCCAAAAGAGAACTTCCCGAAATGCTTCAATCAATGGCAGAACCTCTGGCTGAAGTGTGTGCAGTCCCAAAGAGACTACGTTGAAGTGAATTAAAATTTCAGACTCCCAGGTTAGTAACTGTATTTTTCACAGCCAAAAGTTGGATACTTTTTGAATGCACCTTGTATGTTAGTCATATGAAAAAGAGAACAGATAGGTCTTTAGTCTACATCTGAATGACTCCCCATATTCAGACTGTTTTATGCCAGCAGGCAGATTGTTCCACAGATTATCAAGTGCAAGATAAGAAAAAGCTCTGTGACCTGATGACTTTTTTAAACCTTTGGAACACACAATAATCCCTGATCCTGAGAATGCAGTGCTTGATCCGGTACATAAGGTTTGATTAGATTAGCTGTATAATGAGGTGCTAATCCATGGAGGATTTTGTATGTTAGTAACAAAACCTTAAAATCTGATCTGACTTGGACAGGAAGCCAGTGGAGGAGGGTGAAATCAGGGAAATATGATCAAAATTTCTTCTTGGCAGAGGTATGCACTGTAATCACTGTCATTCTATTTTTTTTTTTTTTTTTTTGTCAAGCATTTTGCAATTAACAAACAGTGCAACTTGTTTGAAAGACCAAAAAGTGTTTTTGCATACAGATGACCAGTAGAAGGTGACAAAGATGTTTCAAATCAAAAAAGTGGGAATTATTTTTGATTGTTTCTGAGAAAAGGTACTTTAAGAAGTCAGTGTTTTTGTAAGATCTGTGTGAATGTTTTTTATGCATCAGACTGTGTCTGGTGTTGGTGCATTGCAGTTTAAGAAGAAACAAGTCCACACGTATCTGGTTGTGGGTCCACGATGATCACAGACACAAACACATCAACACTGTTCTGTTATCTGCTGTTTCCTCTGAATTAAAGTATCAGTTATCTGTATGTTCATCATTTTACCGTGAACTGTGGAATCATAGGTTTAAAAAAATTCACTCATGTTGACATGTGAGTCATTAGAATATGGGGCGGTGCAATGTGAAGCATGTGTGTGTGTGTGTGTGTGTGTGTGTGTGTGCTTAAAACCAGCAGAGCTGCAGAAAGTAACCCAACAGGAGGGATGAGTGTGTGAGAGAAAGAAGACGGAAGAGGAATTGACTATGATAAAACATTCAGTGGTTCTCTTTTAACGAGTCGGTAAGTGTCACCTAAAGCTTGATCTGGTGATTGAATGATTATTGTTTCATCCATTGATTCAGATTACAGTAATCCATGGTTATGATGTTGCTCTTGATTTTTTTATTAACTGTTTTAATGCTTGTGTTCAAACTTTTAGTTTTATAGAATATTTGCCTATGCAGGTGGAGTTTGTTTGTTTATAAAGTTTTAATTCACTGTTTTCACTTTTATAGCATGTTGTCACTCAGCAGGGCACCACTATTTATATGATACTGACCCACATTCAACGTGTGCCAACTGGGCTGGGTGTGGATCTAGAAACAGTTGCTCAAACACAAACAACTGAAACACATTGTATTATTATAGTATTTCAGGTGGTACGAAAACGTAAAGTTTAATATCTATAATATTGCATAAATCGCCCCTCAATCACACCTTTCAGTATAATCAATCAATCAATCAATTTTTTTATATAGCGCCAAATCACAACAAACAGTTGCCCCAAGGCGCTTTATATTGTAAGGCAAGGCCATACAATAATTATGTAAAACCCCAACGGTCAAAACGGCCCCCTGTGAGCAAGCACTTGGCTACAGTGGGAAGGAAAAACTCCCTTTTAACAGGAAGAAACCTCCAGCAGAACCAGGCTCAGGGAGGGGCAGTCTTCTGCTGGGACTGGTTGGGGCTGAGGGAGAGAACCAGGAAAAAGACATGCTGTGGAGGGGAGCAGAGATCAATCACTAATGATTAAATGCAGAGTGGTGCATACAGAGAAAAAAGAGAAAGAAACAGTGCATCATGGGAACCCCCCAGCAGTCTACGTCTATAGCAGCATAACTAAGGGATGGTTTAGGGTCACCTGATCCAGCCCTAACTATAAGCTTTAGCAAAAAGGAAAGTTTTAAGCCTAATCTTAAAAGTAGAGAGGGTGTCTGTCTCCCTGATCTGAATTGGGAGCTGGTTCCACAGGAGAGGAGCCTGAAAGCTGAAGGCTCTGCCTCCCATTCTACTCTTACAAACCCTAGGAACTACAAGTAAGCCTGCAGTCTGAGAGCGAAGCGCTATATTGGGGTGATATGGTACTACGAGGTCCCTAAGATAAGATGGGACCTGATTATTCAAAACCTTATAAGTAAGAAGAAGAATTTTAAATTCTATTCTAGAATTAACAGGAAGCCAATGAAGAGAGGCCAATATGGGTGAGATATGCTCTCTCCTTCTAGTCCCCGTCAGTACTCTAGCTGCAGCATTTTGAATTAACTGAAGGCTTTTTAGGGAACTTTTAGGACAACCTGATAATAATGAATTACAATAGTCCAGCCTAGAGGAAATAAATGCATGAATTAGTTTTTCAGCATCACTCTGAGACAAGACCTTTCTGATTTTAGAGATATTGCGTAAATGCAAAAAAGCAGTCCTACATATTTGTTTAATATGCGCTTTGAATGACATATCCTGATCAAAAATGACTCCAAGATTTCTCACAGTATTACTAGAGGTCAGGGTAATGCCATCCAGAGTAAGGATCTGGTTAGACACCATGTTTCTAAGATTTGTGGGGCCAAGTACAATAACTTCAGATTTATCTGAGTTTAAAAGCAGGAAATTAGAGGTCATCCATGTCTTTATGTCTGTAAGACAATCCTGCAGTTTAGCTAATTGGTGTGTGTCCTCTGGCTTCATGGATAGATAAAGCTGGGTATCATCTGCGTAACAATGAAAATTTAAGCAATACCGTCTAATAATACTGCCTAAGGGAAGCATGTATAAAGTGAATAAAATTGGTCCTAGCACAGAACCTTGTGGAACTCCATAATTAACTTTAGTCTGTGAAGAAGATTCCCCATTTACATGAACAAATTGTAATCTATTAGACAAATATGATTCAAACCACCGCAGCGCAGTGCCTTTAATACCTATGGCATGCTCTAATCTCTGTAATAAAATTTTATGGTCAACAGTATCAAAAGCAGCACTGAGGTCTAACAGAACAAGCACAGAGATGAGTCCACTGTCCGAGGCCATAAGAAGATCATTTGTAACCTTCACTAATGCTGTTTCTGTACTATGATGAATTCTAAAACCTGACTGAAACTCTTCAAATAGACCATTCCTCTGCAGATGATCAGTTAGCTGTTTTACAACTACCCTTTCAAGAATTTTTGAGAGAAAAGGAAGGTTGGAGATTGGCCTATAATTAGCTAAGATAGCTGGGTCAAGTGATGGCTTTTTAAGTAATGGTTTAATTACTGCCACCTTAAAAGCCTGTGGTACATAGCCAACTAACAAAGATAGATTGATCATATTTAAGATCGAAGCATTAAATAATGGTAGGGCTTCCTTGAGCAGCCTGGTAGGAATGGGGTCTAATAAACATGTTGATGGTTTGGATGAAGTAACTAATGAAAATAACTCAGACAGAACAATCGGAGAGAAAGAGTCTAACCAAATACCGGCATCACTGAAAGCAGCCAAAGATAACGATACGTCTTTGGGATGGTTATGAGTAATTTTTTCTCTAATAGTTAAAATTTTGTTAGCAAAGAAAGTCATGAAGTCATTACTAGTTAAAGTTAATGGAATATTCAGCTCAATAGAGCTCTGACTCTTTGTCAGCCTGGCTACAGTGCTGAAAAGAAACCTGGGGTTCTTCTTATTTTCTTCAATTAGTGATGAGTAGAAAGATGTCCTAGCTTTACGGAGGGCTTTTTTATAGAGCAACAGACTCTTTTTCCAGGCTAAGTGAAGATCTTCTAAATTAGTGAGACGCCATTTCCTCTCCAACTTACGGGTTATCTGCTTTAAGCTACGAGTTTGTGAGTTATACCACGGAGTCAGACACTTCTGATTTAAAGCTCTCTTTTTCAGAGGAGCTACAGCATCCAAAGTTGTCTTCAATGAGGATGTAAAACTATTGACGAGATACTCTATCTCCCTTACAGAGTTTAGGTAGCTACTCTGCACTGTTGGTATATGGCATTAGAGAACATAAAGAAGGAATCATATCCTTAAACCTAGTTACAGCGCTTTCTGAAAGACTTCTAGTGTAATGAAACTTATTCCCCACTGCTGGGTAGTCCATCAGAGTAAATGTAAATGTTATTAAGAAATGATCAGACAGAAGGGAGTTTTCAGGGAATACTGTTAAGTTTTCTATTTCCATACCATAAGTCAGAACAAGATCTAAGATATGATTAAAGCGGTGGGTGGACTCATTTACTTTTTGAGCAAAGCCAATAGAGTCTAATAATAGATTAAATGCAGTGTTGAGGCTGTCATTCTCAGCATCTGTGTGGATGTTAAAATCGCCCACTATAATTATCTTATCTGAGCTAAGCACTAAGTCAGACAAAAGGTCTGAAAATTCACAGAGAAACTCACAGTAACGACCAGGTGGATGATAGATAATAACAAATAAAACTGGTTTTTGGGACTTCCAATTTGGATGGACAAGACTAAGAGACAAGCTTTCAAATGAATTAAAGCTCTGTCTGGGTTTTTGATTAATTAATAAGCTGGAATGGAAGATTGCTGCTAATCCTCCGCCCCGGCCCGTGCTACGAGCATTCTGACAGTTAGTGTGACTCGGGGGTGTTGACTCATTTAAACTAACATATTCATCCTGCTGTAACCAGGTTTCTGTTAGGCAGAATAAATCAATATGTTGATCAATTATTATATCATTTACCAACAGGGACTTAGAAGAGAGAGACCTAATGTTTAATAGACCACATTTAACTGTTTTAGTCTGTGGTGCAGTTGAAGGTGCTATATTATTTTTTCTTTTTGAATTTTTATGCTTAAATAGATTTTTGCTGGTTATTGGTGGTCTGGGAGCAGGCACCGTCTCTACGGGGATGGGGTAATGAGGGGATGGCAGGGGGAGAGAAGCTGCAGAGAGGTGTGTAAGACTACAACTCTGCTTCCTGGTCCCAACCCTGGATAGTCACAGTTTGGAGGATTTAAGAAAATTGGCCAGATTTCTAGAAATGAGAGCTGCTCCATCCAAAGTGGGATGGATGCCGTCTCTCCTAACAAGACCAGGTTTTCCCCAGAAGCTTTGCCAATAATCTATGAAGCCCACCTCATTTTTTTTTATAATTATAATGCATGCAGTATAATCCTTAATTTGTCATTTTTGTGTATTGTATTACTGGAATGTATTCTTTTATTATAAGAAATGATTTAGTTTGCTGTTTTGATTCCTGGGAAAGGCATATATAAATCGTCATTCTAATAATAATAATAATATTACTACTACTACTACTACTAATAATAATAATAATAATAATAATGATTATTATTATTGTGTAGCACGGCAGGAGTGGTGGACATGTGGTTCGTGCACTTGGTTTCAGTGTGGAAGGTTCCTGGTTCAAACCTCACCTCTGCCACGTTTCTCCATGTAATGTGGAGTTGTATCAGGAAGAGCTTCCAGTGTAAAACTTGTGCCAAATCAACATACAGACCCTCCTTGGATCAGCTGTGGCAACCCCTAATGACAAGGGAGCAGCTGAAGGGTCTTACTTACTATTGTGCAGCATGGTGGCTTACTGGTTAGCACTGTTGCCTCACAGCAAGAAGGTTGTGGGTTCAATTCCCGCCTGTGGCCTTTATGTGTGGAGATTTGCCCAGTCTCACATTTTTTTTCATGCTCTCGTCACAAAATGAGTAAAATTTTTGCGATTTTTTTTTTTTACTCACTATTACTAATCCTACTCCTTCCCCCAACCCTAACCATAACCACCCCGACCCCCCTGCTTCACTTTTAATTTTGTGCAGCCATCACAGAATGTATTTCAATGAATTTGTGCTGCCATGATGAAAATGAGGCACTTCTCATCACAATATATTACAAACCAATAGATTAATGTATATTTCGTGCTGCTGAATCATGACTTGTGGTGAGACCAGGTTGGGAGTTTGCATGTTCTCTCCATGTCTGCATGGGTTCTCTCTTTGTGCTCCAGTTTTCTCTCACATCCAAAGACATGTACGTTAAGTGAATTGACCATAGGTGTGCATGCAGGTGGGAATGTGTTTGTCTATATGTGGCCCTGCGATAGACTGGCGTCCTGTTCAGGGTGTACCCTGCCTTATATATATATATATATATATATATATATATATATATATATATATATATATATATATATATATATATATATATATATATATATATAGTGTGTGTGTGTGTGGAAAATTTAATTATTAGATATTTGTAGTAAAATGCTAATTAATGCTCCACTTAATGCACACTTCTAAATGATGATATTGTCTTAAAAATGAGAACATGAAGGGTGAAATCTATCATGATTCCAAGATTCACTGTTTTAACGTGTTCACCTTAGTCGGGTCATCAGCCACTGGGGTTGCCACAGCAGATCTGGGTTGTTGATTTGGCACAAGTTTTATGCCGGATGTCCTTCCTGACACAAATCCACATTACATGGATAGTGGTCAGAGGTGGTTTTGAACCAGCAACTTTCTGCTTGGCTTCCACTCCTGTCCAGCCTTTCAATCTATTAATAAATAAAGGTAAAACTTACATGTGTTTACTGGTTTATCATAAACCATCTTCAGAGGTGCATACTGCCACCTACTGTATGAGAGTGTGTGGAATCATGACAGTTATTCCAAGTCAATACTAACTTGAGAACTTGAGACAACAACATTAAATAATCAAAACTTTCAAAAAATGTCTTAACACTGTTAGGAAATGACACAAGGTTGATAGTTTGTAGCACCATCATCCAGCACTTCCAAAATACTGACTTAATTCAAATGTTGATACACGGCTGAATCTTGGGCTTTGCTATGACTACAAAATACAGTTTCTTTTTTCCAAATGTAAATGACAGAATATTGCTACTTCATTAACAATTTTACTTTCCCAATTGTTGTGTACCCCTCAGTTTAGGTTCATATGCCTGAACAAATGAAGCCGCACTGCTACTATTACACATTTATTTACAGCAGTTTTAAGAACAACCGTCTTGTCTCTTTTCATTCTTCCTACTTCTGTGCTGCAGCTGGCGCAGCCACAACCTGTTATATTGGCACATTCTTCTTGGACGTTCCACATTCTGTGTACTCCCAGGATTGTCCACAGCTTGGTCCATTTTTACCAAAACCTGAGGAACATCATTCTGCTCATTTTGAGGACCAGTGGGTAGGAGTTCACCTGTAATGCCCTTTGACTCATTCCCTGCATCATTCTGTATTCACATTTGTTCTCTTTTCTTCCAATAATTGATTCACATGTCATTTTATGCAATTTCCATTTACTGACATCAGGTACATAACCAAAACCTGGGTATTTTCACCATTCACTCATTTTCCCCTCCCCTGTAGTTTTGAACCTGGACTGCTTGTTCCACAGAAAGAACTCCTGAGTCCACCCTTTGCATTGGACTGCTTCTGTACATGTCGAGCCTGGATAGTCTGAGTGGAATTTGCTTTTAGTAAAGACAACTTGGTGCAGACCTGTCTTTCCAGAAAAAGTCCTGCTGGTGTCTTCCCAGTTGTCATGTGTGGCATATTTCAGTATCCAAACAAGAAATATGCAATACAGTGTTGCAATGACATGCCACCAAGTGCTCTGCTCTTGGCTAAGGACCTTTTAAAATTTTGTACCAGCATCTCTGCCAAACCATTTGAGGCTGGATGGTAGGCTGGAGTTTTGATATGCTTCACAGCATTCAATTTCAGAAATGTCTCAAATTCACTTCCAGTGGATTGAGGTCCGTTATCAGTTACCACCTCTTTAGGCAACCCATAAGCAGAAAACAAGTTCCACAAAACTTCCATTGTTTTGCACGTGGTAGTTGTCTGCACATGTATGATTTCAGGACATAGGGGGTATGTATCCATCACAACAAGAAATATTTGCTTTTTGGACTCTGCAAAATCAAGGTGTTTCCTATGGACCTGATGCCCACTTCCATGTGTGTATTGGTGCTGTAGCACGAACACTACGCTCATGTTTGCAGAAATCACACTGGTTTACTTCCATCTCAATATCCTGATCATAAGAAGGCCACTACATTAAGCTTCTAGCCAAAGACTTCATATTTACCATGCCCCAGTGGCTTTTGTGTAGCTCTTAAAGTAACCTCTGTACCAGACTTTTTGGAATGACTACTCTGAGTCTCCAAAGTAGGTAATCATCTTCCACAGTCAAATCAAATTTTCATCTCACATACGGCTGAAAAGGGCAACACGGTGGATTAGTGGTTAGCACTGTTGCGTCACAGTGAGAAGGTCATGGGTTCAATTCCTGCCTGTGGCCTTTCTGTATGGAGTTTGCATGTTCTCCCCGTGTTTGCGTGGGTTTCCTCCGGATGCTCCGGTTTCCTCCCACATCAAAGACATGCGGAATGGGTGGATTGGAATCTTTAAAATTGTCCTTAGGTGTGCGAGTGGGTGTGAATGTGTTTGTTTGTCTGTTTGTGGCCCCCGCGACCCTAGATTGGACTAAGTGGTTGAAGATGAGTGTGTGTGTGTGTGTGTGTGTGTGTGTGTGTGTGTGTGTGTGTGTGTGTGTGTGTGTGTGTGTGTGTGTGTGTGTGTGTGTGTGTGTGTGTGTGTGTGTGTATATACGGCTGAAAAGCCTCATCTGACACGTTTTGGCCAACCTGACAAAACATATTATTTCACCTTTGCCATTGTGGCTGAAATCTGTCGATTTCAGCTGCAATCTGCTGAGTGGTTATAGGAAGACTCTCAAGGTAAAAGACCTTGGAAAATCTTTATCTGCTACCGGCAGTCTGGATAAGGCAACTACATTTCCATGTTGTTCTGACGGTTTGTACTTGTTTTCATAGGAGTATGGAGCTAAAATCAAGGACCATCTCTGCATCTGAGCTATTCCAGAACTCCTGTCTTTGGAGCTAAGACTTTTAACAATGGCATGTGATCACTGACAAAGTAAACTTACTTCCAAACAAATACTCATTAAATTTCATCACTCCAAAAACTAAGCCTAAAGCTTCTTTTTCAATTTGTGAGTAGTTCTTCTCTTCTTCTTTAGCATTCTAGAAGTAAAACAATTGTTTTTTTTTTTTCTTCCATCTGGTATTTGGAGAGAAATCACTGCCGTGATACCTTCTGGTGAAGCATCACATGCCAGTAATAGTGGCAGAGTGTACTAGCACTGTTTGACATCAGCTGCTTTTTCACTTTCTCAAAAAGCCTTTTTACATGATTCTGTCCACTCCCACTTGACATCTTTGCATAGCAATCCAGTCACCAGTGCAATCAATGTTGACAAATTTTGTATGAACTTTCCATAGTAGCTCAACAGAGAGAGAAATGATCTCAACTCAGACGCAGTACTTGGTGATTTTTACAATTGCCTCACATTTTTCTTGCACGTCACAGTTCACAGTGTTCAAAAAGTGCATTTATTGTTGTTTCCTCACAGCCTTTTTAGAACTTCTTCCAAGTTTTTCATGTGTTGTTCTCTGTTCTGTCTAGTGATCAATATGTCATCTAAATAACATATTACGCCATCTAACCCCTGTAGAACTTGAAACATCAGTTTCTGGATGATGGCAGGTGCATTGGCAACTCCATAAGGCAGTCTTACCAAGTTAGACAACTTGGTAAATCTGTCACCTTCTGCCAACTTTGTGAACAGGTCTTGTGGTTTTGGTGTGGGGTACTGACCTACCTTCAACCAAAGGTTTATGGAAACTTTGTAATCTCCACATATCCTGACAGAATTGTCCATTTTTGGCATGTTTACATTGGGTGCGGCCTGTTTACTATGTTCACTATAGCTAAAAGGTGTAATAACCCCACTGGTTTCCATCATACTTAACTGTGCTTCTACTGCATCTTTTAGTGCATAAGGCACAGGGTGATGTTTACAAAATGTGTGAATGCCCCCCGGTGCAATATGTAGTTTAGCTTTGATGTCTTTCACTTTTCCCAGGCTAGGTTTGAACATCTCTGGATAACACCCACAAAGCTGTTCTGCACTCTCTGGTGCCACTCGGTTTACAAAAGCCCAATCCAGACCAATCCAGTTTTAACCTTTTAACCTTATACACCAGGTTTAGGTGGAGTTGCACTGTGCTGCATATGCTGGAATGGGCAAATAAATAATAAAAAGTTTGCTGGAATGGCTGCGTCTGACGAATGTTGTGCACATGGGGAAGCTTGGCCCACTGCCATCAAAGTTCAGCAGCAAAAAGAGTCCAGTAGTATCAATAAAATCTAGCAATGCAGGTATATACTGATAAAAAAAAACCTAAATGCATTTTTTGCTGGACTGTACACCAGAAGGTGATCACTAACCATGAAGAGGCAAAATGTTCAGCACTTTTCCTCCAGCTCTGTTTGATAGAAGCAAGTTTTAGAACTCTGTCATTTTCTTGTGCGTCGTCAGTCTTTTGTGCGCACTGTGGATGGAGAGCTCCTGGGCTCTCTGCTGGCCAGCAGCGTGTGCACTACCGACAACTTCGCTGACAGTGGCGCACATGTGCAGCAGCTCATTCAGCTGTTATGAACACACACATGAGCAATCATTTCATCACCTGTTCTACACACGCACATGTGCATCCATACAATCATTTATTCTCCTTCAGCTGCTTCACTCTGGATGCATCCCTGCCTGTTTGTCTGCCCCATAATTTTAAATTGGAATCATAATGCAGTACACTGCATTACGCATCTCTACGTCAGCCTGGTGTGAAAGGGTCTGGCGTGTGCTCAGCACATCTCTGCTCTGTGTCCGTACACATGTGCTAACAGTCTGTCATGTGTGTGACACACACGTCCCTCCTGCCGGTGCGATCTCCTGCTGGGAAAGAGAGGACGAGCGACGATGTGACTGCCGGCTTTGACCCATATGGTGTGAGTCCGGTCCATACGTTGGTTGTACTCCAGAATGATGAAGCTTCACTGGAACTATTATACATTCATTTACAGCAGTTTTTAAGAACAGCTGTCTTGTCTCTTTGCTTTCCTCCTACTTCTGCACTGTGGCTAGCACAGCCACAAGCTCTTATATTGGCGCCTAGCGCTTCTGCAGGAAACCCTTGTTTCTGCAGTCACAGAAGGTTCGAGATACCACACCAATGTGATATGTATAGAACAGCAACTGATGAAGAAAAATAAGGCAAGTATTTGTTGGTTGGAATCAATGCTTACAAGATCGGAACTAATGGTGATCACTTGTAGAGTCTCTACAAGAGTCAAGACATAAGTCAGACTACCAGAGGAAGAAATTTAGCTGAGGAAGTTTCTGCGATTAGAAGCGAAACGTCCTTGTGTCAAGCAACCCAGTCCAGTCGAATATTCAAGCTTCTCTACTATCTTCATAAAAACACTGTCAGCATTAAAATACGATGAAGCACCTGAAACTCTCTGAACAGTGGATGGCTTGAATCTGCCAAAATTCTTGTTGCCAGATTCAAAGACCTGACAGATAAAGTTGTCAGGTCACTTAAAGGTGTGAGCACAATTTTGCTGGATTCTTTAATAATACTCTGCAGCTTGTTTCTGTTCTTGAGGGATGGCAGGCCTCACCAGAATACCAAGGAGAAGGTCAGGACTGATTCAATAAAACAACTTCATAAAAACACTGTCAACATTAAAAATACTATGAAGCACCTGAAACCCTCTGCCAACATTCTTGTTGCCAGATTCAAAGACCTGACATCAGATAAAGTTGTCAGGTCACATAAACACTGTTAACATTAAAAAATACGTAGCTTACGCAGGAAGTACATCCATCAATTTATTTTTTTCTTACAGACATCATCCACCTGGGTTTCAAAGGTCAACTTACCCATGAGGGTGCCCAATTATTCATACTGCTGAACGACTGCTACTGGATGATTGATTCTTCCTAATCTCAATGACCATCATTTGTTTTGAGTGCATTGATATCTAGAAAGGGAAACCTACACCAGTCTATGAAATCAGACACAAAAGAACCACGGTCCTGGTCACCAGCCTTCAGCAGTGACACTATGACTGAGTAATCTGCAAATTTAATGACATGAAGCCCCTCATGCTGGATCGGGCACGTTTGTGTACAGAACCAACAAAAGGGGTGATAGGATGCACCCCTGCAGTGATCCAGTGGAAGCCATGAGAATGTCAGATAATCTGACATTTACTTCAAGAAATTGATCAACCAACAGATCAGCCTGGGCTCAGTATTACATGCACAACTTAACCTGTCTGCCAAAATGTGGGGGCTGAATGCAGTTTAAAGCTGAGGAACTCTCAAAAACACCAGCCTCAACAAACAGTTTGCACCTTTTAGATGTGTCAGGATCAGGTTCAGCAGGCTGCCAGTATTATCATCAACACCCCTTTCTGACGAGTTGCCAAACTGACATGGATATGAATTGGACATGTCACATTTGATATTCAGAGAAGTATCAAATATATCTCTTTGCACTCTATTGCCAGCTGAACAAAGGAGTGTTCAGATTGCAGGATTGTTGAAGCAGCTCAGTCGTAGAGAGCGGAGCGTGTGAACATTCTACTCTCTGAAGGTACTTCGCTGTTTCACAAGGGGAAGAGTGATGTGGCTTATCTTTATTAAAAGTGTTTGTATCAGTCTAAATGCAGATTAGATTATTCTGCTGTTAGATGAGGAAAAAAGCACCAAACCATTATTAGATCACTGTTGTTGCTGCGGTAAGATATTTATAAAAACCTTTGGTTATTCAATATCATCTGAGAAGATGAGCAATTGTAGGTAAATAGCAACAAATGCAAATGTAAATCCCCACCTCATTGATCAGAATCATAAAGAATGTTGTCTTTTGGTGGAAGTATGTCCTCTGAGTGCAACTCTCATTTCAGATCTCCTTCTGACACTCCAGTTCTCTTTTATTCCTTAAGATTCTTTGTAAATTCCAGTAAATTCTTTACACCAAAAAACAGTGTAAAAAACAGTGGATCTATATTTTTGAAATTTCTCCAGTTTATTGTACCTAAATTTATTAGTGTATCTCAAAGTATATTTGTAATTTAAGGGTTCAACTATATTATAGATATACTTTGAGGAAAAACGAATACAGTGTGTAATGAATTAGAGCAATTTTTTAAAAGTTGAATCTATATTCAGTTTGTCAGTGTGCTTCAGATTTTAAAGGCGTTAATGACAAACATTTTTCAAGTTGAAAATAGTCATTTGTGAGCTTGTTAAACATAATTCACAATATTTCTAGCTCTACAGTTAATTGTTGCTTCTCGTACAACAAAAATCATATTTTTTGTTGCATGAGAAACTTTTGTAAAGTCCAGAGAAAAGCAGTCAGTCAGTCAGTCAGTCACTGCTGCATCACCAGTGTATTTGCTGCAGACGTGACACGTCCTGGTGTCGCCTTGGCAACCAGCGTCAGATCTGTATGACATCATGTTTGACTGTTCTGGTGTTTATGTTCAAAACAAAATTTAAATTCTTTACGCTAAACTCACAGTGATGAGATGACACTCCATGTTTCCAGTGTAATTCTTGCGTTTATTCTTAAGTTGTTGCTTCCCGCCCCCTCAAAAAAAAAAAAAAACAACATGGAAAAAAATTTGTAAAATTACAGTTTTAATTTTGTGTATATCCTGACACTTTTTCCCCCTCTTATTTATTTATTTATTGTAGTCAAAAAGAAAAAGAGGAGAGGGAGGAATGAAAAGAAAAATAGTTGAAATTCCTGATCAGGACAGGTTATCCGTCTCAGTCCTCCAGGCTGCACATCCCTTTGATCTGCCAACAATTCAGAGTCAATAGATACCAGAGCAAATTTAAGCTCCTTCATGGCAGCTCTCTCTGTCTCTCTCTCTCTCTGTCTCTCTCTCTCACTCACTCTCTCTCTCTCTCTCTCTCTCTCTCTCTCTCTCTCTCTCCATTTTGCACACTTTGCCACTGGACCTGCTTTTCTGTTTGAATGCTTTTTAATTAGTTTATTCGACTCGTCTCGGCACAGTAACTCTCATCTTCTAAGACAACTAGTTTCACTCAGTGACACAAGTGTGACATGTGGCCCAACAAGTCACTGAGATTTTCCCAACACAAAGGCCAAAAGAAACAGCACTTCCAGCAGTGAGCTTAAGCACACAAGAGTATAATTTATGTTGCTGTTGTGAGCCGACTTTCTCTGTCTAACCCGGGTTCGGCTCCACATATCGACATGCGGCTGCAGCTTTATTGATGGCAGAGGCATTCTGGGCAGTGCACCATAAATGCACTCGTAGCCTTAGAAGATGTGGACATAATAGAGAGAGAGAGCAAAGGTGTGTCTCAGCCAAGAGGACTAGGAGGACTGTTGTCTCTCTTAAGTAGGTAAACACAGACTGTGATCGTGACATCAGCTCTGATGTCAGTCTTTATGTTCTCCAACATTCTTTCACTACTAACACGCAATTACCGGATGGCTGGTATGTGGTCAGACCATAAGAACAAACTTTCAAATGCTGTTTGCCGGAAAGCAACAGTATAAAGTCCAGGAAATGTGGTTTATAACCTCTGCCAACAAAGTTGGAGGAGGTTATGGTTTCGCCCTTGTTTGTTTGCTTGCCTGTTTTTCTGTTTGTCTGTTTGCGAACAGCCTGGAGCCCACAGTTTTTCATGCATCGTTATGAAATTTTTATTGAAGATTCATATCCTGATAGGCAAGAAATGATTCAACATTCAAGGTCAAAGATCAAAGTCAGGAAAAATCTCAGAAAAACTGGAAAAATTCCTATCCTTAACACTGGATGTATTATCAAAAATTCATAACTGTTAAAAAAAGATCAAATTTCTTTCAGATTTGAGAGTGTTATGTAGGATGGTATCCTTTATCGACTGACAAAGTTTGATCCGGATCTGATGCGGATTACAGATTTTGTGATACTAGGGGAGCTATGACCACTACCTTTGCACCACCTCCCCCAGGACTAAACCAAACCAACTTTTTTAGGTTCCTTAGATGACCCCAAAACACAATCAGGATGTTCCCAAAAATAAAAACTGGCCTCAAGCCAGTTATCCAAGATGGTGTCCAAGATGGCCACCAAAATAGTTTTTTTTCCACTAAAATACTTTTAAACAACATATAAACAACTTCATAGTATGTATTTTAATGATAAGGGTCTATTGGTGGCCATTTTGGACGCCATTTTGAATCTTAAACCCATGAATGAATTTAGTTTAGGCACAAATGAGTTTGCTGTGACCTGCAATGGTCTTTCCATTGAATCTCTGTGATATTTAAGTTGTTTATACGTTGTTTAAAGATGTTTTAGTGAAAACCCCACTATGGTGGTCATCTTGGACGCCATAGTGGCTAACTGGCTTGAGGCCAGTTTTTATTTTTGGGAACATCCTGATTGTGTTTTGGGGTCACCTGAGGAACCTAAAAAAGTTGGTTTGGTTTAGTCCTGGGGGGGGGTTGGGGTGCAAAGGTAGGCTAGTGGTCGTAGCTCCCCTAGTATGACCATTTAAATTGAAAACCCCATTTATTGTATATTTTACATTACAGTGATCCCTCGCTATATCGCGGTTTACCTTTCGCGGCCTCGCAGTTTTGCGTATTTTTTTTGCTGCAATTTTGCATGCTTCTTCTTCTTCTTTTTTTTTTAACAGCACATTGTGTTTTGCGTCCTCATCAGGCAGGCCGGTCGGCATCACCGCGATTGCTCTCACTGCCTCTGATGCGCTTACCAAGTCTGCGGGCTCGGTAAACGCCGCAGCAGGCCACTCACACCGCTCCACTGTCTGCTGTGCAGAGTTGCCGCCAAAGTCTGGCAACAGGTCCAGAGACTACACTCGCTGTTTTGATGCAGAGCGCTCCAGCAGCCTGCAAGGATAGAATTCTTGCGGAAAAATCCGCAGCGTCTCACGGTCTTGGTAACCGCAGCCGCAGAGCTCCGTGGCCACTGAGAGAAGTTTGTATCTTTTTAATGACTTGGATTCTTTGCGGGTCCCGCATCCGTCCCACAACGGTAACACCGGAGGCAGTGAGCGAAGAAAGAGCACGCGCATTGTGTTCTGCGTGTGTCTGTTTATAAGAATCTTCTCGCCCAGAAGAAAAAAGAGCGCCAACAACTACCCATAACTGTGTTCTTCACTCGGAAATAGACACCTGCACCGAGGTTTGACTCAGTGGAAAAGATGCGACAGCGGAACGACGCCACGATGAAAAGGCGCGGTCAGAGGAACTGTGAAATAATGGTCAGTCAATATTAATAATTTCTTATGGGGCCAACGTCGTAGGTTGATCGTTAAAATTAAATTCGTTAGTTCTAAAAGCCATCATAATTATTTATAGGAAAACTTTCTATTTTTATTTTTCAAACAAATGTTTGGGCCTGAAAACAGGTTTTGATCTTTGGTTTCATTCTATAATACTGGACTTATTTTTCTACTAAGGTTTGAACTTTGAGAGTGTTTACACAGGAGAGAAAAGTGAGAAAATGTTAATGCCTGTTTGAGAAAAGTGTATAAAGTGTGTAGTGAGGAGTTTTACAGCCTTAAAACATCTATAATAATTGTAAAAAATAACGCTGACTACTTCGCGGATTTCACCTATCGCGGGCTATTTTTAGAATGTAACTCCCGCGATAAACGAGGGACCACTGTATATCTTAAACAAACATGTCCCAATCACTGTCATATTTGACAGTGAGGTGTAGACTGGCACTCACTATTGCCTGACAAAGTTTGATCTGGATCTCATCCAGATTGCAGATTTCGGGGTCATGTAAATTTAACATTGAAAACCCCATTTAATGTATATTTTACATTATCTCAATCAAACATGCTCCAATCACTCTCTTATTTGAAAGTAAGGTGCAGACCGGCACTCACTATCGCCTGACAAAGTTTGATCTAGATCTGATATGGACTGTGGATTTTGTGGACATTTGAATTTAATATTGAAAAGCCCATTTGGTGTACATTTTGCATCATATCTCAATCAAAAGTGCCTCAATCACTCTCATTTTTCTATTATGGATTTACCTACACCACTGAAATTGGATGGAGGTTCCAATTTTATGCCTGTTTGTCTATCTTCCAGTTATGTTGTGGTCAGTGGTGTCAAATCACCCTGTTCTGTGGGAGTCCCACAGGGTTCCATTCTCGGGTCAGCTCTTTTCTCCCTTTATATAAATGATCTCCCAGATGCATGCAAAAACACCCATATATAAATGTATGCAGATGATGCAGTGATATACACTCCAGCAAAAATATACAAGAAGCTGGTCACATCCTCACATATGAAATGGCCAAAGTACAAGATTGTCTCTCAAAATCATATCTCCTCTTAAATATTAAAAAGACTATTTGTATGATGTTCTCCAAACAAAATCATAAAATTGTGAAATAATGTGTATTTCTGGGAGGAAAGGAGCTCCAAATGGTACATGAGTTCAAGTACCTTGAAGTGGTTTTTGATACAGCTCTCACTTTTAAGAGTCATGTCAAAAAAAATTCTAAAACTGTTGAATTTAGCCTACATAATTTCAAATACATTCAATCATCACTGTCACTTGAGGCAGCCAGGATGTTTTTGCATGCTATGTTATTTTCACATATAGAGTATTGTTTTACAAACTGGTCTCTCACTAACGAAGTCACATTCAGACAAATTGAATCATTATATGAAAAAGCATCAAAAATATTTGCCAGAAAACCTATTTCATACCACCACTGTCACATTCTGGACACTCACAACCTCCTGAGCTTTGATCATTTCAAATACTTAAATATGCTTGTACTATATACAAAATACTCAATGGACTTGCACCACCACCATTAAAGGAATTTATAAAACTAAAATCTCCTTCTGGCATAGCCACTTGGTCAGTGGTCAGAGGAGACTGTGAAGTGCCTTACAGGTGGACCAAATTTGGGCAATCTGTTCTTTCAGTCAGAGGCTGTAACATCTGGAACAACATCCCACTCTCCATAAGAGAATGTCCCATGTATGTGAATTTTCCTCATTAGATACAGGTCTCCACTGTGGGTTAGGATCTTGTGACCTGCTGCATTTTTAAAAATACACTGTGTTGCTTTTGTAGACAATAACCATGTTTTCATCATGCCATGTTATGTGTGTAGCCTTTTATATTTTTGTGCATTTATGAAGTTTTAATTAATTGTTGTTAATTGTTTAATTTATTGTTGTTGGCATTGTACACATTGTACAAAAGGGTACCATCGATGACATCGATATAAGGCTTTTTGTTGACGTCAGGCTGCATTTCCACCAGCCATCTGTTATTTGCATAAACCAGTTCCCCTTGCTTATCTCCATCTTGTGCAAGTCAAAGCAAGACTGTCCTACTCTGTGAAATCCTGAAAAGCAAGCCCATATGCAACGAGACATACAGTGGGGTAAAAAGTATTTAGTCAGTCCCTGGTTGTGCAAGTTCTCCTACTTAGAAAGATGAGAGAGGTCTGTAATTTTCATTTTAGGTACACTTCAACTATGAGAGACAAAATGAGAAAAAAAAATCCAGAAAATCATATTGTAGGATTTTTAAAGAATTTATTTGTAAATTATGGTTGAAAATAATTATTTGGTCACCCACAAACAAGCAAGATTTCTGGCTCTCACAGACCTGTAACGTCTTCTTTAAGAAGCTCTTCTGTCCTCCACCTGTCACCTGTATTAATGGCATCTGTTGGAACTTGTTATCTGTATGAAAGACACCTATCCACAGGTTCAAACAGTCAGACTCCAAACTCAACCATGGCCAAGACCAAAGAGCTGTCGAAGGACACCAGGAAGAAAACTGTAGATGTGCACCAGGCTGGGAAGAGTGAGTCTACAATAGTCAAGCAGGTTGGTGTGAATAAATCAACTGTGGGAGCAATTGCACAAAAATGGAAGACATACAAGACCATTGATAATCTCCCTCGATCTGGGGCTCCACACAAGATGTCATCCCGTGGGGTCAAAATGATCATGAGGACGGTGAACAAAAATCCCAGAACTACATGGAGGGACCTGATGAATGACCTGCAGAGAGCTGGGACCAAAGTAACAAAGGCTACACACTACGCAGAGAGGGATGCAAATCCTGCAGTGCCAGGCATGTCCGCCTGCTTAAGACAGTACATGTCCAGGCCCGTCTGAAGTTTGCCAGAGAGCATATGGATGATCCAGAAGAGGATTGGGAGAATATCATGTGGTCAGATGAAACCAAAATAGAACTTTTTGGTAAAAACTCAACTCGTAGTGTTTGGAGGAAGAAGAATGTTGAGTTGCATCCCAAGAACACCATATCTACTGTGAAGCATGGGGGTGGAAACATCATGCTTTGGGGCTGTTTTTCTACAAAGGGGACAGGACGACTGATCCGTGTTAAGGGAAGAATGAACCGGGCCATGTATCATGAGATTTTAAGACAAAACCTCCTTTCATCAGTGAGAGCATTGAAGATGCAACGTGGCTGGGTCTTCCAGCATGACAATGATCCCAAACACACCGCTCAGGCAATGAAGGAGTGGCTCCGTTAAAAGCATTTCAAGGTCCTGGAGTGGCCAAGCCAATCTCCAGATCTCAACCCCATAGAAAATTTGTTGAGGGAGTTGAAAGTCCATGTTGCCCAGCGACAGCCCCAAAATATCATTGCTCTAGAGGAGATCTGCATGGAGGAATGGGCCAAAATACCAGCTCCAGTGTGTGCAAACCTGGTGAAGACTTACAGGAAATGTTTGACCTCTGTCAGTGCCAACAAAGATTATGTTACAAAGTATTGAGTTGAACTTTTGTTATTGACCAAATATTTATTTTCCACCATAATTTACAAATAAACTCTTTAAAAATCCTACAATGTGATTTCCTGGATTTTTTTTTTTTCTCATTTTGTCTCTCACAGTTGAAGTGTACCTATGTTGAAAATTACAGACCTCTCTCATCTTCCTAAGTAGGAGAACTTGGACAATCAGGGACTGACTAAATACTTTTTTTGCCCCACTGTAAAATCTAGATAACTTTAAGATGTTTACTTGGTGATTTTACAGTTAAATGTCTAAAACAGCTTTTATTTTTGTAAAAAGCCCTATGACACTAGTAAAGAATTTAGCAAACATATCAGTACAAGATGCACACTGAGCAGGTTTGAGGCAGAGGGTGAAGCGACTAGGATGAGAGTCAGCACCTCCAAATCTGAGACCATGGTCCTCTCTGGAAAAGGGTGGATTGTCCCCATATGGGTTAGGGAAGAGTTATTGTCCCAAGTGGAGGAGTTTAAGTATCTTGGTATCTTGTTCAGGAGTGGGGGTAAGTTAGAGCATGAGGTTGTGAGATGGATTGGAGAAGCGTTTATGTTTTATGGATGCTGTACAGGACTATCGTAGTGAAGATGATGCTGAGCCAGAAGGTGAGACTTAATTTATCAGTCGCACCTGTTAATTTATGAATGATGGAGACCCAAGCAGCAAAAGCAAATCTAATAATGGTTTGATGCTTTTTCCCTTGACAAACAGCTGATGTTCATCTGGTTTTGCACTGACACAAACTGTACTCACTGAAGGAAAAAAAATAGTAAGTCATCCATGTTTGAACTCTCTGTAGTGGCTTCAAGGAAGGGATCATATAAACCATAGAATAATTTACCAATAATCAATATCTTTTTTGTTTCTTTTTCAGTAACTGAAACAATGCAGTATTGTTTTTTTTTTTTTGGGGGGGGGGGGGGGGTGGATGTGGTATCCTGATTGCCAAAATCTGTTACATGTAACACATTCCTCCTACAACTTGATTGTAATACTAAATATTGCAGTATGTGGTGCAGATGGCAGTAAAACGACTTGAAATGACAGAACAGTGTTGCTCTGCAAAGAATCTGCAGTGAGACTATTATTTTATTGTTTTTGAGTTACTGCTCAATTATAAACTGACTTTACTGCTTGTGAACCTAAAATATTTAGTTTAATTTATGACTGAATGTTTACAAGGCTGTTAATTGAGGCTTTTGTTTGATTTAGTCAGACAGTAAAGTGTTAAGTTAGTGTGCAGGCGAGAGCATGTCCACCAGCCCTATCATCATCCACATCAACATCGTCACGGTTGCAAACAGCATTCGCACATTTTTTCCTCTCGAGGCAAATGTCAACTTGTCAATAGGCAGCAGCCACAACAGAACAAAAATGTTTTTTAGACGAGAACAAACATGTCGACATCGTATATGGCCGATAACAATATAGTATTATTTTTTATGACAGTTAGTAAAATGAAAGATGTTCTATCTTCTTTGTACTTCTTTGTATTCTTCTTTACTCTTTATTAATATAATGACATGTTGACCCTATATATTTAAAACACAGTAAAATCATCACTTTTACAACCAGATGTTAACAGAAAAGCCAGAGAGTAGATACAACTACAAGACCTTTACTGGTTTACTAAATATTGCCTGTTAAATCAGTTATTTTATTCCATTTGTATTTATTTATTGTTAATGGTAAGAATATGTCACGTTATGGGAAACTGACCAACCACTGAAAGACACTCATGAGTGAAGCTTAAAAACAATGAAATGTGATTGTGACTAGAGAGACTGAATGCACGTTTTCTGTATTGCTTCAGCAGTCACAGTCAGTCTATTCTTTTTTAAGAATGCCTTCTGACATAATCAAACATTATTTTCAGAATGGTTTTTCTCTATACCACAGTAAAACTGTGACTGGTGAAGCAACAGTTTAAATTTATATGCAATCTCTCGAAAAACGTGAAGTCTATACCACAAAAATGTTTTATGAAGAAGACTATGGACAAAACTGATTGCGTACAGAGAAGACTAACGAGGAAAGCCACAAAGATACTGAGGACATTGCTGAAGGAGATACAAATTTCAGTGGCTGTGACTGGAGAGATTTTCACATTTTATGTGCTGCTGGTTTCCTCGTGGATTAAAGCATGAGTTTAGAGAAGCACACACAAAGCTACTGCCCAAAAGAAAACAGTGAGATCCAGGCTGTAGTTTTCGCATGTCTTCTTTGTGACGTTGCCTTGAAGCTGTTTGACTGGTGAAGCATCAGTGAAGCTTCTTATTCCTTCAAAGTTGGCATGAGTGTCTTTGTGGCTTCCCTCACAATCCTCCTGCATGCTACGGAGGCGTATTGTATTCACTGAATAAATAAATAAAAAATAGACCCCTGATCTCGTAATTACGAGAAAAAAAATCTTGTAATTACGAGATCAGGATGTCATCACCATGAGAAAAGATCTCATAATTACAAGATCAGGATCTCATAATTACGAGATAAGATCTCGTAATTACAAGATCAGGATATCATCACTATGAGAAAAGATCTCATAATTACGAGATCAGGATCTCGTAATTATGAGATCAGGTGTCTAATTTGGTTTTTATATATAGCTTCCATACTTCCAATCCCTCAGTAAAGAAGCGGGATAAGGTTAGCCGATGATAGCACACTGTGATCAAACCAACCCAGTCTCACAAGTTTTTTTCACACTCCTGTCAAGAATTCAGTCAAATTTTCATGACTTTTTTTTTTATCTTACTATTACTAACCCTACCCCTCCCTCTAACCCTAACCATAAATAAACCAGACACCTCTCCCCGCATCACATTTAATTTTGTGCAGCTGTCACAGAATGTATGAGAATAAATTCTTGCTCCCGCTGCGAAAAATGTTGCACTTTTCGTGACAATATAATGAACCAATAGATTCATGTATATTTTGTGATGCTGGTGAGATATGGTAGGATCAAACACAAAGTGTGGATTTCCCCTAAGGTGCTCCTGGATGAATGTTCAGGGAGGGGCATGGAGCGTCTCACCAAAATGAGACGTGTCTCGCCCACCCTCCAAGCCAGGTGCATGTCAGTCTGCAGGCGCCATGTCCCGCATCCCTGGATGAGTTTTATTCATCCAGGAACACCTTCAGGGAAAATCCACACTGTGTCCGATCACAGTGCTGCATCGGCAGTTATTACAAATTGGCTGATTTTCAGTTATGACTGGGGAATTCTCACACTTGTCTTTACTGAGGGACTGGAAGTATGGAAGCCCTTTGTACTGCACTCAACAAAAATATAAACGCAACACTTTTGGTTTTGCTCCCATTTTGTATGAGATGAACTCAAAGATCTAAAACTTTTTCCACATATACAATATCACCATTTCTCTCAAATATTGTTCACAAACCAGTCTGAATCTGTGATAGTGAGCACTTCTCCTTTGTTGAGATAATCCATCCCACCTCACAGGTGTGCCATATCAAGATGCTGATTAGACACCATGATTAGTGCACAGGTGTGCCTTAGACTGCCCACAATAAAAGGCCACTCTGAAAGGTGCAGTTTTATCACACAGCACAATGCCACAGATGTTGCAAGATTTGAGGGAGCGTGCAATTGGCATGATGACAGCAGGAATGTCAACCAGAACTGTTGCTCGTGTATTGAATGTTCATTTCTCTACCATAAGCCGTCTCCAAAGGCATTTCAGAGAATTTGGCAGTACATCCAACCAGCCTCACAACCGCAGACCACGTTTAACCACACCAGCCCAGGACCTCCACATCCAGCATGTTCACCTCCAAGATCGTCTGAGACCAGCCACTTGGACAGCTGCTGGAACAATCGGTTTGCATAACCAAAGAATTTCTGCACAAACTGTCAGAAACTGTCTCAGGGAAGCTCATCTGCATGCTCGTCGTCCTCATCGGGGTCTTGACCTGACTCCAGTTCGTCGTTGTAACCGATTTGAGTGGGCAAATGCTCACATTTGCTGCCGTTTGGCACGTTGGAGAGGTGTTCTCTTCATGGATGATGCGAAGGAGATGTGTTGCACTGCATGAGGCAAATGGTGATCACACCAGATACTGACTGGTATCCCCCCCCCAATAAAACAAAACTGCACCTTTCAGAGTGGCCTTTTATTGTGGGCAGTCTAAGGCACACCTGTGCACTAATCATGGTGTCTAATCAGCATCTTGGTATGGCACACCTGTGAGGTGGGATGGATTATCTCAGCAAAGGAGAAGTGCTCAATATCACAGATTTAGACTGGTTTGTGCACAGTATTTGAGGGAAATGGTGATATTGTGTATGTGGAAAAAGTTTTAGATCGTTGAGTTAATCTCATACAAAATGGGAGCAAAACCAAAAGTGTTGCGTTTATATTTTTGTTGAGTATATATATAGACACCTGATCACCTAATTACGAGATCAGGGGTCTAATTTCTTTTTTATCCAGTGAATGCAATGCGCTTCTGTAGCATGCAAAGTCCTGTATTTCTTATTTTTACATCAGGCCTGCTGTATATTTTTATGTAATTAAGATAATAGACATTTGTCTTCACCAAAGAGGTTATATATGAGAACTAGAGTCCTCACTCCCAATGTTGCCTACTAAACGCCAACGTCTCTTCATGGACAGCGATATGACGCCTCCTAACCGGGCAAAATACTGATGAAGTTCTCGGATGTTAATGCATTTTCAATGGGGATTCGCGACTGAACACACTCAGAAAAACACTTGCAAAATACGTGTTAAAATGTCATTCTGACCTGAATATCGAGCAGGTAAAATTAATCAGCATTAAATCATGTCAGGAAAGTATTAAACTTACTCTGACACCCACACATTCCGATATATTAGTGTTGAAAGTTACACGGATCTGATCTGTTCCAAGCTGCTGCTGCTGGTCCTGTGTTCCGTTCAATATGTACGATACGATACGATACACTTTATTGTCCCCTCAGGGAAATTTGTCTTGGACTCATGCTAAGTGCCTTTACAAAAGGAAAACAAACAGAGACAAGTAAAAACACAACCACATCCATAACAAATTAACATGACAGGAAGTCAGGAGAAACACCATAAGTATTGCACAATATATATATATATATATATATATATATATATATATATATATATATATATATATATATAGATAGTGAGGAAAATAAGTATTTAAACACCCTGCGATTTTGCAAGTTCTCCCACTTAGAAATCATGGAGGGGTCTGAAATTTTCATCTTAGGTGCATGTCCACTGTGAGAGACATAATCTAAAAAAAAACAAAAAAAACGGAAATCACAATGTATGATTTTTTTTTAATAATTTATTTGTATGTTACTGCTGCAAATACGTATTTGAACACCTGTGAAAATCAGTGTTAACATTTGGTACAGTAGCCTTTGTTTGAAATTACAGAGGTCAAACGTTTCTTGTAGTTTTTCACCAGGTTTGCACACACTGCAGCAGGGATTTTGGTCCACTCCTCCATACAGAGCTTCTCTAGATCATTCAGGTTTGGAGTTTCAGCTCCCTCCAAAGATTTTCTATTGAGTTCAGGTCTGGAGACTGGCCAGGCCACTCCAGGACCTTGAAATGCTTCTTACGGAGCCTCTCCTTAGTTGCACTGGCTGTGTGTTTGGGGTCATTGTCATGCTGGAAGACCCAGCCATGACCCATCTTCAATGCTCTTACTGAGGGAAGGAGGTTGTTTGCTAAAATCTCACAGTACATGACCCCATCCATCCTCCCTTCAGTACGGTGCAGTCGTCCTGTCCCCTTTGCAGAAGTGCACCCCAGAGTATGATGTTTCCACCCCCATGCTTCACGGTTGGGATGGTTTTCTTGGGGTTGTTCTCATTCTCTAAACATGGTAAGTGGAGTTGATTCCAAAAACCTCTATTCTGGTCTCATCTGACCACATGACCTTCTCCCATGCCTCCTCTGGATCATCCAGATGATCACTGTTGGACATGTGCTGGCTTGAGCAGGGGGACCTTGCTGCCCTGCAGGATTTTAAACCATGACAGCATCATGTGTTACTAATGTAATCTTTGTGACTGTGGTCCCAGCTCTCTTCAGGTCATTGACCAGGTCCTCCTTTGTAGTTCTGAGCTTTCTCAGAATCATCCTTACCCCACAAAGTGAGATCTTGCATGGAATCCCAGACTGAGGGAGATTGACAGTCATCTTGTGTTTCTTCCACTTTCTAATAAATAATCATAACGGTTGTTGTCTTCTACCAAGCTGCTTGCCTGTTGTCCTGTAGTCCATCCCAGCCTTGTGCAGGTGTACAGTTTTGTCCCTGGTGTCCTTAGACAGCTCTTTGGTCTTGGCTATGGTGGATAGGTTGGAGTGTGATTGATTGAGTGTGTGAACAGGTGTCTTTTATATACAGGTAACAAGTTCAAATAGGGTGCAGTTAATACAGGTAAAGAGTGCAAGATGGGAAATTTCAGACCCCTCCATGATTTCTAAGTGGGAGAACTTGCAAAATCGCAGGGTGTTCAAATATATATATATTATATTTTTACACAATTATCCTTTATTGACCAAGTTTCATTCATGAAGTCAGTGGTGTGGGTGCACATCTCAGAGTGATGCTGTGACTGTAAGTGGCACAGCGCGGATCAGTATAATCTCTGAGCAGCAGCTCGTTATTTGAAGGTGCAAATTTAAAAAAAAATCGTCAGTCTTGTGGAACAATTTTGATCACTAACAACAAGTATTTTAACTAGACATCGGTCTAGCAGTGGAAAATATCAACTTGACATAAGTGACGAGTTAATGGTCCGTGTCCATGGACAACACAGGCACGGCAGGACACATACACCTGTTTATCGACCAAATGTCACGGACAAAGTGACAAGAATGACCAAAACCACTTACTTATGGAAGGAAATATTGTCTCCCTTGTTCCTCCGTTTGCGGCTTTGCCAACATGTGCAACTTTCCAGCATATTCCACCTGTTTGTTGATGTGACTGAGCGTCTATGAACAGTGATCAGTAAGTTGCCCGGAATTAAAATGGTGAACACATCTCATTGCCGAGACACGGCTCAGTGCGAGTGCAGACTCGTTCTAGTTCTCATATATAACCTCTTTGGTCTTCACATTGAAAGTAAATAAATAAATTGTAAAAATTGTGTAATGAAATCTATATTTTATATACATTTTTATTTTAGTATTTTTTATTATTTTGATTTGATTTAATAACAAAGTAAAATCCCAAAGGGGTGTGTGTGTGTGTGTGTGTGTGTGTGTGTGTGTGTGTGTGTGTGTGTGTGTGTGTGTGTGTGTGTGTGTGTGTGTGTGTGTGTGTGTGTGTGTGTGTGTGTGCGCGTGTGGAACTTTTTAAAGCCACTGTTTTAATCCTGTCTTTTGTACTTTCATTTTTGTGTTTCAGAGGACAGATGCTGAAGATGACCTCTGCCCCTAATGTCACAGACGGCCCAGTGTTCTGCCCCCTGCTGCAGAACATGAGGGAGCACACACTCAACAACAACTCAAAGACCAACATGGCGGTGGTTTGCGTCCATGGTGTGGTCTCCTGCCTTGGAATTTTGGAGAATGCCCTGATCATCTGGGTGGTGGGGTTCCGCCTGCGAAACCACACCGTGGCTTCGGTTTGGGTGCTGAACCTGGCCTTGTCAGACTTTTTGGCCACCCTAACACTTCCCCTGTTCACCTTCTACTTCTACTCCTCTCACAGCTGGGAGCTCAGTGATGCACTTTGCTCGCTGCAGGCTTCCATTTTCTTCCTGAACATGTTTGTCTCGGCTTTCCTGTTGGCGGCCATCTCATTGGACCGCTATCTACTTGTGGTCAAACCGGTGTGGAGCAAAAATCACCGGACGGTGGTAGGAGCGTGGAAGGTGTGTGCGTTTGGTTGGTTGTGGGCGGCAGTTAACACCATACCTTACTTCCTTTTCCGCGCAGTGACCATGAAGGAGGACGGGAGGAAACTGTGCTACCATAACTTCGCCTTATATTCATCCCCGGGAGCAACACTGATGAGGGACTGCAAAGTGCGGCAAGCGGCAACAGCCATCTCCAAGCTGTTGTTAGCATTCCTGATGCCCCTTTTGGTGATTTTACTGAGTTACATCCAAATGTGTATCAGCCTGAAGAAAAGGAGGAAGTGGAGGAAGCAGAGTACTATCAAGCAACCAGAAGCAAGGTCGATTTCAAGCAAAAATGAGACACCGGAGTTTACAAATACCCTCAAAACCACAAAAATGACTAAATCCATCTTCAGGAAGCGAAAGGCTTCCAGTCAGAGTCATAATTCTGTGACTTTTCGGGGTCCGCTGTCCAAGAGCTTCACCAAAATGGTGATGTTTGTGATTGCGGTTTTTGTGCTTTGCTGGGCTCCCTATCACATCTTCTGCATTCTTGAAGTGGTGGCCCAGTACCGGCCCCCAACTCTCTTACTGGTGGATGTTGGGCTGCCCATCGCCAGCACCTTTTCGTTTCTGAATCCAGTCTTGAATCCCATTCTGTACACCTTTAGCTGCCCAAACTTCTGTGTCAGAATACGACAGAATTTAGGAACATTGTTTGATGGACTGGTCGAGGAGGGGGGAGGGATTCTGATGGCCCCAGCGAGGACTATAAGAGCACAAATTAGGCGGAGGAGCAGTGAGGACACATCCCTCCCATCTCCAGTGTCGAAACAGTCTCCACATTCACCCTTACAAGCCTTCTTCATGTCATCTTCCTCCAGCAGTCAATATGCTGACACTGAGCATGTATGACGAAATGTGAAATGGGACATTTAGCAGAGGGTCACCCCTTTGAGTCTGGTCTGCTTGAGGTTTCTTCCTCAGAGGGAGTTTTTCCTTACCACTGTTGCTCTGGAGGTTGGTAAGGTTAGACTTTACTTGTGTGAAGCGCCTTGAGGCAACTTGGTTGTGATTTGGCACTATATAATTGAAAATTGACATGACCCAGAGTTTGACATTTTTGGAATTTAGCCTGTTTGAGAAAGACAAGCTTTTCCAGGTTTCAAGGTTTTGCTGCTGGCATATAAGACTCTAAATATCTTTTACACTGTTTCAATAAGTCATGTTTATTTTGTGTATGTAAACTTTGACCCACTGGAAATCTGGCGCTACAAACAAAAACGGATATTAATCTGTCATTCCTTTTGATAATATGATGAGGAAATGAATTCAACTTTCTGTCTGACTGAAATTTAAGGAATTACAACAAACTGGTTTTAGCTACGGCATATGAACATTTATAATCCCATGCGATTATGTTTCTTACATTAAAAAGATGGTTGTTTTTGACAAAAAAAAAAAAAAAAACAAGAAATAAAAATGTGTTTGACACGTAAAGGATGTGTTTTATTGTGGAAATGTGGAAACACTGAACTTTAATTTGAAAAGGTTTTATTTCACCCATGTGGAATAACTTCATTTGGTTTGTAAATTTAAGATTAAGGTTAAAGTTGCATTTAAAGAGCTGAAGGGAAGGAACAAACTGACATCAGAAACATTTTGACACTTAAAAGACATCAAAATCAACCTGAATCAGGTTTAAGTTGACTTTGAAGGAGTCCTGTTTGATATGTTGTTCTCCATCATGGATTGAAGGTTCTCATTTGATCAAGACTTAATGATGACGTATTTTGCTGTCAACAAAAGGCAACTTCCAGTAAAAACAAACCTTTGACAATTGTCTTTAGATACCTTCCATTACAGTCATGTGTTTTAATGATACAAATAAATCAAATTACTTTTTTTCTTTATTTGTGGTTCACTTATAGTTTCATGTTCAGTAACACCTCAGACAAAAGTTTATTTATTGGTTTTGACAGAAGTTATGTTTTTTTGTATGTCTACTGGCTGTTTGGTTTTTACTCTAGTTCCCTAAAATTTATTTGTAACACATTTCTGACATTTCTTCTCTACAAGAGTAAAGACAGAAGTCAGACTACCAGAGCAAGAATTTTAGCTGAGGAAGCTTCTGCGATTAGAAGCGAAACGTCCTCGCGTCAAGCAACGCAGTCCAGTCGAAGATTCAAGCTTCTCAAACTATGGAAACCACCTGGACACCTGAGTGCCTTCACAGAAACTAAAGGAACAATGTTTGCTAAAACTGGAGAAGCATAAGGTTTGGGGGATGGTAGAGGTTCAGGTGTGGGTTATGTTTAGCCTGTTAGTTCAGGTAATGTTCATGAAAATGTTCTGGTTTGTGTTCATCCTCAATTTTCAAACTTCATGAAGTTGCTATAAACAAGAGCAATCCAAGATTTAACTCCAGATCCGGATCACCTCCAAAATTCAGTGGAATCTTCCATGCCCTAATATCTATCAGTGGTGAAAATTTGGTAAGAGTCTGTGAAGTAGTTTTGACATAATCCTTCAAAGCCTATATAAAGGGAAATCTTGACCCAGAACCCGGATCTGGATAACCTCCAAAATGTAATGGAATATTCCATGTCGTAATATCTAAATGTGGTGAAAATGTCATCAAAATCCATGCAGTAGTTTTGACATAATCCAAAAGGATCCAAATATATATATATATATATATATATATATATATATATATACACTCAACAAAAATATAAACGCAACACTTTTGGTTTTGCTCCCATTTTGCTGAGATAATCCATCCCACCTCACAGGTGTGCCATATCAAGATGCTGATTAGACACCATGATTAGTGCACAGGTGTACCTTAGACTGTCCACAATAAAAGGCCACTCTGAAAGGTGCAGTTTTGTTTTATTGGGGGGGGATACCAGTCAGTATCTGGTGTGACCACCATTTGCCTCATGCAGTGCAACACATCTCCTTCGCATAGAGTTGATCAGGTTGTCAATTGTGGCCTGTGGAATGTTGGTCCACTCCTCTTCAATGGCTGTGCGAAGCTGCTGGATATTGGCAGGAACTGGTACACGCTGTCGTATACGCCGGTCCAGAGCATCCCAAACATGCTCAATGGGTGACATGTCCGGTGAGTATGCCGGCCATGCAAGAACTGGAACATTTTCAGCTACCAAGAATTGTGTACAGATCCTTGCAACATGGGGCCGTGCATTATCCTGCTGCAACATGAGGTGATGTTCTTGGATGTATGGCACAACAATGGGCCTCATGATCTCGTCACGGTATCTCTGTGCATTCAAAATGCCATCAATAAAATGCACCTGTGTTCTTCGTCCATAACAGACGCCTGCCCATACCATAACCCCACCGCCACCATGGGCCACTCGATCCACAACATTGACATCAGAAAACCGCTCACCCACACGACGCCACACACGCTGTCTGCCATCTGCCCTGGACAGTGTGAACCGGGATTCATCCGTGAAGAGAACACCTCTCCAACGTGCCAAACGCCAGCAAATGTGACCATTTGCCCACTCAAGTCGGTTACGACGACGAACTGGAGTCAGGTCGAGACCCCGATGAGGATGACGAGCATGCAGATGAGCGTCCCTGAGACGGTTTCTGACAGTTTGTGCAGAAGTTCTTTGGTTATGCAAACCGTCAGACAGTCTAAGGCACACCTGTGCACTAATCATGGTGTCTAATCAGCATCTTGATATGGCACACCTGTGAGGTGGGATGGATTATCTCAGCAAAGGAGAAGTGCTCACTATCACAGATTTAGACTGGTTTGTGAACAATATTTGAGGGAAATGGTGATATTGTGTATGTGGAAAAAGTTTTAGATCTTTTTCATCTCATACAAAATGGGAGCAAAACCAAAAGTGTTGCGTTTATATTTTTGTTGAGTGTATATATATATATATATATACGATATATATATATATATATATATATATATATATATATATATATATATATATATATATATATATATATATATATATATATATATATCGTATATATATATATATATAATCTTATATAAATCCTTTGAGGTTGTTGGGATGGGATTAATCTCATGCCTTAATCTGAAACTGAAATATGGCATAATGTTAAATCTATATTGGAGCACCACAATAGGCTTTAGGATGAGGATTTATCTCATGCATCTTCTGGCCACTAGAGAGCAGTGTAGCAATGACTATATCTGTGAAACAATGAGGCAGGATTATTATTTTCAGGTCCTGTAATCCAGGAGCACGTTGTATATAAAACGTCAGACATTTGGCCACCTTTCTGTGTGATTGGATTTCATCCTGTCTGATACCTGATATCCTCTCTGATTGATTGACTGTCTCAGCAATCATGTGGTTTAACCAGTCCAACACCCACACACCAGCTCAGGTGTAATGTAGGCCACATCGTCAGGGGATTACCACAGAGGTAGCTGTAATTTGGTGAGAATATTAGAGAGAAAATCCAGACTATAAAGAGAGGGAAGAATTAAATCCAACAGGTCAAACATCGAAAGTTGTGCTTTGCTCTCAGCCATTAGGTTCCATCAGATTATCTTCCTCCTCCACATTCGATTTAATCTTTATTTCTTTCTCTTCGCCATGTTTTTGACGACTGTCGTTTACAATTTTCACTTTAAAGTAATGGTGCAATTTACAACCACAAAGAAATAAGCAAAGAGGAAAGACAGAAGAATAAAAGGAGGGAAAGATGGAGCAAAGTTTCATGTTTTTACTGTCAGCATACGTATGATGTCTAGAATTTGGTTTAAAGGGATTTTAATGATGAATGGATTTAGAGTTCAACTCCAGAAATACCAGACCTAAAGAAAAAAATCTCCTCATTATCAACAGGTTGGGACTGTTACTTTTGAAATGTAATAGGTTTTAGATGACTACTTACTCTGTTCAAAATATAATCAGTAATGCAGTTATTTTAATTATGTCCTCAGATTGATGTAACTGATTAATTTTGAATAGTTTATTACTTTTCTAACAAATGTTTTCAACTGGACAATAAAGCTGGAAAATCTTAAAAATATCTATTTAAAAGTAGCAGAATCAAAAGGTTCTTCAATATAATTTGTCACCTGCAGAGAATGTCTGCTCCTCTGCTGCATCTCCCAGTGTCCCCATCCTTTCTGTCCACAAAGCAGCAATATTCCAAATAATCCCACTGTTACAAAACTGGCCAGTCTGCATGGAATTAAAACTGCCAAATTTGTCACTAGTTGATAAATAAGATTTTTAGTCCTCATGTGTCCTCAATGTGTTCCCAAGCCAGCGGGGACATATAATCCTTCCAGTATGACCTGGGTCTTCCTTGGGGCCTCTTCCCAGTTGGACATGCCTGGAAGACCTCTCTAAGGAGATGACCAGGGGGCATCCTCACCAGATGGTCAAACCACGTCAGCCGGCTCCCTTTGATGCGAAGAAGCAGTGGCTCTACTCAGAGTCCCTCATGGATAGTTCAGCTTCTCACCAAGTCCTGGAGTGTAAACCCAGATACCCAACAGAGGAATCAGTTCCTTGTATCTGTGATCTTAATCTTTTGGTCATAATGGCCAAACCTTACCTACAAATCTTACACAAATCCCATATCTTTACTTCAAAAGAAAGCTATAAGAAATATCAGTAAGAAACCTTATCGTGAGCCAACAAATCCTTTGTTTGTCCGTTTGTATAGTTTAAAATTTTGGGATTTGATTGATTACATTATCATACAAATTATGTTCAAAGTGAAAAATAGACTTCTGGCACAACACATCCAGGACCTGTTTGAAATGAGGGACATTTACGAGGAACATTATTATTTAAGAAACCAAAGACTTGAACTACTGTAAAAAGTCATTGTATTTCCGTCAAAGGTGTATATATTTGGAATAATTGCCTGGATAATATAAACTCACTTGGAAGTTTGACTGGTTTTAAAAGGCTCTATAAAAATTATTTGATTACTTGCTATGGCATGTTAAATTAGGTTTATTGATTCTGTTGTGTTGTGACTGATTGTGTTCTGACTCTGTTCTGCACTGCTGCTTGCATGTTTGTGTATTTTTTTAAATTCATGGATCAATGTATACCTTGTACTCATATGATGGGTATGTGTATAATTTTATATAAATTTTGATTTTTGGTTAAAGGGGTAGGCGTTTACAAGCTTTTGCTTCTGCCTACACCCTTTTTGACACATGGGTGCATTGTTGAACTATTTCTCCCTTTTGTTGTAAGTTTTTGTTTTTCTGGACCTGTGTGTGCTGAATAAATTCATTCATTCATTCATTCATTATCAAAAGGTCATGACCATAGGTGCGGATAGGTGTTATGTTACACAACCAAAAGACAAGGATTAGGACCCAACTGCAGGAAACAGACCTTGATAACAGAAAATAATTTATTGTGGTGATAATGATAATCAGTGGTGTCAAAAGTACACACATTTGTTACTTAAGTAGAAGTATAGATACTGCAGTTTAAAAACACTCTGGTAAAAGTTGAAGTATCAACTTGACCTTTTTACTCAAGTAAAAGTGAAAACGTATGTGCTCCAAAACCTACTTAAAGTATAAAAGTATAAAGTAACCTTAAAAAAAAAAAATAAAAAAAGGTAGATGCCACTATATGAATTGAAAGCTTAATTTAAAAACTGATTCGTTCTACATGTGGCCCAAGACCCAAAACCCAAAATTACTCCCCAACACCACCTGCATGAAAATGTTTCAATTCTAGAAGCTCTGAAATGCAATCTGGGACTATTCCAGACAATAAACTGCAGTGAGTGCATCCATTTAGTGAGAAAAAAAAAAACTTTCCTTATTCAGATTCATTCCAGTAGTATTCTGCTCTTACTAGGATGCAGCAGTTTTCTAGTTTGGCAGATAGTTCTGGAGGAAATCACTGAAGAAATTAACACATTGACAATATGGTTTGACCGAAACAAACTGTCATTAAACTTAAATAAAACAGGGATGAAATGGAGGTGGAAGAGTCACTAGGTGTTCACAGGAAACATTTATTTATTTCTGTATATATGTATGTATGTTCATTGTTAGTTGCTTTTATATTTTATTTTCTGTTGTGTTTCTATTCAGGTTCTTTTTGTCTCTTTCTCTGAAATTGTATATAATAATTATCATTAGATTATTAATATATAAACAAAAATAAATTTAAGAAATATTACAATTTGAAAACAAATGCACCCGAACGTGAAGACAGCTGGAACTGCTTCATGCTAACTTTTAACATTGAAAATGCCATAGACATGCTAACATGTTAGCGTCGCTCCCATTTTTAAGTTATAAAATACATCTATCAACTGTTTCAGAAGACCATAACAGGTCGGTTTAACATAGAAAAGGTAAATAATACTCACAGAAGTATGCTCTTTAGGGTTTTAGCGGGGGAAAATTAAGCGAAAGAAAGAAAGAATAAACGAAACAATAGGTTGAAGCATTGCTTCAATCTGCAAACCACTGCTTCGACTGGTTCAAAATCCATTCCTTTATCTTCATTGATCCATGTTTCTGATGTAGCAATTATGTTAATTTTTTTAAAAAATTGACTTAAATATTCTTTAATGTTGTTAAAGTTTGCATACAGACTTCTGCTGTTGAAATGGATTATTGATAATTTGTTATCCGTTTTAATGATCCGATTAAACTGTTCATCTGTATAATAGCAACAACTGTCATTAATATTTGAGAAGAAATTATTGTCCGGGTCTATATCGTGCTCCAAGTCCAGTACATTGTGGTCTGTGTATTTAAATGTTCTCAGTTCTAGTTTTCCATGATCAGCAATCCTTTTGAGTTATATCCTTCTTGTCTCCAGATGTAGATGATGTAGTAGATGAATAGGTTCCTCTGGTCTGTGTCATGGTGTTGTGATGTGTTTGTGTCCACATACCTTATTGGTCGTATTTGTCCAGTTCCTCAATGTTCCTGATTACCATAACCTTCACTTGTTCTGGTGTTCCGTTCAGTTTGATGAATGTTTTACAGTTGGATGTCCATGTCTGTTGAATTTTTCCCTGCTTTTTTAAGAGACGAGCTTTCCTGACGATGTCTGCGTTTCTTTTGGTCAGATGTTCATTGATGAATACGTTTGTTCCTTTGAGTTTCCGTCCCTGTTTTAACAATGCCACTTTATGTTTTCTGTTGACAAACCTCATTATAACTGCTCGCTTGTCTCCATCCTCTCTCCTGGGCAGGGGGTGGCACGCTTCAATGTTATTACAGTCCATTTGAATACCTTTAGATTGCAGGAAGTCAGCCACCTGTTGTTCCACTGAGCTGGCCTCCTGCTCACTGGCCTCCCCTCCGCTGTCTTCTGACATCGCCCGTGCGTAGGATCGAGGTTTAATATGAATTCCTGTAATAATAACGTCGTTCATCCTTGTGTACTGTTCCAACTCTGCAACACGGTTCTCCAGGTGCACCAGACGCCGGTCTTTCTCGGCATTCTGGATCCGGAGAGCCTTCACTTCTTCCACCAGCTCCATAATGGATTTCTGCTGCATTTTAACAACAGAGATTTCCTCAGACAAAAAGTCCAGGGACTTCTTGATATCGTCTCCCTCCTCCGCCGTCAGTGCCTTCTTCGGACCCATGGTCAGATAAATCCGCGCTGGCACCTCGGTAAAGCCGCGCCGGTGGATGTGCGCTGAGACATCCACCGGCGCTGAAGCCAAGAGTAACGAGGCTGTTTGTTTTAAAAATGTAAGGAATAGAAAGTACAGATACTTGTGTGAAAATGTAATGAGTAGAAGTCGGAAGTAGGCAGAAAAATAAGTAATGGAGTAAAGTATAGATACCTAAAAAGTGTACTTAAGTACAGTAAAGAAGTATTTGTACTTCGTTACTTGACACCTCTGATGATAATGATAAAAATGTACAAAGCCAAGAAACCAGGTACTGGAGAAGGGAGAGATCAGCCAGAGCAGAGGTGGGTGGTACTAGATGGCAAATGAATGAAATTTCAAAAAAAAAAAATTCCTGTATATTTGTATTGTCAATTGTGTTGGTATCATGGCCCAAGCAGAGGGTCACCCCTTTGAGTCTGGTCTGCTTCAGGTTTCTTCCTCAAATCATCAGAGGGAGTTTTTCCTTACCACTGTCGCCTGTGTGCTTGCTCTGGGAGTTGGTAAGGTTAGACCTTATTTGTGTGGTGAGTTAGGCAGACAAAGGCAGCACAACAAATAGGAGGATAAATAAGCTAGTAAATTGAGAGTCTCACCTTCTGGCTCAGTCCTTTTTCACCAACAACGGTCCACTACAGCGACCTTAAAACAGACACCGTCCCGATCTGTCTATTGATCTCACGCTCCAAATGTAAAGCAACACAGGCCGAATTAATATTTTACAACCAATTTTTTATGACATCCAAATTATATTTCTTTGTCATTGCAATATTTTTATTAGTAACTGTAATTTAATTTCATATCAGATTACAATACAACCCCAATTCCAATGAAGTTGGGACATTGTGTAAAATGTAAATAAAAACAGAATACAATGATTTACAAATCCTGTTCAACCTGTATTCAGTTGAATACACCATAAAGACAAGCTATTTAATGTTCAAACTGATAAACTTTATTGTTTTTTTTGTTTTTTTTTTGGCAAATATTTGCTCATTTTGAAATGGATGCCTGCAACATGTTTCAAAAAAGCTGGGACAGTGGTATGTTTACCACTGTGTTACATCACCTTTCCTTTTCAAAAACACTCAGTAAGCGTTTGGGGACTGAGGACACTAATTGTGAGTGTCATGACTGGGTATAAAAGGAGCATCCCCAAAAGGCTCAGCTGTTCACAAGCAAAGATGAGGTGAGGATCACCACTTTGTGAACAACTGCATGAAAAAAATAGTCCAACAGTTTAAAAATAATATTTCTCAACATTCAATTACAAGGAATTTAGGGATTCCATCATCTACAGTCCATAATATAATCAGAAAATTCAGAGAATCTGGAGAACTTTCTACAAGTAAGTGGCAAGCCCGAAAACCAACATTGAATGCCTGTGACCTTCGATCTCTCAGGCGGCACTGCATTTAAACTCGACATCATTGTGTAAAGGATCTTACAGCGTGGGCTCAGGAACACTTCAGAAAACCATTGTCAGTCAACACATCGCGTTGTCACTACATCTACAAGCGCAAGTTAAAACTCTACCATGCAAAGCGAAAGCCATACATCAAAAACATCCAGAAACGCCGCCGCCTTCTCTGGGCCAGAGCTCATTTGAAATGGACAGACGCAAAGTGGAAAAGTGTGCTGTGGTCTGAGGAGTCCACAATTCAAATTGTTTTTGGAAATCATGGACGTCTTGTCCTCCGGAAAAAAAGAGGAATAAGACCATCCAGATTGTTACCAGGACTAAATTCAAAAGCCAGCATCTGTGATGGTATGGGGGTGTTGGTGGCCATGGCATGGGCACCTTACACATCTGTGATGGCACCATCAATTCTGAAAGCCACATTCTGCACGTGTTACAACAGCGTGGCTTCGTAATTAAAGAGTGCGGGTACTAGACTGACCTGCCTGCAGTCCAGACCTGTCGCCCATTGAAAATGTGTGGTGCATTATGAAGCGCAAAATACAACAATGGAGACCCCGGACTGTTGAACAACTGAAGTCGTACATCAAGCAAGAATGGGAAAGAATTCCACCTACAAAGCTTCAAGAATTAGTGTCCTCAGTTCCCAAACACTTATTGAGTGTTGTTAGAAGGAAAGGTGATGTAACACAGCGGTAAACATACCACTGCCCCAGCTTTTTTGAAATGTGTTGCAGGAATCCATTTCAAAATGAGCAAATATTTGCACAAAAACAATAAAGTTTAAATATCTTGTCTTTGTGGTGTATTCAGTTGAATATAGGTTGAAGAGGATTTGCAAATCATTGTATTCTGTTTTTATTTACATTTTACACAACGTCCTAACTTCATTGGAATTGGGGTTGTAATTTATTCTGTAATTTAATTCCATAACTCTGCTACATGTAACTATTTACTCCCCAACACTGAGTGTAACTGGTGGATTAAATAAACAACTAGTTTGGCACAATATGACCAGTTTTAAATCAGAACCAATGTTCAGAAGTCAAATCAGCTTCCACAATCTGAAACACCACACTGACAGAGAAATGTACTTTTGTGAGTGTGTTGTGTATTTATGCCCACACACGTGTGATCATAGAGTTATCTCGTGCATGTGTGTGAGTGAGTGTGTGCCAGTGCACGAGCCCATATGGTGAATGGAATAAACAATGGGAGGCACTATAAAGAGCAGAGGATTGAGGACTGGCCTACATCAGGGATGGAGAGGACGAGATCGGGGGGGAGAGAGAGAGAGAGAGAGCGAGAGAGAGAGAATAAATACGGGATTATTGGAGATGTCACATACATGAGCAGAAAATAGTGTCAGGCTCAAAAAAGTGCAAAACTGCTGCTGTCACACTCTCACAAAACATCCTTTTTCACATTTAATTTGGTTTCAGGTTTTCAGTGATTTTTTTTTTTTACTTTTTAAATTTCTAACAGAGAAACCTTATCAGACACATTGATGAGTGATGGTAGAAGACATTAATTAAGACCAAGCGTATAAATAATACTGAAGTGACTTTGTTTGGCTGGATGTGTAACGTATGTGTGTGTGTGTATGATGCAGTGATGAACACAATGGAGATGACAAAAGAAAAGATGAGACAGACAGACAAGGTGTATATACCATCAGAAAAAGTGAGTAATGAATGTCGATACAGAACGAGGGACAAAAAGTGTGTGTGTGTGTGTGTGTGTGTGTGTGTGTGTGTGTGTGTGTGTGTGTGTGTGGGCGGGGGGGCGTGAGGAAAGGAGGAGCAACAATTGTAAGAGATATTATCAGCCGGTGTTGGATGCTCTAAAGACAGATAAAGAGAAGCAGACAGGAGGGGACACTGAAGGAGACAGAGAAGAGGAGAGGACGTCTCACACCGAGCTGCAAGGATGAGTGATGCAGGGAGCATCTCGTCCATGGAGGCACCTGAGGGGACGTTAACCAAGAAGGTCAGTAACTGCACACAGCGGCGGCGGCTGCTGCTGCAGAGGTTACAGCAAAGACTGAAGCTTCGTGCATGCAAATGCTTTTGAAGTCTTACCTGTGCTGCTGCAGCCTCTTTCCACCTCACTGTTTCCCATGAATGATTTAATCCCATTCAAAATCTTAGTGATTTAGTTCTTCTTTTAAATGAAATCTTTTGTTCTGTGCTGCAGGGATGTTGTCTTTTGATGTGTGCATGGTTTGTTATCTGCAAAATATTTGAACTAATTATTAAATGACTTTAATTAAATGTCAAAGACGTCTGACTGAATCTGGCTTGTGCATATTATTAATATCAGTGAACATGCCTCATTTAGTGTAGATCTCAGTGACAATGTGATCCAGAAAAAAAAAAAAAAAAAAAAATAGTAGTAATAATAATGAAATATACATTTCTCAAATTACTATAACAACAACGTGTTATTTTTTAAAACCATTCATGAGCTAAATTTTTCAGGTCCTGAATGGATGTTTGGTCTAAACTGTAAAAAAGGAGTGTTGTATTTATTTATGTATTTGCTTTAATTAATTAATTTATTTATTTTTTGGATGAGTGGCACCAGAAAGACTTGGCTAAATGGGAGTGTGACTGTTTTAGTGGCATAATGAAACAAAATGTGCAAATATGCATTTTAAAATTAATTTTAAGTGGATACAACATGAATGTCTGTTTACCCCAATCTGCACTACACAATAAATAAATAAATAAAACTGGAGTGAAAATGAAGAAAATTTGGATTAACACACTCAATGTTTGACTGTTGTCTGCTTTCTTATCTTCACTAGGTTCAGATTTTTTTTTTTAACAAGGAAACAACTGTTTTAAAACAGGAAAACCTCTAAACAAACAATAGCGAGACAACAAAAACATCTTGTACTATTATGTGAGCATCTGAAATTGTTGTTGGAATCTGTCAAGTTGTCGGCCAAAGAAATTAAAAAGTTCTGTGATTTAATTGTAATGCAATTTTGTGTTTGGCATGACCACAAAGCAGTACTATACAGTGCATCCAGAAAGTATCCACAGCACTTTATTTTCCACATTTTGTTATGCTACAGCTTTATTCCAATATGGAGGGGGAAAAAATCCCTCAAAAAGCTGGTCATTTGTCAAGCATTTGTCCCCTGTCATGCCCATCGCAGACAATCCAGCCTTTAAACCATTAACCCTGGACATTACATTTAAAACTTGGAGGCAGGTGGGACTTTGTAAAATAGGTGACTTGTACCGAGTGGGGGTTTTTGCTTCTTTTAAACAGATACAAGAGATATATAAACTATCAGGGAAAGACTTTTTCAGATATCTGCAGATAAGAGATTTCGTCAGGAAATTTGTACAGGGCTTTGAAAGTCTTAGCAGTTCTTGCCTTGATGATTGCCTTCAACTTTCACCTAGTACAAAGAGATTTATCTCTCGTACATATGGAAATCTGATGTCAATGACCCCCACAAATCCATACCATAAATCTAAATGGGCAGAGGAGTTGAATATTCAAATCACTGATGAACAATGGGAAGAAAGCCTGGAGAATATTCACAAGTGCTCCTACAATGTAAGACACTGTCTGATTCAGTTCAAAACCTTACATCGTTTACACTACTCTAAAGACAGGTTACATAAAATCTATCCCAATATCTCTCCTATCTGTGAGAAATGTGCCATAGATGTTGCTACATTAAGCCACAGTTTTATTCTCTGCTCTAAAGTTCAGAAGTATTGGACTGACATCTTTGACCATATGGCTCAGATCCTCCATATCCATATAAAACCTGACCCTTTATTAATTATCTTGGGCATCTATGATAATATTCTGGGACTAAACAACACACAGAAATGTTTTATATCATATTGCATAATTATTGTAAAGAAACGTATTCTGACCCATTGGAAAAACAGTGATGCCCCTCCTCTAAAACTGTGGCTTAATGACCTTGTAAATACATTACATCTGGAAAAAATACAGTATAATCTCTCTGACAGGCTCTCTCTGTTTGACAAAATATGGACACCTCTCTCTACATTTCTGCAGTCATAAAAAGTATTATTGGACTTGTGCTCTTTATCATTTTATCATTTATCATCATAACAACAGTTGGGCTGGGGGGGGGGGGGGTTGAGTAGGTATCAGGTTTCTTGTGTTATTTTATGTTAAGTGTTGTGTTTTTTCTTCATTTGTTGTCTTTATAATATAAAAAAATAAGCAATTTCTGTATATCACTGTAACAAATGTATCTTACAGTCTGCTCAATTAAAAAAAAAAAAAAAAAAGCTGGTCAACGAGCTTCTGTGAAACCACTTTTTCAAGAATTTTTGAACAAAATGATAGATTTGATATTAATTCTTCCATCAAGACAAAAATCAAAAAATTATTTTTTTAAGTTAAATTACTCTGTTTGGCCTCCGTGTAGACAAGAGAGGCCGCGTGAGAGCATATGCATGCTCGATGACGTGATCACCAATATTTGCATGCTCCACCTGCCAAACAAAAGGGTTCTGCCGGTGGTGGAAACGCAAACCAAGCCAGACTTAACCATTCTGACCCGTACCATACAGTGCAGTACCGACCTGAACCACTCAGTGGAAACAGGGCTGTTAGCATACGCTGGATAAATCATCATGGTGTGACAGCTGCATAACATATTCAGTGCATCCACAGGGTTCACCACAGGGTTGTGTCCTTTCACCTCTTTTATTTATTTTATATACTAACGTGTGTCAAAGTCAACATCAAGGACGACTTATTGTTAAATTTGCTGATGATTCTGTCATTGTGTCTCTTTTAAATTCTCATGATCAAGACCATGGCCCTGTGGTGTCAGATTTTATCAGCTGGTGTAAATTGTCCTTTTTAGCTATCCACGTGAACAAAACTAAAGAGATGTTAATTGATTTTAGGAAAAAGCAGGATGACATTTCTCCTGTAGTTATTAATGGACTGGCTGTGGAAGTTGTACAGAACTATAAGTACCTTGGAACCTGTATAGACAGTGGATTAACCTTTGAGCACCAGATTGACCAGGTATGTAAGAAAGCTCACCAGTGCATACATTTTTACCGTAAACTCAGGCATTTTAATGTGGACAGTACTTTTATGAAGATGGTTTTTTTTCCTGTTTTATTGAATCTGTTCTTACCTTTTCTTTTATCTGTTGGTATGGGTTTTTAAATTTGAAAAACAAAAACCGTCTGGATTGTATTGTAAATGAGTGCAACAAGATTGCTGGCGTTGCCTTAAACGACCTGCCATCTATATATAAAAACAGATTAATTAAGAAGGCGAGGTTGATCTTGGATGATTCCAGTCCCCCCCTGTACCCTGAGTTCACATTGCTTCCATCTGGTCGTAGATTTATGTCTAAGAGATGTCAGACCAATAGGTACAAGAACTCTTTTATTCCCACTGTTATTAGATTTTTAAACACTATCACATGAGTGGTTTTTAACTAGGTTTTCTTATTATTGAGTTATTATGTTTACTGTGTGGTGAGTTTATGTTTATGTATGTCCGAATGTCCTCTACTGCTGGCTGCACAACAAATTGCCCCTGGGGGGCTAATAAAGTCTACTTGATACTTGATACTTGATCCAGCGTATTCTGCGCATTTTTCATATGTCGTCATATGCTGGCTAAATCGTCAAAATTCGTAGCTGTTAGACTTAAAATCTTCTCTTAGCTTTTGGGGGAGGTGATGGTCCAGTGGTTAAGCATTGGGCTTGAGACCAGAGGATCCTTGGTTCAAATCCCAGCTTGACCAGAAAATCACTAAGGGCTCGTGGGCAAGGTCCTTAATCCCCTAGTTGCTCCCGGTGTGTAGTGAGCACCTTGCATGGCAGCACTCTCACATCAGGGTGAATGTGAGGCATTATTGTAAAGCACTTTGAGCGTCTGGTGCAGATGGAAAAGCGGTATATAAATGCAGTCCGTTTACCATTCACCATTTAGCTTTTCTGTTCATGCATCTTTTCATTCATGTGAAATGTTCCTCATCCAGTGCGATAAATTGTGGTTAAACATCCACAGGGTTCCATCAAGAAGAAGATTGAGTCATTCCGGCGATGGAGTTCAGCAAGCATCAAGAGACCTCCAAAGCCAAAGACCAAGAGCTTGAGTCTGTCCTATCCTGTGGGAGACCCTGAAGAGCTCTGGCTGCAGGAGGGAGACAAACGAAAACTGAGACCCATTGTTGACTCTGTCTTTGGACAGGTAGGCTGCCGTACTTCAGGTTTTAGACTATTTACAACTTCAAGCAAAGTTAAATATAACCTTCATAAACAAAAGTAGAGTGTGCAGTGCTGAGATTTGGTATGTGCAATATCAATAACAGCCTGAACCCCCAAAGAAGAAGGAGAATGTCAATAATGAAATCAATAGCCACGTGAATGCAGCATTTGTGAGATGTTACTGGAATCTGTTGGTTTACATGAATTTTAAAATGTTTTAAACACTCTAAACAAAATATAAAACAGTCGATAAATGTGATCATATTTTAAGATGTTGAAAACCAATTTTTGGACCCTGCAACCGATTGGTGTCCTGTGCAGGGTCTACTCCGCTGCTGCGATAGGCTCCAGCCCTTGTGACCCTTGAAAGGAGTAAACAGGTATATAAAATGGATGGATGGTTGGAAAATTAATTTTTGTGTTCTTGAATTGAAAAAGGCTCATAACTCCCTTTGTCATGAAATGCAGGCATTTGTCTGGCTGATTCACAATGACCCGTGGCTTGAATTTTTAGATGATTTGCAATACAGGTCATGAAAGTTGTAGAACTGCAATACGACAATAGTTCTGCCATTAAGACCCAGGAGACTGGAAACAGTTAAAGATTTAGTCCATAGTGATATTGTACAGAATGTTGGAGCAGTCGATGGAGTTGGTCTCGGACTCAACGGCAAAGGGGTACATTGCTCTTGAATCCTGCCTTTTGGAAAAGAAGGCAGAGGTGGAGCCTACCCCAGGCATTACACAGGGACCAGATGGGGTGTGGTTGGGTGGAGGAGGCAGCATTTCAAGCCAGTGACTGCAAACAGCAGAGAGTTAGAACTGCAGAAAATATATAGAACTCATCTGAACAGCGGAAATGTGACTTGATCGACACAGATGAGAATTCAAAACAACCAAGTGAAGAAAAGACAATGAACATAGCAGAAAATGAAAAGAGCACAACAGTCTGAGAACTTGAAGATGTTCAGCACTGTGGACTGATCTCACACAAGATGTCTCACATACATCACTCTAATTTCTCTCCAGGAATCAACTCCTGTTTCTTACTTCATCATTTTATTTGCTTTTTGTGTCCTCAGTGCCAAATCTGTAGACCTAAAGTGTATTAAAATGCCCCACAGTGGAAAGAAAAAATCTCACATCCACAGTGCTTTAAACTCCACAGATTTGTCAGTTGGGTTTTTTCTGCACCTGTCAGAGATGATGATGGCCTGTCTGAATTTTTCCTTTGTTATTTCGAAAATTTTACATAATCTGACAGTTCTGTTATGTGTCAGACGCAGCCCGGAGAACCGACCAGCGTTTGAAGGACCCAGTATAAAATAAGCAGAGCACGGTACAAAGGATAACAGAGTTTAATGAACATAACAGTGCTGTGAAAAATATAAAAGTGTGCGGTCTGGCGTGGTGGATTGCGGTGCGCTCCCAGCAGCGCTAACGGTCCGGAGCCAGAACTGGTTCGGACCCAAGGACCCCGCCGACACCCCCCAGGTGGCCGCGACAAACCGAGTCTGTGAAAGAAGGAATCATTATGTGAGTCCACACTCAACACACAGAGAGAACGCTCAAAGGTGCACAAACAGCAAACACTTCCTGGCTTAATTACTAATCAGCTTCCCACCCTGCAGGCATGGAACATCCAGTTCACAAAACTCCACTGCAGCGGAAGCTGATTTAAACGACCAACATACAGCTCAATATAATAAGGTGTGAGGGACACCACATTTACTGACTGTATAAATGTTAGTCACAAAATCTAACGTACCTCAGGAAGTGTGCTGACGAGCGTGAGACCTCACCCTCTCCTCTTTCACAGACCATGCATCAAACCTGGACGTTCTCTGCATCCACTGATGATGAGATGGCTCCCGAGACGACGATCTCACCCGTCTGGTCACAAGGTCGAGTCTCTGGCAAATACACACTGTGTACTCCAGTCTTAAATGCCACCATGTTCCAATCCATGTAGATGCACCACAGCTGTGAGTCCTGACGAGCCGCAGGTGATCAGGGTGAGGTCCTGATAAACTCAGCTACACAGCCACTCAGTCCCAAATGCAAGCCACCTGGAAGGAAAAACAAAAGACAGAAACAAAAAGGCAGCCAGGCCCCCCAGCCATACAACAAGTTCGATGTCTTTGGTACTAGGTCTCATCTGAGGATCTTTTTGAGTACCGCTGGAATTACTTTGAGTTAAATGAACAGTTACTTAATCCTCTGATGAGGAGTATCACTTGCACATTGAGGTCCAAAATATACTCCATCATTTTGGACAGTCAGTCATTTTCTACACCTGCTTATTCAAATTTAGGGTCACAGAGGGCTGCAGCCTATCCTAGCAGTCATTGGGTGAGAGGCGGGGACTACCCTGGACAGGCCGCCAACATTTTGGACATGTGATGCACTTCTCTGTGCATGAGCCAGCATGTGGGTGCATCAGTGTTGAAGAGCCCAGTGGCTGGAGAAGGATACACCTAAATGTCACGTGGCTGAAACATACAGTATAGATGGTTATTTTTGAAGAAGCAAGAACATGCAGCACCAGTGTATGCTCCCAGAATATTATGTGCATTTTAGTGGATCCGGAGTAAAAATGAATATGTTCTTAGCCAGAGGTCACTGTCAAGTCATTTTCAAGTCATCAAACTGCAAGTCTCAAGTCAGCTTGCAAACAATTGGTGGTCATTATGACTTTAGACTTGACTTGGGACTTGCTGATTCATGACTTGAGAGTGACTGGGGACTTGCAGATTAATGACTTGAGAATGACTTGATGGTGACTTTCTCCCACATATGTATGTTCTTGGCACATGTACCACACCACCGGCAAGTTTCTCCAAAATCAGTCCATCAGTTTTTGAGTAATCCTGATTAATTTTACAAAGATGCAACATAGTAGAGAAGCTTGAATCTTCGACTGGACTGGGTTGCTTGACGCGAGTATGTTTCGATTCAAATCGCAGAAGTGTATGTGAAACAGTTGTCTATGTGAAACAGTTGAAACAGCTTTTGTGGCTTCTATTTGTTCTTCTCGACAAGGGTCAGACAGAAGTCAGACTACCAGAGCAAGAATTTTAGCTAAGAAAGCTTCTGTGATTTGAAGCGAAACGTCCTCACGTCAAGCAACCCAGTCCAGTGGAAGATTCAAGCTTCTCTACTATGGAAACCACCTGGACAACTGAGAGCCTTCACAGAAACAAAAAGATGCAACATGTAAATGCAGTATAATGTAATTTAGGCAATGCATTAAGACTAAACAAGTACCAAGTATATGTTTGCTTCTAGTAGGAAATCACATTATCCTGTTGGCTCCAGCCCTCTGTGACCCTTAACACTAAACACATCTTTTTTAGAAAAATATTTATTTATTTATTTATTATTGTTTATTTATTGAATAAAATTCCCTTATTATTATACATTCATTTGCTGAACCAACTTGATATATAGCTGCTGCGCTGGTGGTTCCATCATCAAGCTGTGTTTGGCCATTGGCTGTGGCCACCATTTTTATATATTTGGCATATATGGTGGAAGACCCTCCAGCTGGCAACAGTTATGGAACTTTAACCTCCTGACATAATTTGGATGAATATTTCATCTGTTGTGATCGTGATGCCACCATGCATGTGGAAGTGGTCTAGGCCACACGTCCTGCTCCCCCCCCCACCCAAGGTTTGTGGTAGATACAGCCTACCTGCTTTGGGCTGGTGCATTCTAACCATTGTCATCAACTTTTAGCGTTTGTGTCCAAACTTCTTGATGTAATTGATGGTTTATTATTATTATTATTATTATTATTATGATTATTAATATTATAAGTAGTGGCAGTCGTAGCAGCTGATCTGTTCTGTGTAAGCCTGAACCTGTCAGATCTCAGAAGCTAAGCAGTGTGGGACCTGGTTAGTGCTTGGACTGGAGACGTCTTTGGAACACCAGCGGCTGTGTGTGTTTCTCCAGGTTACACTGGAGTTGCGTCAGGAAGGGCATCTGGTGTAAAACGTGTGCCAAATATCAATGCAGATCTGGCTGTATCCGCTGTGGTGACCCCAAACAAACCAGGAGCAGTCAAATGGACAACAACATAGCAGTGGCAGTAGTAGCAGCCCCAGTCTGAGGTCAAGAGCACTCTGGAGCAGGTTTTCATCCAGGATGTCTCTGTACATTGCTGCATTCATCTTTCCCTCAATCCTGACTAGTTTCCCAGTTCCGGCCTCTGAAAAACATCACCACAGCATGATGTTGCCACCGCCATGTTTCCCTGTAGGGATGGTGCCTGGTTTCCTCCAAACATGACACCTGGCATTCACCCCAAAGAGTTCAATCTTTGTCTCATCAGACCAGAGAATTTTGTTTCTCATGGTTTGAGAGTCCTTCAGGTGCCTTTTGGCAAACTCCAGGAGGGCTGCCATCTGCCTTTAACTAAGGAGTGGCTTCCATCTGGCCACTCTACCATACAGGCCTGATTGGTGGATTACTGCAGAGATGGTTGTCTTTTGAGAAGGTTCTCCTCACTCCACAGAGGAATGCTGGAGCTTTGACAGAGTGACCAACGGGTTCTTGGTCACCTCCCTGACTAAGGCCCTTCTCCCTCGATCGCTCAGTTTAGACGGGCGGCCAGCTCTAGGAAGAGTCCTGGTGGATCTGAACTTCTTCCATTTACAGATGACGGAGGCCACTGTCCTCATTGGGACCTTCAAAGCAACAGTGCCTTTCCTCAGATTTGTGCCTCAAGACAATCCTGTCTTGGTGGTCTTCAGACAATTCCTTTGTCTTGGTTTGTGCTCTGACTGTCAACTGTGGGACCTTATATGTAGACAGGTATGTGTCTTTCCAAATCATGTCCAATCAACTGAATTTACCCCAGGTGGACTCCAATTAAGATGTAGAAACATCTCAACGATGATCAGTAGAAAGAGGATGCACCTGAGCTTGATTTTGAGCTTCAAGGCAAAGGTTGTGAATACTGATGTACATGTAATTTCTTCTTTTTTTATATAAATTTGCAAAAATCTCATGACAACCTTTTAACATTGTCATTATGGGGTACTGTGTGTAGAATTTTGATTAAACAAAATTCTCCATTTTGGAATAAGGCCGTCACAAAACAAAATGTGGAAAAATAAGTGCTGTGAATACTTTCTAGGTGCTCTGTACATTTCCTTTCATGTTGCCTATCAATATCCATGTTCACTGTTAACATGTAGCTCTGTAGGTTTAGCAAGTTTTCTCCAGTTGGTCTGTCAGGAAATGAGACTTCATATACTCCTGGCTCTGTATCGAAGTATCCGTGAGCAAGACACTGAACCCCAAATTTGCTCCATCCTAGGTCAGAGATGATGGTCTCCATCTTGACGACAGGTGCAAAAACAAGTAGCTGCATATTATGATATTAGTTATGTGTTACAGTGTGCACATGCTTCCAAAACAGAAGGTTCCTGATTCAAGACTACCTGTGCTCATTGTTCATTTAATGTGTCAAAAAGGGAATCTGGTGTAAAACCTGAGACAAATCAACATGCAGGTCCATATCAGATCTGCTGTGGTGACCCCGAGCAAACGGTATGAGCTGAAAGAATGAAGAGATACAGTAGGTCTCCAGTAAAACATGTAAACCTGTTCAAAATGTGAAATGCTACAAAATCTTTTGGGTCACATGTTGTTCTTGTTCCCCTAATAAAATAAAAGATCTGTCCCAAATTTTATTGTAATCAGACATTGTTTAGGGGTCCCCCACAATGCAACAATTTTCCCCAAACAAGCAATGTTGTAATCCAGTAATACCAGTAATGTTCTCCTCTGGGTCACCAATCAACCACCACTTGTTGCGATTAAAAGCCATCACATGTACCTGTAAAAGAAAAATAATGGCATCAGAGTCTGCTCCCATTAGGGTGACGTTGCCTTGCCTGTGGAGGGAGAGGAAAATGTGACCTCTAAGTCGTATCTGACCGAGTTCACATTTGTTCTGCACCTATAAAACCCCAAGTGGAACAAAAACAACATGTGGCCCAAAGTTTCCCACAACTATTATTTTTTACTATATAACATGAGCAGCACTACTTATCAAATGAATACTCCCCTCCTCCATAATAGCCAAAATAAAATGTGATTAAAAATACACCACTGCATACAACTGCAGGAAAGCAGGGCGTAGAAGGGGTGATTGAGAAATTTTGAGTCTGACCCAGAAAAAGTAGAGCGTGGTTCTTCATCTTTTGCATTCTGAGAAACCAGCATTTGTCAAGATTGTACCCAGTGAGTCAAAACTTCACACAATCAAGAGAAATGTTGGAACCCACTTATGTAACACATATCTGAGTGTTGGGCTCTTTACATAAAGAAATTCATAGTGTCGGACTTTCGAACAAATTTTTCGTGGTCTAAAGCTCCTGATTATACCTCTTTTTTTAGACTAACACATCCACATGAACACATCTGCACTGAACGACAACTGCATTGGGTGAAAAGCAGCAGTGACACGTGCGGTGCACTGTGTGCAACGTCACATCGGGTGGAAGACGGAGCCAGGTCCACATCTGGGTCTGCAGGTGATCTGAGTTTATAGAAATCTCCAGTGGGATTGGTAGTAGGATGTAGAGTCCACCCACTTGACAAGCATTCACCCATCTTGAAACCACATGGGTGATGCCAAGATGTCAGCTTTGGTACCCAGATGCAAACGTGGGTGAGTTTGACAGAATGTTACAACTGAGCAGAGACTTGAGTTCTGTACTCTTGAACAGAGACTTCCACTTCCAGCATTTCCGTAACTCTCTGTATTTAAACCCCTCCATCGTCCTGTAATCCACATTACTCCCCCAGGACCCCACAGCAAAACTAAAATCTAACATTTCATGCACATAAAAGTACACAATCCAGTCATGACTGGTGCAAAAGGCATTATCCTCCTTTTGGGAATGAGTAAGTGAGCAGGAATGAGCATGAACTCTGGAACAATCCAGTCATGTGTGAACACGTGCTGGAAAATGATGTCAGGTTCTACAGAAATCCACTGCTGACATCAGCAGAGTTCATCTGATCTGACGAGGATTTTATGAAGTCCTGTCATTCACTTTTCTATCTCTTGGGTTCTTGTTTCATTGTTCTGGCTCATAAACCGGTTGCTCACAGAATTAGGATCTGTTGAACACTTTTGCCAAATCTGAACTTCCATAGAGGATTTTATTGCAAACACTGGCTCTGAATGCAGCTTGTCACTTATCCTCCGTTCAGCATCAGTCACTCACCTCCTCAGATACTAATCACTCAGTCGATACTGAGGTTTGCAGCCAAAACCGCCTAGTAGACTCCGAGGTGATGAAATTCAAAATGAAATAAATAAATAATAATGGTTTCGGTCCAGTACAGTACAGTACAGTACAGAATAGTATAGTACACATGTCTGAGTGTACAAGCAGTTACTGGCCTTTTCGTGCTATTTTCATGTGGTATGAGGGCAAACTGTTCTTTATTTAGGTCTCTGTTGATGTCTTTGATCTCTAATATTCTTTGATCCCGATTGCTGACCTTTGATCCTCGTTGCTCAGCTTTGTTTCAGATTACCATTTTTTTGTTCCTGATCACTTGTTAATGTGTGCTAATGACTGTTTATCTTGATTGCAGATCTTTGATCCAGATGACTCATCTTTCAGTCAGATCTTTGATCTAAGTTTTTATATTTTAACCTGATTGGTGACCTTTGATCCGGATCACAGAACTTTGAGCCTGACTGTTGATCTTTGATCCGGAACAGATCTGTGAGCCTGATTGTTGACCTTTGATCCTGATCAAAGAACTTTAAGCCTGACTGCTGACCTTTGATCCGGAACAGATCTGTGAGCCTGATTGTTGACCTTTGATCCTGATCAAAGACCTTTGATCCTGATTGCTGAACCTTGATCCTGATGACAAAGCTTTTAGCCTGATTGCTGAGACCTTTGATCCAAATCACAAAATGATGAGCTTGATTGCTGACATTTGATCTGGATCAGATCTTTGAGCCTGACTGCTAACCTTTGATCCTGATCACAGAGCTTTGAGCCTGATTACTGAAACCTTTGATCCTGATAACATAGCTTGGAGCCTAACGGCTGGCAGAATTTTGAGGCTGGTTGCGGATCTTTGGTCCAGATGATTCATCTTTCATCCACATCTTTGATCTAAGTATCAATCTTAATCAATCAATCTGTCTGCCTGACTGTCAAAGGCCTGGATTCTGTTGATGCTGTAATAAAGATTGCTGATTAATTTACTAATCTGGAACAAAAGAATCAGGATTAGAGTTCAAAGGTCAAAGACAGGATCTACTCTTTGATCCACAGCTACACCATCAGTCTTTCCTTGACTGCTGCCTTCCACCAAATTACATTCAAACCTGCAGTGCCGCCATTCGGCATAAGCAGACTACGCAGCCTGCGTGGGGCACCAACCATGTTGCACTAGTTTGCAGGGCCTCCAATTGACTGAAAAATGTGTTGAAATTATTACATTATTACCAGTGGGTAACGCGTTACCCTAATCTAACCACTTTTTTTTTGTAACGAGTAATCTAACGCGTTAATCTTTCCAAATGAGTAATCAGATTAAAGTTATTTCTCCAAGTCACTGTGCGTTACTATTATTTTTGCATTGTGGGTCGACAGCAGCATTAAACTTGGTCCGTGGGCAGGAGGTCGGGGTTCGACTGAGCTGTCCACTTTAAGCGAACTGTGAGCTTTTCATCAGTTACAACTCGTCCTCACCTCTTAAAGCGCGGTGAAAACAGCACACCTGCACTGAGCTTTACAAAGACATTTTATGCTTTATTTTTCTCCTTTATTTAGAATTCTGATCTGAGCCGCTCCGTATCGTCTCGTTAAAAACAGCTGATCCTCCGCGACGCGTCAACAACTAACACTATTCAAATCCACTCAAATGCACCTAAACTCTCTTTCTGAGGACCACATGATGTGAAAACGCAATAAAACTTTCTTACCTGTAAATCTGGTCATGTTTTCTGCATAAATAAATGTTATCCATTCTTTGTGCTCAAACGCCAAAGTAGGGGCGAATCCAGATGGAATGGGGGCGTGGGGCAGGGATGTGCCCCCTCCCCCACAACACCCCTAGATTAAAGGTCCAGTTTTGAAGCCGTTTTTTTTACTACAACTACTAATACTACTTAAAATAATATTTAATTTTGACAAGAAAAATGTTTATAGAGAATTTAAATGTTAGAAAAATGTTAGAATTTAATAGTTACGTTTATAAACAATGTAGGTTAGAAATTGCAAGTTTTACTGTTACAGTGCTGTCAACAGTTAAATATGAGGTCAAGAAAGATTATTTTACTTTTTATAAAACAAGTATTTATTTTCATTGAAGTCAAGAAAGGGTGACTATAAAGTGAGTTTTGGCAAAACAGGTATCATTGTCATGTTGAGGTGGCAGAGGGTTGTTGTCGGCAGCTGGGGAAAGTAACTAAAAAAGTAACTAGTAGTCTAACTTAGTTACTTTTACAATTGAGTAATCAGTAAAGTAACTAAGTTACTTTTTCAAGGAGTAATCAGTAATTGGATTACTTTATCAAAGTAACTGTGGCAACACTGGTTATTACATTTCAAAATCAATATGAATTATTTATGAATAGGCCCATCGTTTTTGTCCTTAAACATTGTGTAGGCCCCTACCCCATTACTTCATTGGGGCAAATTAACAGTTTTTTTTTTTTTTTGCCTAATATAAAGCCCCCATCCACCCCCGTCCTGATTCCCTGAAATGGTAGAGCCCTGTTTGCGTCTTTCTCTGTTTGCTGTGTCGCCTAACCAGGGTTGCCAGATGTGACGATTTCCAGTCCAATAAATGCTCAAAAATGCATGGAGGCACTAAATCCTGCGCAATTTGAACTGATTTTTAAAATGTGTGTGGCAATTCTATACAAAAAACTCCTCCAGTGCCATATTTTTACCCTAAACAAACTAATTGGATGGGAAAACACCCAATCTGGCAACCCTGCGCCTAACTGAAGTAGCACTGCTAGCCCACATTCGATTCTGACACGAGACAACAAGTTGCCACTAGGCCACAATTAAACAATGAATCGACAGCAGGAGTCTGGAGCTGAAAAACAGAGGAAAAAGAAACAAAAAGATGATGCCCGTGCATCCCTTGCTGGTAAGTACATGTTAAAGGTTTAAATTGTTTTGATTACTTAATGTTCAGTGGTGCTGCTTAAGCTAGGTTGCGTTGGCTTTGCTGATTTGATGTAGCTTTAAACGCTAAACTTAAAGGCTTTAATAAATAGTAACGGTTTGAGTAGAACTTTTGTGTGTGTGTGTGTGTGGGGGGGGGGGGGGGTTCTCTTGTATGGGGGTGGGGGGGCCTCCCTGACCAGTTATGCTTAGGGCCTCCAAAACCTTAGCAGCGGCCCTGCAAACCCGGCCATGTAAATTTTACAGAGACATAAACCTTTCCACTGCTGTAACCCCCATCCTCAACCAATCAGGTATCCCTTTAGCTGATTTGTGAGCTGGGGGGAGGCCTAAGACACCAGTTGCCCCCTGGACTTAAACTACCAACCTGTGTTCTCACCACTAATCTGCACATAGCTCAGAACCAGATGAGGCAGATGTTGGTTTTGAGATGCCGTCATCATTAAAGACAATTACTTCCTTGTCAAATAACTTCATCCAAGAATCAAAATCATCTAAAAGTGAAAAACTGGAGGATGCCAGTCTGGCTTCCTGAAAGCATGAAGGAGGATAGCGCCACCTAATGGAGAACAGTTGGTTGTGTTGGTTGCTTTTAGCTTTTCCACATTTATATTTGTATCATAAAGTTGATATTCATGATTTAGTTGTTAGTTCTGTTGTTTGCTGTGTGTGAATTAACATGTATGCTGTCAGTGTGTTGTCATGACACATTCACTATGTGTCATGACAGTTCATGACAGTCATGACATGAGCATGTGTCATGACTGTTCCCTTTTGTGAACAGTGGTTTGCAGCCTTTGCAATATATGAGTACTCAACATAAACACACAAACACACATGGATGAGCGCCATGGTGGGAAAAATGTCTGACCTGACCCCCGCTAAAGCTGTTAGCATAGCATGACATGGAAAATCCTCACTTTTTGGAAGTGGTCCATCATGTTGTTGACTGTCCCAGCTCTGGATTTCCCACTGGCCTTGTCTTCTGCTGTGCTTGCCGTTGTCAAGGGACAGAACATGAATTGTCACCCAGCAGCTCGTTTCATGCTTTGGCTTCACACCGGGTGTGTCGACTGAGACGTGGAGCCGCAGTAATCAGGTCATCTTTCTTTATCCGCGTGAGCAGCTCTTTGCGTTTAATGCCACCTTTGACTTGCGCCAGTTAATCCGAGACATTCTGTGCATGTTTGTGAAATACGTGCAGGAAAAAAGTCCGCTACACGACGCCGGGGTTCCATTTGCTAATCTTGTCCAGGCCCAGCTGGGACAGTGGGCGAAGGCACGTACTGTTATATAAGTCAGACATTGTAGCTTCAAATCCTTTTAGCTCAACTCATCTCATCTTTGTTCTGACTACGTAATGTGTTCTCAGGGGAACCTTTTAAAACCAGAAAGCGCAGAGTGAAGGATCTGTGGTAGGACCAGTTCACGTGGACTTGTTGGAGCTCAGGAGCTTTGGTTTTGCTTGATCTAAGCTGTCCTGTCATTTTATCATCCAAATCCACCCTGGTGTGTATGACGGGTGGAAATAAGAATGTAACGCAATGTTTAAATACCTGGTAAGTACCGTGCTGCAACACTGTGTGGGAGCACCAGGAACAGTGAGCAGGTTTCTCCACGGAACAACTGGAGTTGCATCAGGAAGAGCATCCGGCACTAAATCTCTCTGCAGGTCAGCACCAGACTTACTATGGCATCAAAAGGGCAGCTGAAGGCGGGTGTGTGTGTGTGGGTGGGGGGGGGGGGGGGGGGGTGGGGGGGGGTGGACAGAGCCATGTTTTATCATTCACAGAAAATAGCTGAATATCATTTCAAGAAAGTCATCCAGCTGTCGTTTATCATTTACAGCAAGTTGTTACTTCGGCATCATCAAAAAATACAGTTGCTTTTGATTTTTCCCTACATGGTACTGAGTGATGGAGTTTTGCTGTATTCATGCTTCAAACTAAGTTGCAATGACGACATAGAAGCTCCCAGCCAATCAGCGTCTGATGTTCAGATTCAGGATTCAGTAGCTTCATCGCTGCTTCACAATCAGTGATCGTGAGTGGATCCAAACCGTCGTGACTAATTATAGCGCAGATTTCTGTGTCCCCGTGCAAAAAGGCACGTGCAATGTTGAATTCAGGAGGCCAGTGACTCCCTGGGTTGGCGCACATGGTTTTCTTTTGACTTTTTGTCTTGTGACAGGATGAAAGTAACCATTTGTTTGCTGTCAATGACAAATCAGTTGGATATTGTGTATTCATCACCTCCATGTTTAAGTATTTTTGTTGCTTCTGCCCTTGAGGCCACTTTCATAAAAAATAAAGAGCGAGTGACAAAAGTAAGACGAGGAAAATAATGAAGCATGGTCTGTTATATCAAATTGGCTTTAAATTAATAAAATTATTTGATAATTTGTCACTCCATTTTTCTTATGCATTGTCATTACTTCAGTTTTTAGCATTTAATCTTTGTTATTGTTTCATGTCAAGTGACGACTTGGGTTTTCTGACCTTGTGTGACACAGAATCAGGATCCCCCCCTCCAATATAAATGCTGAGACAGTGTCTCAAATAAAACATTGCATTATGACTGCAGGGACCTGATCCTGGATAAGCGGTTGAAGGGGTGTGTGTGTGTGTGTGTGTGTGTGTGTGTGTGTGTGTGTGTGTGTGTGTGTGTGTGTGTGTGTGTGTGTGTGTGTGTGTGTGTGTGTGTGTGTGTGTGTGTGTGTGTGTGTGTGTGTGTGTGTGTGTGTGTGTGTGTGTGTGTGTGTGTATACTCTGTTGACATCTAGCGGCAGTTGCTGGGTATCGCTGACTCTTTTTTTTTTGCCCGTGCAACAGATTAAGATTTGCCGACCTCTAGTGGCCATACAGTAGAAAAACATCGATTAGGTGACATTTCTTTTACAACTTTCAGAAAAGCAGTCAGAAATTGCATCAAAATTTAAAGGCATCAATGCAGCAGGTAAAACAAGATTAAAAAACTAAATAGAACCAAATAAAGGCAAAGTTGTACAAGTGGGTCTTGTGATTCTTTTTGGAGGTTTGCATTTGTGTGTTGGTTTGTTTTAAAAATAAAAACTGCGAGATTCAGTTAAATGTAGAGGCATTTGCACTGAGTATGTGCTTTCTTAACATGGATATACAAACTTTGCTGTTAAACAAAATAAAAAATCCACCAACAAACAACTGAGGATCAGAGTATCACAGTAAATGGAGGGTGTACACAATAATAATAATAATAATAATAATAATAATAATAATAATAATTGAATCATTTTGGAAGATTTTTAAGGCAATCTAATGTATTTTTCTTGCATTATACAAAAATGATCTAAACATATGTTGAGTATTGGACCTTCAGCCAACACCCCTCCAGCTACAGGTCTAAGAAAGACCACCGGGATGACCCTCAGGCCTTGTGGTATGATAAAGTTAGAATAAAAACTCACCATCAGGCTTCCTTTTCCTGACTGCGGTCTGTGACTCTGTCCCAGGATTCCCCAGGACCTGAAGGCAGCAGAGCAGGTTCATATTCTACACACACTCAAGACCTCTAACTTTTCACAATTATTTTAACAATTTTATTCAAGTATTTGTCTAATTATTAGAGTTTACCTTTTTTTTTTATCTATTTACATTTTATTTTAATCATCTAATTACCTGTTGAATTTTACCGTTATAGTCTTGCTGCTGGGTTTTGTTTTACTGACCCATCCAGTTCTTGATTATATGTTACTTTTGTCGTTTGACCACCCGTGGTCTGTTTTGTGTTTATTTCGGTGATTCCCACTCAGAGTGCTTGACAGACGTTTTTGGCGATGCTGATGCTGTATCTTTGCAGGAGAATAAAGATCCAGGACTTGTATTCACGAAGCATCCTAAGGCTAAAAGTAGCTCAGGTTAAAAAAATCTTAGAATTCCTCAAATTCTTAATTTTCCCTTGGTAAGATAAAAGTTATTCACAAAGCATCTTAGGCCTTAAGAGAGCTGTAATTGGGGTTGGTGTTCGCACAGATATTTTGAAAACCCCCCTTAAAAGTATGCGGACGGTTATTATGAACAAGAAAATACAAATCATTGACCAAATGATCTAGTGTAACCCCCGTAGATACCCGCTGAAGTCGAACCCCCCACTACCCCCCAATAATGCTTTTTTCACTCCAAATGCTGCCTGACAATGACAAAGAGCCTGTAAACCAGTAAAGAAAGCTACACTCAACAAAAATATAAACGCAACACTTTTGGTTTTGCTCCCATTTTGTATGAGATGAACTCAAAGATCTAAAACTTTTTCCACATATACATATACATATACATATTCTCTCAAATATTGTTCACAAACCAGTCTAAATCTGTGATAGTGAGCACTTCTCCTTTGCTGAGATAATCCATCCCACCTCACAGGTGTGCCATACCAAGATGCTGATTAGACACCATGATTAGTGCACAGGTGTGCCTTAGACTGTCCACAATAAAAGGCCACTCTGAAAGGTGCAGTTTTATCACACAGCACAATGACACAGATGTCGCAAGATTTGAGGGAGCGTGCAATTGGCATGTTGACAGCAGGAATGTCAACCAGACCTGTTGCTCGTGTATTGAATGTTCATTTCTCTACCATAAGCCGTCTCCAAAGGCGTTTCAGAGAATTTGGCAGTACATCCAACCAGTCTCACAACCGCAGACCGCATGTAACCACACCAGCCCAGGACCTCCACATCCAGCATGTTCACCTCCAAGATCATCTGAGACCAGCCACTCGGACAGCTGCTGAAACAATCGGTTTGCATAACCAAAGAATTTCTGCACAAACTGTCAGAAACCGTCTCAGGGAAGCTCATCTGCATGCTCGTCGTCCTCATCGGGGTCTCGACCTGACTCCAGTTCGTCGTCGTAACCGACTTGAGTGGGCAAATGCTCACATTCGCTGGCGTTTGGCACGTTGGAGAGGTGTTCTCTTCACGGATGATGCAAAGGAGATGTGTTGCACTGCATGAGGCAAATGGTGGTCACACCAGATACTGACTGGTATCCCCCCCCAATAAAACAAAACTGCACCTTTCAGAGTGGCCTTTTATTGTGGGCAGTCTAAGGCACACCTGTGCACTAATCATGGTGTCTAATCAGCATCTTGGTATGGCACACCTGTGAGGTGGGATGGATTATCTCAGCAAAGGAGAAGTGCTCACTATCACAGATTTCGACTGGTTTGTGAACAATATTTGAGGGAAATGGTGATATTGTGTATGTGGAAAAAGTTTTAGATCTTTGAGTTCATCTCATACAAAATGGGAGCAAAACCAAAAGTGTTGCGTTTATATTTTTGTTGAGTATATTTTAGTAGCTTTTTCTCGTCACACACAAAATATCACAGGAACATAGATATTGTTGGGTATGAATAATGTGATCATTTTTGTCCGTAATGGTCAGTTTCTGAACATGTAGGTCATAGTTCATGGGGAGCTTCTTGTGGTTCTTCGTGAGGCGAATGACGTCACTTGATTTCGGCAGGGAAAGTGAGGTATCTCGAGCATACCGAACTGCCAGGTAGAGTCATCCAACCATTGCCAGGCAGCATTTTGGAGTGAAAAATGCATGATTTGGGGGTTTTGACTTCAGGGGGTACGTACAGGGGGGTTAGACGAGATCATTGGTCAATGATTTTTATTTTCTTATTCTTAAATATTTGTACTCACACTCTCCCCAATCATTATGGTCAGGGTTGTAAAGGGGCTGGAAAAAATGTAAATTGCATGTAAATTCTATAACATTCATAGAATTATTAATATCAAAGTAAGTGATGCCAGCAGCCATAGCCTAAATGGTAGCCTACAACACTCACCTGTTTGAGAAGAACTTGGCTTGTGTGCTACAATCTCTGCTCTTGCTTTGGACTGCATCATGAACCAGCGCTTCTCACACTCATTGCTTGTGTGCATTTACAAGGATGGAGAGGAAACATAACAAGAAACTACGTAATCAATATAATAATTGGCATGTGAGTGGTGTATGGTCAAACATTTTGAAGCTGTGTAACAATTCAGTTAATTTTATTGAGTTTCGTCATCATGGCATTCAATTATTTTTATGATGACACATTTTTTAATACAGTATACAAATAATGATTTTTTTTATGAGTTCAATGGTATACTGAATATTTCATGAGGTGTAAGCTGAAATGTTCCATTCAACAAGGTGAAGCCGAGTTGAGTGGAACATTCCAGCTTTCACCGAATTAAATATTTGTTCCATTGAAAGAATGTCAAAACATTCATTATATAATGGCTAAAACTGATCCTTGTCATTTGATATTATATTAATTTATAAACAACAAAAAAGGGACTTACATTTTGGTGTTCATCACTGGTGCTTTGACATCAACAGTCCAACACAAACTTTAAATAGGAGTCCAAAATTGTTCTCAGTCAACTTGGAAAGACAGATGTAGCCTGTGATACTTCCAAAAAAAAAAAAAAAAGACTTTGTGTACTTCCTCGAAAAATCGCATTAGAAATTTGTTCAGGTTTTCATCCTAATAGCTCTTCATGCTTCCAGACAGCTTATGGTGTAGTGGATGTTTTTTTTTCGTGTGTGTGTTAGAAGAATTAGCACCGTCAATTAGCTTGTTCAAATCATCGTCCATCAGCAAAACAAACTGCCATGGTTAGCTAAATGCCGCTCCACTAGTGTGTGCGTGGGTGGGGTTCGCAGCTTGCAATGGTCCAAAACATATGGAACCAAATTTGCACTGCAAATGGAACCATATTTGCATGCAGATACAACACAAATGGGACAAATAATCCATGGGACATACAAAGCACCAATCAAATGACAACTCAACTGTTAATTAATTCAGGTTGTATGATTGGTTGATTTGTACTGTCCATTTATAAGCAGGACTGTGGAGCACATTTGTTCTTTTCTCTTTCCCTTTTTGTGACATCTAATCACAGCTGTTAGAGGACTGTGTCATAGTGTCTAGCAACAGGGTCAACCCCACCTTCTCACAAAGATAAAAGTTTCTGTTCACTCCGTGCCCAGAGTTGCTCTCAGACACTTTCTGCATCACTCTTGGGCTAAGATTCCTTGCTAGGAATCTTTAGGTTAAGTTGAGAGCTCTCTGAGTGAACTCTAAGATGCTTTGTGAATACAAGTCCTTCCTGTCTTACTGTTGGGTTGAGAGACTTTGACCCTAACTAGTGACCGAAGGTGCCTTCTAGATGTTTAGATGTCTTTGGTACTTGGTGGCTTTGGAGAATACTTGGGTACTGCTTTATGAAAGAAAGTCGGCTATGACATTTTGGCCATATTGCGCATTCTCATGAGCGTGATCCGGCACATAGGAGCCTCAGCGTTGAGAATCCCTGTGGCTTGCCACGGCAGAGGACATGCCCACATTTCACTTTGCACCAGCGCTGACTTGCAACCAGCAGATTTGTCACATTGCTTCCATTTCCTAACGACTGATTTCATGGAACCACAATGAAAGTTCAGTGACTTGGACAGTTTCTTGTATCATTCTCAGGCTGGTCATAAACTCAGGGACGTCTTTGCAAGATACATGCTAGCTTAGCTTGTTAGCATGTAGCAGACTTGACAATCAGCCAATTTTGCCCATTTGTGAGCAAATAATATTATCTGTTTGTATGTGTTCATTGGGTAATAGCAAGCTGTGGCCCAACATGTACTAATTTATTCATTTATTCATCAAATTATCTAAATGTGTTTGAATCACTTCTTCAGTACATTATAGTTGTGATCCAAATATGAACCAGGGCTCACTACATGATCTTAAAAGGTCACTTACTCATTTAATTGTATTTTAAATTCATGAATACCCTGTTTTATTGTTTCAAGTTATCTTTATCTTCTCTCTCGCTCTCTGTTATGCTTCAACAGCAAAAAAGAATACAGGAAAGGAAAATATTTTTCCTCCCTTTCTCGCCCTTCAATCTCCCACATCCAAGCCATGTCACCATAACTCTTCCCCGCTAATCTGGAATGTTCTGGATTACAGCAGCAAGCAGCTCGTCATCCATAATTCTACCATCTCGCCCCCTCTGCCCACTGCCCTCGACTTCTGCCAGACTGGTCATTTTGAGAGCATAAATACGATGTTTGAGAGAGGAAAGTGGGAGGGATGGATTGGATTAAGTTGGTCCAAATTCAAGATAATACTGGTGGCAAGACAGGGTGATGGATAAATCAGGAAAAAATAGTGTGTGTGTGTGTGTGTGTGTGTGTGTGTGTGTGTGTGTGTGTGTGTGTGTGTGTGTGTGTGTGTGTGTGTGTGTGTGTGTGTGTGTGTGTGTGTGTGTGTGTGTGTGTGTGTGTGTGTGTGTGTGAGAGAGAGAGAGAGAGAGAGAGAGAGAGAGATGGTAAAGTCACACAATCAGAGTCTGGCTGTTTCTGCTCGGATCTAACCCGGCTTGCCCGCCCACCCTGTCAATCTGCAGCCTCCTGCCTCTGTCCCGTAATATCACAGAACACGTCCCAAAGTCCAACACGACAGACTGGGAGCTCAGGATTTAACGTGACAGCATATGCTTCCACTGTCTGTCACTGGACCAATAGGATGTTGGCATAGTGAGAGGAACCCTGGGTTTGAGTAGTGGAGGTGCTTTTGCTTGCAATGCTTGAAAAAACTTCCCCCGTGGGACCCACCGGATGCAGTATGGTGCTGGATTCTGGATGTTTTTGTGAAAACTGAACAAAGTGAGTGACAGAATAACAGAGGAAGAGAAACAAGGAAGAAGAGTGGAGGAGAGTGAGGGGGGGAAGTGTTTACGAGAGTGCAGGCTGATGGGAAACATCAACAAGGCATCTAAAAAAAGCAGAAAAGGGAAGAAGGTAAGGAATGGCTGAGTTGCATTTGACCTCATTAGGATGTGAGATTATTTTGTGAATGTTAAAGTTGTGTCTGTTCCTTTGTCATTGTGTTTGCACGTGAACTCACCTGCTTTGGTACAATGTAATTAAACAGTCACTTTATTTGTCTCCTGATCTGCTTGGATCGCCTCCTCCAAGGGAGCCTCAACTGTTGACCGAAGTGGTGCCCCATCGGGTGTGGTCACGCACAGGGGCCTGAGTGTTTTGGGTGATGGGGACACGGAGGACGAAGATGGCAGTGGGATTGTGCGACAGTTTAATGGGCCTCTGTGCACGCTGGTTAAGAACTGCAACATGCTGCACAACATAGTGGGGCCGGCTTGTATCTTCCTCAGAGAGGGCTTGGAACAGAGCCAGCTAGTATGTATCGCACGCACAGGAACACACATGCACGACAATCTTGTGACATCATCACAACCATCCAACCACCACCACCACAGAGAAAGAAATCCACATAAACTCAACTGACCAACCTACAATGAAAAAAGAACCAACTTTAAAAGTTGGTTCAGTTGGTAACACATGAATGAATTAAGTTGTTTGAACTTATAATTAGTAAGTTAGATCAAATCTAACTTACAAACATAAGTTCAAACAACTTAAATCATTTAGATGTTGCCAATTGAAACAATTTGTTTAAGATGGTTAAACTACTCTCTTAGTGTAATTAGATGCTAATCTATCTATCTATCTATCTATCTATCTATCTATCTATCTATCTATCTATCTATCTATCTATCTATCTATCTATCTATCTATCTATCTATCTATCTATCTATCAACTAACAGAACTCCATACCTAGGTATCTACCTACGTACTCGCCTGCCTATGTCGAAGAACCCAACTAGGTCAGCTTTTAAAGGGACTACAGGATTTAACAGAATTTTTGCAACACATATGTTTAATCTTGCTTTCAATTTCTCAAAGATCATCAAGCAATTTCTGGATGCCAATTGTTTAATTTATTTTCAGAAGGATCACTTTTATGATATGCAGGAATCCTCAGCTATTCAAATATATAACTGGTCATATATAACTACTATATATGCAATATCACAACAGATACCCAGTCTCCATAGGTCATTAGTTGACTTCCGTAAAGCACAAGTAGCACTTTTTGTTCCACATTCATATTTTGTGCAAGACGGCTCCCATGTTGCCGCTCATTAGAAGAGATGCAAAGAGGAGAAACATTTGCAAATGGCCACCTTAAATACCCTTTTTCATGATTGGATTCACCTGTGTAAGGTCAAGTGTCTTTGAGCTTACCAAACCAAATTTGTGTTCCAGTAATTAGTGCTAAATGTATTCAAATCAATAAAATTAACAAGGTGTCCAAATTTATGCACCTCCCAAATTTTGTTTAAATAATTATTGCACACTTTCTGTAGATAGTAGAAACTTCATTTCACTTCTCAGATATCACTGTGTTTGTCTGCTATATGATATATTTAACTGAAATTTCTGATCCAGACAACCAATGATTTATAAAGGAAAATCATGGGATGCCCAAACTTTTGCATACAACTGTACATATAACAGTTTTATACATATCACGGATTTTGATCATAACAAACATAATTTGCTGGTCCACCTGAACTCATTATATGCAAGCTTTATATATATATATATATATATATATATATATATATATATATATATATATATATATATATATATATATATATATATATATATATTTTTTTTTTTTTTTTTTTTTTCTTTTTCTTTTTCTTTTTTTCTGGGTTTGGGTCACTGGGGCAACAGTGCCAGCATGGGACCCCAGACTTCCCTTTCCTGTGCCACATTGGCCACCTCTGACTGGGAGATCCAGAGTCGTTCCTAGACCAGTGTGGAGATATAATCTCTCCACTTAGTCCTGGGTCTTCCCAGGGGTCTCCTCCTAGATGGACGTGCCTGGAACACCTCCCTAGGGAGGCGCCCAGGAGGCATCCTTTAATGGTTTAAAACTTTTTTATAAAATAAAACTGAGTCTGATTCTTCCATTGCTGTCTCTTGAGTTGTGTTGTTTTTTCTCCACTTTTTATTGTTGTTGTTTGTTTTTGTTTTCCTTTTGTTTTTTGTGTGTTTATATATATATATATATATATATGTACATAATCAAAAGCTGAACTATAATTTGCACAGATGGAACAGACAGAGAAATTAAAAAAAAAATAAGATAAGCCTTGGTGATTTGTTATAAAATTTACTGGTGTAATCCCCTGGCTACTCTTCTCTGCTTCGTATCCTTTAATCCAGCTCTGATTCCTGCAGTCGATGTACCAGCCTGTCAGCATCAGTGAACGCATCACAAACAAGTACATTCTAGCATCATCACAACCCTCAGTACCACTCTGAAAAGCCAATTTATCATCTTAAACTTTGTATTGCTGTTTTGGGGGGAGAAGGGGGTTGGGAAATGAAGGGAAAAAGTGTTTGTAGAGAATTCTTAAAAAAACTTTTTAAATTCATGCTTTCTTTTACAAATCTTTGGATCTTACTAGGAAAATGCAATAAATAAATGTGCTCTCAACATTCATTTGCTGCTAAAAATTTTATCTTTAAGAAATGTGAGATATGACTATTATAAGCTTAAAGTATGTTTTGATTAGGAATGATAAAAAATGTATTTTATACATTATGCCAAACAAACAAGAGAAATGTTTATGTGAACACCCCCTTCTGTTTATTTGTTGACACAAATGTTTAGTTAATGAGTTTATTTGTTTATATGCATTTCCACATTCCTGTATCTTTTTATGTACTTCATGATTTGGTTCTGATGTTTGTTTATTAATTTGTTTGCATTAGTCAAAAACAGCTGAATGATTTTTATCAATCAGTGCAAATTTTGCTGGAATTGAACTCAATTTGGAAGTATTACATTTTTGGATGGACCCTGGACAAACCTTAAAACATCCATTTCTGTCTCCCCTCAATGAAACTGACACAAGGCGCTAATTTTTGTTTTCTGTATATTAATTTGACATGAATCTTGCTGAAGTTTACTTCACAGTGAATTTCACTGGAGAGCATTAAGTCAGTAAGCCGATTCGGATGCCAAATAATGTGTAATCAATATTTCTTTAACATCTCCCACTGGGTTTCATGTTATGTGTACTTTGGTGAAACAGCGCCCCCTTCTGCTGAGCCTTGTCTTGGGCCTTGGCAGAAGAATGGGCCATTCAAGTTTTATTTCTCAGCATAGCTTTCAGCACCAAATCTTATGAAGATAATAGCGGACTTGATTATGTTTAAAAATGTTAATTTTGTTAAAATAATCTTGATAATCTCACCTTGTCTGACTGCTTTTATTTTAGTTCCATTGAAATCGAGGTCTCTTTTAGAAGTGAGACCTGGACAATTTTTGAGTTTCCAGTTCACCTAACCTGCATGTCTTTAGATGTTGGAGGAATCCAGAGCACACCCACACAAACACACGGAGAACATGCAAACTCCACACAGAAAAGCCACACGTGGAAATCGATCCCATGACCTTCTTGCTGTGAGGCAGCAGTGCTAACCACTATTCCACTGTGCCGCCAAATGGGAGCATGTTTGGCACATTTGTTGTTAAAAAGGAGCTTGTTTCTGTGGTTTCTTGGGATGTTATCTTCACTTTTCCTTGTTTGATTTGTGTTTCTGGTCCTGTGTGATATTAACGTCGAGTATTGTTGCTGAGCACACTCTATGGACATACTTTAGATGTAGCAATTGTGCAGCAGATTTAGGTGAAATTTGGAAAAGCCTGCAGAAATTGCTGCTTGGAAGGTGGAACATTGAAACATAAGTACTTTATAAGGAATGAGTGATGATGAATGTTATCAGCATTTTCTATCCATCCATTTTTTAAACCAACTTATTCCAGTTAAGGGACACGTGGGGCCGACACATGACCACATACAAACTCATTCACACCTACAATCACAGTCACCACTTCACCTAACCTGCAATGTCAAACAAAGTGGGAGGGAGCCAGAGCACCCTGAGGGAAACCCTGCAAACACAGAGAGAACATGCAAACCCCACACAGAAAGGACCAGGTGGGGAGCATTTGCATGAACTTTCTCCCTGTGAATCAACAGTGCAAACAAACTAAGCCACCGTGCCTCCTACCAGCATTTTTATTTGTGAAAATAAACTTTTGCAGGCAGAGAGAAAGAACAAGTGAATCTGATTTGTCTGTGTATTTGTCACGCTGCAGGACAGAGATCTCCGGCCAGAGGAGATGGAAGGTACAGTGATATCAAAAGCTTAATCCAAATCCTCCACACTCCTGATCCCTGTCTTCTTCCTGAGCCAGCATCCCTTTACGTGTTCTGTTGACTGTGCAAACCACATCTTTAATATTTGCTGTTCACTGAAGAGTTTTTCCTGGTTTTGCTCCCTTCCTGCTATATCTGTTGTCAAGACAGAGCCAGCGAAATGTACCGGTTTAATTAGATTTGTGCATGAACACACCCGTGTCTGGATGGTCCACTTTGTGATCTGAGAGTATTGTAGCCAAGCCTATGAATTCTCCATGAAGCTGTAAGAAGGTGACATTTCCAAGTGTTTTTTAACTAACCAGGTGTTTCCGACAGCAAACCCAACTATAACTTGGTTAACTGAATTGCTCACGAGAGTATGTGCACACAGCTGCACATCATCCACCAATACAGGCAACACAGAACCACACCCACCTCCACAGTACTGAATCAATCAAAACGGGCAGAAGTCTACCTTTGTAGTACCTCTGTTGCTGTTTTTCCTGCAGAGCTGCGTGAGGCGTTTAAGGAGTTTGATAAAGACAAGGACGGCTTTATTAGCTATAAGGACCTGGGCGAGTGCATGAGGACGATGGGATACATGCCCACGGAGATGGAACTGATTGAACTCAGCCAGCAGATCTGTGAGTCCAGCATGAAAACGTATTTATGCACCAAGGGAACTGACGATGATTATTACATTAAAGTTATTTATCCATCAAAAGCAGAACCTTCTCTAGAAGCGGGTTTCTTACGTAATGTTGCAAAATTACAGCTCGATTTAATGAAGAGAACAAATTTATCTGGGCGGAATTCCATGGTAAATATTGTCTTTTCCGTCAAATGCCATTGTGCAGACAAACCGCAGGAGGAAGCGCATGTGTGCATGCATGAGCTTTTGAGATTACCTGCACACTGACTTCCATAAGATGTCTTGTAAAACACTTCAGAGGTGTTATCTGGTTAGAAAATAGTGTTTTTAGATTTTGAAGAGTTTACAAAATATATAAGAAAAAAATTACACTGAAAAAGAGAAAATACTTGAACCAACTTAATTGAAATGTGCCGAATGGTAACACCTGAATGAATTAACTTCGTTGAAATGAAGTTATTAGGTTAGAGTTACTCTAACTTTTTAACTTAATTTCAAAGAACTTAATTCATTCAGGTTTTATCAAGTGACATAAAGTAAGCTGGTTGTTCTTTCAGTGTAGATTTATACAGAATTAAGCTGACATCTTGGTTTATTTTGTTCACACGAGCAGTCAGCTGATGCTACGCTGCCTTTCTTCACTGTGATTGGCAGTTGGCCTGTTCTTGTCAGCATCCCTCACACAACTCGGGGGGGAAATCCCCACATGATCTATTGACATCGCTACCTAATGAACACTAAAAAAGAAACAACTTAAAAAGTTGTTTTAGTTGGTAACATCTAAATGAATTATGTTGTTTAAACTTATGTTATATAGTTAGATAAACTCTAACTTACAAAATTAAGTTCAACATTTAAATGTTATCAATTGAAACAATTTTCTTTTCTAGTGGAGGTCATGGCATCTGCTTGTTTGAATTTCTCCACTTCAGGGGTCAAAATACTAAATTGATTCCAGACAGAGGGAACTTTGATCATATTGGTAATATCATATTATGAATCTCTTATTTAAATTCTAAGGAATAAAATTATAGTGGTGACAAAGAAAATTATTTTTATCACTTAAATCTTAAAAAACTCAAAGGCCATACAGCTTTAATATCAGTAACTTTATTTTGTGTGTTTGCACCATGTTTTAGCGTTAATGCATTTCTTTTTACTTGCACATGTTTTGTCCTTGACTGTCCAAGATAAATTGTACTACATTAATACCTGCTAGGTGGCGGCAGAGTGGACTTTGAGGACTTTGTGGAATTGATGGGACCCAAAATGCTTGCAGAAACAGCAGATATGATTGGAGTCAAGGAGCTGAGGGACGCCTTCAAAGAGGTCAGCATCTAAGATGACACCAGGACACCAAGAAGGATTGTCTTGTATATTATCCTGATTGTGTGCATCAGTTTTCTCTACCTTCTCCCCCGGCTCTTCAATATTTTTTCAATATTTTTCACCCTCAGTTTGACTCTGACGGTGACGGTCAGATCAGCCTCGGAGAGCTGAGGGAAGCCATGAAGAAGCTCATGAGGGAGCAGCTCCACCAACGTGAGATTGACGAGATTCTTCGGGATGTAGACCTCAATGGGGACGGGCAGGTGGACTTTGAAGGTGAGTGAAAGGACGATGATTTCTTTAGATCAGCAAGAAAAAAGTAAAATTAAAACAAAAGCATAAAATTTGGGGCTTAATAACCAAATGTGCGGGTAAACATTACACAACCAGACTACGGGAAAAGCAACCAGGGATTGGAAAGAAGGAATGCAGTTCATGACAGTATGGCTGATTTTGTTAATAAATTCCTTAATCTCTTTTCCTTTTGCAGAGTTTGTTCGAATGATGTCTCGCTAACTGATCTCCATTGAGCCGCTGCTGCACGATACACGATACGGACCAGACAACACACTGTTGCTTTTCTAGTCTTTCTTCTTAATCTACAAATACCTCTTGATGTCTGTATTTTCTTTTCCCCTGCTTCCATTGTCTCTCCAACATTTGAGAATCCCTTCATTGTGACGCTTCATACGAAATCACAAATGTGGTCATGATATGAAAAAGTCATGAAAGATTTTGAATGACTGTAACTCTTACAGTGGATCATTTGAACCTGCAATCTCAGATGGATTCATATCTTGCACAAACAGCCATGAAGGGTTGTTAGATGTCATGGTCTTCTTGCAGCCAGTAGGGGGCAGCAAATGTCCACTTTGAAATTTAAAACAATATTTGATCAATATATGGCCATAAATTATAGATATGAGCACTTTCAGAACAGTCATGCTAGAGAGAAGAACAACATCCAGTGCTGCCACAGTTACTTTGAAAGTTACTTTATTAGTCACTTTATACAGTTACTTCATTAGCAGCTTCGGACAACTTAATAAGGTAACTATTATTCTAACGGTTACTCTTAAGATTAAGTAATCAGCAAAGTAACTGTTTGCAAAGTAACTAACAGTTGATTTTCTGAGCACTCAGTCTTAAAAATAACCAAGTTAGATTACCAGTTACTTCATTAGTTACATTCAACAGCTACCGACAAGTTATCCGCAGCTGGTAACTGTATAATGTAACTATATAAAGTAACTCATAAAGTAACTTTTCAAAATAACTGTGGCAACACTGCGAACATCATACCAAATTTGAAGGAATGCCAACAAGTGCTTGTTGAAATTTTAGTTGAAGAGGTGGAAAAGTCTGAACTTTATGTCCATAAAATGAGAAAAGTGCAATCTGTCCTCCTGGGTTCCAGGCCTGACTTTGGTGAGATTGAAATAGAGTTTTTACCTTAAACCCATGACAGTTTTGATCACGTACAAAATAGAGACTTTTCCCAACTTTTGCTGATGAAATGGGGCCGGAGAGACCTGGTCTGGGGCAATCAGAGGAGGTGCACCGAGTTGTTGCTCGACCAGTTACAGCACTAAAAAGTACCAAAGTGGGTCAAGTGCAGTAGTGGGCACAATTCAGCTAATCCAATAACGGATAATTATCAAAACTATTGTTTTTGCTAGTGGATTAGCTTTTCAGATAAGTTTTAAAACCATCATCGGACCAGTTATCTTCCCATAAATTTAGTTTGATAACTTTCAGTCCAATAACTTTTTTTGCTGGTAAAGTGAGCAAAGTTTAACGGTCAAAAACATTTGTAAACCCTAAAATCAAACATTGTAGTCTGTCTGTTGTGTGTTTGTAGCAGACTGGCTACCTGTCGCTTGCTGATGATGTCATCATTAAACACAAAACGTGATTGGCCGGTCGACGCAGAGATCATTGTGGGTAGTGTAGTTCAGGTTCACTTTCGACGTTACAGTGACTGAGTCCGCTTGACACAAAAACAAAACGGACTAATTTTAACTTTATTTTATTTCTTTGTGGCTGTAATTTAATCACCAAGACTCGGTGGGGGGGAAGAGCTCTCATGGTGCAGCTGTGTGTACAGAGGGTGGGACTTTTCTTCACCTTTAGACACTGTTTTGGATTTTTAAAAATAGGGTGCTTTATGTGGATTATTTATTCAGATGAATCCCACTGAAACTAACAGGTAAGAATTTATATTTACTATGTGTATTTTACTCTGCCAATCAATGCATTAATGGACACATTTCAGTTGTTTAAGCCGCAGGGTTGAAAGCGTGTGAGAAAAGCAGCAGCTTTTTAGTTCGTAAATGACAGTGTATCTAATACCGACATAAACTGTGACTTTTAATATTGTGTTTTACTGCTTTTGAAAGATGATTACAGTGTTTGGGGTTTTATTTTTTATTCATTAATTTTTCGTGCATTCTTATGTGTTTGTGATCCTTGAATTTAGTCAGCAGTGAAAAGTGAAAGTGAAACTGGTTTATCAGAAGCTGACAGTGTAATCCTATGTGGCCGCGTCTGAATCCAAACTAAAAGTTAACGGTTATCGGTTATCTGTAATAAAGATAATTTTTTTTAGCAGTTTATAAAGATAACTTTTCAGTTATCGGATTAATGGTTATCGAAGCTAACTTTTTGGTTAGCTGTGCCCACCACTGGTCAAGTGCAAGAGCAGCTTCACATTATATCAAACATGGAGAAATCGACTGAACTATATTTGAGATTTGACTCCAAAAAGATGGACAGACACAAGCATTTCAACGATCTTGCACCAGGGCACTTCTATAGACACAGTATGACTGGAGAAGGCAAACCGGGCGTTTCTACATGAAATGCCAAAATACAACAGTGTCACCTGGTGGCACAGAATGGTATATGCTTTCAAGTCATAGCTCCATCTTCCAATAATGATTCATCATTAAAAAAATGTTGAACATGTGGATCCCTATCATCCCTAATTTTTAATCATCTGTTCCCAGTTCCAAATTCCAGCCCAAACCAAACTTTGTCATAACAGTGAAAATTTTCTTGTATATGAAAAAATAAAGCAAATCAGATTAATCACGTACACCCTTTTCTGAAGGTTGACAATCAATATTGTTGTTTCATTTTTCCAAAGCAAGCATATCTTCTCACATGCACGCATACACACACACACACACACACACACAAGTTAACATGTTGAGATTAAAAAGCATCAAACATTAAAAACTTGTTCCAGTCATGCTTAATGTTTTCATAAATTTGAAAAATAACTCGATGTATTTCTCTTAATATGCCTTTGTGTGAGGTTATCGAGCTGGGCCACAGGTGTCTTTTCGTGTCTATCCTAATGAATGTACAGTAACTGTTTGGATCTGGTTTGTCACATACAAGGTTGGGTAGGATTACTTTGAAAGAATACATGTGGATTACATGTATGTATGTACATACATTTGGATTACTTGTAAGATGATTACTTTTGGATTACGTTTCAAAGTAATCCTACCCAACCCAGGTCACATATGTGATCACTGTTATGTCCATCTTCTTCATCAACCTTCATTGACCTTCAGCATCATTTTTGACTCTACATCTCTTCACTCTCTCAAATTGTGTCAATGGAAAACACTGCCAGAGCAAGTGATTTTTTTTCTTCTTTTTAAGTAAATGTCACCAACATTTATATATATATATATATATATATATATATATATATATATATATATATATATATATATATATATATATATATATATATGTATATATATATATATATGTATGTATATATATATATATATATATATATATATATATATATATGTATATATATATATATATATATATATATATATATATATATATATATATATATATATATATATATATATATATATATATATATATATATATATATATATATATATATATATATATATATGTATGTATGTTTGTATGTACAACCCCAATTCCAGTGAAGTTGGGACATTGTATAAAATGTAAATAAAAACAGAATACAATGAGTTGTATATCCTCTTCAACTTATATTCAATTGAATACACCACAAAGACAAGATATTTAATGGTCAAACTGATGGACCTTTTCTGTTTTTGTGCAAATATTTGCTCATTTTGAAATGGATGCCTGCAACACATTTCAAAAATGCTGGGACAGGGGCAACAAAAGACTGGGAAAGTTGATGCATGCTCAAAGAACACCTGTTTGGAACATTCCGGAGGTGAACAGGTTAATTGGAAACAGGTGAGTGTCATGATTGGATAGAAAAGGAGCATCCCCAAAACACTCAGCTGTTCACAAGGAAAGATGGGGCGAGGATCTCCACTTTATGAAGAACTGCGTGAAAAAAAATAGTCCAACAGTTTAAGAACAATGTTTCTCAAAATGGACTATTATGGGATGTGGGGCATTTTGTCAATGGTTTGGAGAAGCAGCTGGATTAAAACTGAGGAATGTCCTAATTTCAATGACTGATCTGGCATCAGTGACATCACAGCTTTGTGCTGTTTACTATTTACTGCAATGATTTAGAAAGATTATAGTCCCGTGCATTATGTGTAAGAACATTTTTGCAAATTCTCCTAAATTCATTTATTTTTAAAACGTCAACCTTAGTCGAGCTTTTCAAGGGCAATAGTCAAGGTCAAGGTGATATTTGGTGCAGTTTTTTTCAAGTCGCAAGTCTCTGTGTCAATTCGATCCAAAGTTCTCTATAACTTAACCAAAAATTGGCTACAGCCAGTTAAGTGAATGACCTTCTGTTTGTCATGTTTGGTGTGGCTTTTCATGAGGTAAAATATGAATATTTGAATGACAGGGCCATTCTTTGTTGACATATAATGCAAAATATACAATGTTACATACCCACAAGATACAAATGGTAATTAAATGTTAAATTCAAATAACCAAAACATCTGCAATCCCAATCTAACATAGTAAGTTCCTGCAGATTGCAGATTGCAATCCTACATAACTCTGTCACATTTAAAAAAAAAATGGATTATTTCTGAAAAAGTTATACATTTTTGAACAAATTCCTTCAATGTTAAAAGATAGGGATTTTTTTTTCCAATTTTCCAAGATTTTTCTTGACCTTGACCTTTGACCTATGACCTTGAAAAAAGAATGGTGTCTCACCACTGTGGTATAGTTTATGTGTATAATGTTTGATGAAAATCCAATTTGTTTGGTAAGGGTAGACCTTACTTGGGTGAATGAATGTTGTGATTTGGTGCTATAAAGTAAATAAATTGAAATCCAATTTGAATTGCAAGCTGATATTCTCCCCATGTTTGTGTGGGTGCTCTGGCTTCCTTCCACATCCAAAGACATGCTCTAAAGCTGTTTTTTTTACAGTATGTAGAAGTGCAGCACACCTACCAATTTAAATGCTCAAGCAATTTATTGATTTTTTTATTTATTTTTACACAAGTTCCAAAATAATGTGAAGTTGGTGTCTGTATGCATTTTTGCTCATGAAATATTACATATTTACAGAATGATTAGGCATCATCTTTGACTTTGTGTTGCAGCTTTAAAATCAGCAGAAGGAAGTGTGAAATTCATACAGAATAAAACTCCTTTTCACAGATCCACTGTGTTTTTGAGCGACAGTTTTTCACATTCCACTCCCCCTGCTCCGTGGAATGGTGCCAGAACCCCACACAGTCCCAGTTCCTCCGGTTATAGCTCCTGGGTTGACCCTGAGCCCAAAACCTGCAGCACATAGGGACATGTCCAAAAGAAGAAATGATGCTTCATGTTACAAATCCCTGACTTGCCTGAGATCAGCATTGCTCAAATAAATGCATAAAAACAAAAGAGTTTAGATTTCTTGGTTGTGCAGAGATGGGAGTTGAGTCTCTTACGTCCAGATAAGTGGCATCCCATCGACCCAAACAAAATGTCCTTGTACAGCTTGATCAGTCAAACCGATCCAGGATTCACTGTCTCCTGAATACAAGCTATTGATGAACATCTTTGAGAAAACAGACAGAACATGATTGTAATTGACAATGATTTTCACACACGTTTCAAAAATATCTTTCATACATATTGCATATTTAATAACAAAAGTGAATGAAGCTGTAAATTTCAACAGCACAGATGTGTCCAAATGTGCTTTAAATGAAACTGGATGGAGGACAAAGAGGCAAAAATAAATGTTGATGGTGTTTAAAACGAAATGTAAAATGAATATAAGGGTCTAGAGTGTTTAAGAGTAATTTATTACAACCCCAATTCCAGTGAAGTTGGGACGTTGTATAAAATGTAAATAAAAACAGAATACAATGATTTGCAAATTCTCTTCAACCTATATTCAATTGAACACACCACAAAGACAAGATATTTAATGTTCAAACTGATGGACTTTTTTTGTTTTTGTGCAGATTTTTGCTCATTTTGAAATGGAGGCCTGCAACACGTTTCAAAAAAGCTGGGACAGTGGTGTGTTTACCACTGTGTTACATCACCTTTCCTTCTAACAACACTCAATAAGAGTTTGGGAACTGATGACACTAATTGTGAGTGTCATGATTGGATCTAAAAGGAGCAACCCCAAAAGGCTCAGCCGTTCACAAGCAAAGATGGGGTGAGGATCACCACTTTGTGAACAACTGCATGAAACAGTTTAAGAACAATATTTCTCAACATTCAATTGCAAGGAACTTAGGGATTCCATCATCTACAGTCCATAATATAGTCAGAAAATTCAGAGAATCTGGAGAACTTCCTACACGTAAGTGGCAAGGCTGAAAACCAACATTGAATGCCCATGACTTTCGATCCCTCAGGCGGTACTGCATTAAAAACCGACATCATTGTGTAAAGGATGGAACCGTGTTGGCTCAGGAACACTTCAGAAAACCATTGTCAGTTTACACAGTTCGTCACTACATCTACAAGTGCAAGATAAAACTCTACCATGCAAAGCAAAAGCCATATATCAGCAACATCCAGAAACACCGCCGCCTTCTCTGGGCCCGAGCTCAATTGAAATGGACAGACGCAAAGTGGAAAAGTGTGCTGTGGTCTGATGAGTCCACATTTCAAATTGTTTTTGGAAATCATGGATGTCATGTCCTCTGGACAAAAGAGGGAAAAGACCATCCAGATTGTTACCAGCACAAAGTTCAAAAGCCAGCATCTGTGATGGTATGGGGGTGTGTTAGTGCCCATGGCATGGGCAACTTACACATCTGTGATGGCACCATCAATGCTGAAAGGTATATCCAGCTTTTGGAGCAACACATGCTGCCATCCAAGCAATGTGTTTTTCAGGGACGTCCCTGCTTATTTCAGCAAGACAATGCCAAGACACATTCTGCACGTGTTACAACAGCGTGGCTTCGTAGTAAAAGAGTGCGGGTGCTAGACTGGCCTGCCTGCAGTCCAGACCTGTCACCCATTGAAAATGTGTGGCGCATTATGAAGCACAAAATATGACAACGGAGACCCCGGACTGTTGTACAACTGAAGTCGTACATGAAGCAAGAATGGGAAAGAATTCAACCTACAAAGCTTCAACAATTACTGTCCTCAGTTCCCAAACGCTTATTGAGTGTTGTCAGAAGGAAAGGTGATGTAACACAGTGGTAAACATACCACTGTCCCAGCTTTTTTGAAATGTGTTGCAGGCATCCATTTCAAAATGAGCAAATATTTGCACAAAACAATAAAGTTTATCAGTTTGAACATTAAATATCTTGTCTTTGTGGTGTATTCAATTGAATATAGGTTGAAGAGGATTTGTAAATCGTATTCTGTTTTTATTTACATTTTACACAACGTCCCAACTTCACTGGAATTTGGGTTGTATATTTGAACAGAGCTTGTCAAGTGTCATGATAAGCCAAAACAATCAGAAGGGCGATAAAAGTGACCCATGGGCACCAAACTGAATCATTAGGCAAATCTCACAGATTAAACAGAAATCCAAATATGGACTGGTCATTTCAGCTCTAAATTTTGTTTAAAGTGGAAAAGCTGCCAACATAGTCACAGAATTATTACACTTTGAAGAACTTAATTGCAGCCCAGTCTCATGCTTTTTTTTGTGTGTGTGTGCTCTGGTTCTGAAATGAATTTGTGCTCCTGTAACTTAGGTATCACAAACCAAAGATTAATTTTCTTTTTGTGATGCCATCACGAAATGGCATGAGATTGGGTTGTGTTAAAACACATGCAGTTAAACGCACCATTTCTTCTTCACTGGTTATGATGACCAGGTCAGCAGCACCTCTGTTCTGACAATCCACTCTGCTCAAGCGCCACGATTTCCGTCCAGAAGCAGCATAGTAGCAGCTGTTCTGAAACTTCTTCCAGCCAGCAGGACACAACTTATCTTTCAATACAAAATATCACAAATCAATAAAATCGAAGACTGAGATCAAGTCTTTGTTTGACCCTCTGCATGGAGAAGGTTGCAGTCTACATTAGAGCTTATATGGACCCAGAACCCATTTCTGAATTGGGGTTACAACTTGGAAATGTCCTAATTTCAGTGAAAAGAATCAGAGGGCATTAAACAAATCCTGTGTACTCTGGTTGATCATGACACCACTTATACTGGAGAGAGGGTATCAGATCTGGCCTAAAATGTCCTGGTCATGCAACTATACTCTATGAATACATCTTCAAAATCTTGTGTCTTCACCATAAATCAACTTTAACTGTCTTCATTCAAGAGCAGACACCAAACTTTCTCTAGTCTTCATTAAATTATTGGTTATTAATTATAATCATCATCTATATTGTCAGTTCACCCAACCCAGCTGTACATGGGTACTGGACTTCATTGTGGAAGTAACCAGTAATGGACTGGCATCCCATCATAGGGGAAACATAGACTCTCATCTGCTTCACCTTACAGAATCTGGAGATAAGCACCAACTCCAAAGGGCCTCAGGTCCTATACAGGAATGACTTATTTGACTGAAATTGTACTTTTTCAACTAATATTTGCATTGTCCTTTGGCCAACACTTGTCTTAAATCTGTTTTGTAAATATATTTGACTTGCTGACCTTGAGCGGTTGTGTTCAGTTTCTGAACTTCCTGCTGCAGTTTGTCTCTCTCTGCAGTCAGATTGAAGTTGACCATCTTCAGCTGGTCTCTCTCTGCCGTTACATTCATCTTAGTGCTTAGAAGTTCCTCCTTTTCTTGAAGTAAAACGGTGTAACTGGCCTGCAGCTGATCGTTGACCTTCACGAGTATGTCGTAACTGGCCTGCAACTCAGCCATCTCCTTCGTCAGGTTTTGGTGACTGCTTGCAAGCTTCTCCTTCTCACTGGTGGAGATGTTGTAGTGTTTCTGCAGGTTCTCCACAGTCTTGGTCAATAAGTTGCAGCTAAGCTGCAGTTGTTCTCTTGATCTGGTTGCGTTGTTGTACTTGTTCTCTAAATTGTTCCTCTCCTTTACCGCCGTGTCGTAACTTGTCTGTAAGTCCTTGTTGAGTTTGACCACTGACTTGTGTTGTTCGTCTAAGAGGTCTCTGGCCTTAGTCAAAGCCTTGTTATTGGTCTGCAGCTGCTGCTGGCTGGAGTTTAATTGGTTTAAGCTTTGACTTAATGCACTGTTTGCCATCTGTAACTGGCTTTGTTTAACTTTAAGATCATTACTTTCTTGTTTCAGAATGTTGGCATTTGTTTGCAGCTGATTATTCTGCCTGGATAAATAATCATATCTGCCCTGTAGCTGGTCTTTGTCCACTTGGAGGGTTTTTTTGTCCTTTTGCACGGTCTTCAGGTTCTCCTGCAAGTTGTCTTTGACTTTGGTCACTTCGTTGAGACGGTTCTGGTTTTCTCCCTCTAATTTACGATCTGCCGGAGAGGTCAGACTCATGTTATAATGTCACAACTTTTACACCAAAATCTGGCAACTTTGTGAGAATTTATGGAAAAGAAAAGAAAGAGACTCACAGTGGAGATGCTGACCGATGACTCCAGCCAGCAGAAAAACACACAACAGTCCGAGACCAGCTGCAACCAGCTTGAACGGGTTCCTTCTCAACCCGTTAACTGAACAACAGCAAGCAGTTAAAAATGACAAGTATAACCTTCATGTCACACATCTTCAACAGCTTACTCCAGTTAAGGGTCACAGGGGGCTGGAGCCTATCCCAGCAGTCAGAGGGTACACTCTGTACAGGACGCCAGTCTGTCTCAGGACCACATATGGACAACACACACACACACACCTACAGACAATTTGAAGTTTACAATTCACCTACCCTGCATGTCTTTGGATGTGGGAGGAAGCCGAAGCACCTCGCGGGAACCCACACAAACACAGGAAGAACATGCAAACTCCACACAGAAAGACCCCAGGTGGGAATCGATCCCATGAACTTGTTACTGTAAAGCAACAGTGCTAACTGCTAGGCCACTGTGCTGTCCTTCATGTCACACATTCACTTCAGACAGTTAAAACTAAATGTATTTTTCTCACCTGAGTTCCAGAACCTGCTGCCATTCCCTGAAAGTTGACTGTAGCCAAATTTACTGTCGTCGATGTCCATCTTGGTCATTGCAGAGGCACTCATGTCTGCGGTCATTTTTGTCTGTACTCAACAAGCCTGATCGCTGCAGAATCTTATGAGTAAACAGGAAAGTGTCGGCTTGTGAAACAGCTGCAGATCTTGTTGCGTTGCAGACTCTTGCCCCTTACAGTTGACTTAACATGTTGACAGAACACAAATGATTATGTTGACAATCAAATTCATGTTCGTGAGTTCAGCTGTTGTCCATTACTTATTAAAAGTTCTCAAAGTAAGCTGTAAAATGAAATTGTACCTCTTCTTGCAGAGAGAATGCTTTGTTTGTTACGCTGTAAATCCTTGCACAGGGTCTTTCCACTTCAGGGGCCACGTTCAAGGCTTGTTCAAGAGGTGGAGCCTGATCCTTCCTCACTGTCTCTGAGTCAGGTTAGTTGCTCAAGATCTGCTTAACTTTTGCATTTGGGTGCAGACTATTGGTTTACAGACTATAATCTTGTGAACAGTTTTATATTTAAGGATGAACATTAATTTCCACAAAATATCACACAACTTTCAACTTTAATTCAAGAATTTCAATGAAGCTAGTGCATTTATAAGTAATTCAACAAAGTAAATCTAATTATTTTTAATTCAAATCATTACTTTTACAGATAGTTTTCTTGAGACAAGTCATGAACATTTCTAAATAACTGAATATGTCTTTGTCTGAATTTAAATCAGTCATTAAGAAATACAAATAACATGGTAGTCTTTCTTGAGAATGCAGTTCTCCCATAAAGATTCAAGAAACAAAAGTAAAAAAAAAATATTTCATCTATAATGATACTGTACAAAATGTTACAACAGTCATTGGCAGAGGTCCCTGTCATGATAGTGTAGAGAATACATAGATCTAAAATTTTGCTATCAGTGGAAGGGGCCAACTGGTGGGAATGAGGTGGAGGAAGTGATGTTCAGGCCAGCGACTGCAAGCAGCAGAAAGTTGAGTTTGAACTGATTTTTTTAAATAACATGCACTATTCCTGTTGGCCATGAGTTGGTGACTGAAAGGGGGGTTTGTGCCTGACCACTGGTTTATACAACCCTATCAACACCCAGTCCAACTTAGAAACACAACTAATGCACTGTAACAAGCATACTGGAGTAAAAATGGTCCATGTCACAAAATGCAAGCTTGAGTCTGGAAATAGTAGAAATCAACCGTATGTGAACCATGTATTATTGTTGCAGACCAAACAAGCAAATGACATCATCATCAGTATGTCTCAGATGTCCCAGATGCAACCAATAGTTTCAGAAAACAAATTCCTTCATGCTGACTGTTTGAAGTTACTGAAAAAAGAAAAGCCACAAAAGAAATAATCTTACGGCATGTTTATACGGCGCAATCTCCAAACAGAAAATGCAAGACATATGTGATGGGAGAAAAAAAAACAAAGCTTTCATTTCAAGCCAGAAATCTCTGCAATTGTAACAGGACAAGTTTAAAAATGCTGCATTAATCAATGGAGCTTTTCTGTCAATATTTGTTTTTGGAATATTAACCATTTATTGTGAATTTGCACATTTGCACCACCTTTTTTTGTTAAACACAGTTTTTTTGTGTGTGTGTGTGTGTTGCACACTGAAACAATTTATTTCAGTTGGTCCAACGATTCTCCCTTTTCAGTCTGTTGACAGCCCAGTCTCACATGTTTTTTTTTTTTCGTGCTCACATCACAAAATGAGTGAAATTTTCGTGTTTTTTTTAACTCACTATTACTAATCCTACTCCTACCCCAAACCTTAACCAAGACCACCCTGACCCCCCCCCACCCCCTGCTTCACTTTTAATTTCGTGCAGCCATCAAGCAATGAATTAGAATTAATTTGTGCTGCTATGATGAAAATGAGGCGCTTTTTGTCGCAGTATCACAAACCAATAGATTAATGTATATTTCGTGCTGCTGAATCACGACATGCCGTGAGACCAGGTTGCTAGTGACCAATGAGCCCCAGTGTAATATGGAACATTTTAAATGTGATCTTCCTTTAATCTTTGACTGAAGCAAACTCAGACAGTACAATAAGCAGTGCAATAAAACAGTAACAAAAAATGGCATTCATACAGTGAATGGATTAACAATGATGCAGATGGCATGAGCTTCAGAAAGTTGAGATTTATTGGCTCAATCACCAGTTACTCCTGTTCATCAAAGTGTCCTTCAAAAAGACACTTGAACCTCAGTGTGCTCAAGTCCCAAATCCATTTGGGAACATTGTACTCCATGTTGGAGTACACTACAGTTCTGCTTTGAATATCGTTTGAATATTCACAATTTTAATTACAAAAACCTAAATTGTATTAACTTCAATAATTACATTTTACTGTAGGTAAATCTAACTTCAAATATCTAATTTGTAATAACATATTTTTATTTCAGAAACTTAATATAATTGAGGCAATCATGAGACTCTGTTATTAAGCTCTGGTAACTTTTTGGGTGTCCTGGAGTAGTGACTAAAAAGGTTGATGTGTTTTTCAGACGCCTGGTAACCCATAATAACTTGTTCAAATGGTGGATAACACCTCTTTAAATAAGAAAGAAGGGAGGAATGGTTATAACAAAGATCTGACACTGAAGGTTTCATCTTCTTGCTTTTGAGCTGAAGCGCTGCAGGAAAGGCATTTAACACGTCGATGTGATCTTAGTCGGCACCGTGATCCCCTGACAGGCCATCTTTTTAACATCACTTTGGGCAGATGGAATCAGTTAATCCGTGAAATCTCCTGGTGGAGTGGGTTGTTGAAAAGAAAACCTGCACCCCCTCGGCACTTTCTGGAATGAGTTGAAGACATCTGCTCTAAAAGCTAAACTCACTGTGATTGTGGTCCCCCAAAGGTTACCTTTTAAAAGAAGACAGTTTGCCTTGTTGCAGTAAAACCTTTGTCCTGATTCATCAGGTGTTTAGATGCATTGGTGTTATTAATCTGGATTGTGTGTCTGACTGTGGGGGTGCAAAGGCATTTTGGTGGTGATTTAACAGATGTTTGTCAGCACGGTTCGTGTCTTAGTTGAAGCTGAAACAGTGCATTGTTTGGCTGATTCTGTGTGTTATGAGTGTGTCAAACTATTGTGGGATAGTTTGATCACCTGTTTACAGACTAGGTCATTTCAGATGATCAATTCCATAAACAGGCAACCGTAATACTTCCTTCGATGCAAGTTAAAAATGTGACAGTTTAATATTTATCTTTTATAAGTAGCGTTTGGAAAATTAACGACAAATGGGTCAAATTTCAATCGCTTTAATTAGAACAAGCAAGTTGCACATACAGGCAAAGGACTCAATTGTACGTTGATTTTTGGTCATCAGCACATTTTATTTTCACCAAAATTAACTTCTCACAGGAATAAACAGCCAAGACGTTGATGCACAATTGAGCAACTTTTGCTGCCATCTAGTGGGTGATGTGAGTATTTCAGGGCTTCTCTGCAATTCCTACTTGAAACCCAAAACTAAATAAAAAAAAGCATTTATAAATGTCAAAAAGGCATGAAATTTTAGCAGACATATCTTTGACCTCACAGTAATAATTTACAAAACATTACATATTATCTTACTTTCTGAATATCACACATTCACTTTAGACTTACTGAAGTGAAATCTAAAAGATTTTAAGATTAAGCAGAATATGATTTTCTTACTGATCATTTGACAGGAAGCCCCGCCCCTCCAACGTAATTATTTGCCATCATGCTGACATTGATTTTAGAAGTAAAGTTGTGGCAATATTGCTTGGCTTTGGTGATGGAATTTCATTCAAACCTTTATTTAACCAGGAAAAGCTCATTGAGATTAAAAATCTCTTTTCCAAGAGAGTCCTGGCCAAGACAGGCAGCAAAAGAGACAAAGTTAAAACAGCCAAAAGAGACAATTAGTAACAAACATTTAACTTAAAGATTTAAGGATTCCTTTTATTGAATATAGAGATGCCACTAAATGCCAGAATAACTAGAGCCAACATGGATGAGAAGACCACTGTGTTTGGGGACCGTTTGTTTTGGATCAACCACACAGATTGTTGAAACAAGACTAGGTTATGTTTTCATCCCTGTTGGTTTGTTTGTCTGTCTGTCTGTTTGTTTGTGAACACTCTACAGCTTGAATTTCTAATTTGATTTTCATCAAACGTTATACACATAAACTATACCGCAGTGGCTAGACACCTTTCTTTTTTCAAGATCATAGGTCAAAGGTGAAGGTCAGGAAAAATGTTGGAAAATTGGACGAATCCCTATCCTTTAACATTGAATGACTTTGTAAAAATTAATAACTCTTTCAAAAAGAATTACATTTCTTTCAAATTTGACAGAGTTATGTAGGATGACAATCTGCAGGACATTACAATGTTTGACAGGGATTGAAGACTTTGTGGCTATTTGAATTTAACATTGAAATTCCCTTTTGATATTATATATCGTACAGTATCGTATTATATATAGTATATTATAATAGCTAAGTGGCCTCTGCGTCTGTGCATGTGTGCATGTGTGCATGCGTGCGTATGGCTTCGATCACGGAGAAACTAGGGACAGCTGACATTTGCCATTTGGTATGCTTATGTATTTTGGGTCAGGGATGAATGCTGCAAAAATAGAAAGTTGATAGGACAAATATTTTTGCAGAAATTAGTAATATTAGCTAACATCATACAGTGAGGCACGAACAGGAAATGCCAAATTTTGAGTCCAAAGTGAAATGGGAAATGTCAAATGTTGAACACTTCTTGAAAAAACAGCACAGGAGATTAACCTGTTTTTCAGTACGTTGTTTTTGCTGTGTTGTGTTCATCCTCTGTAAGGTTTTTGTGTTACTTTTTTGTCAATAAAAAAATTAAAAAGACAAAGAGGAGCGCTGTCGTAAATAGAGATTACGTGGAAATTCAGTGGACAGTTGACACTGAAACAGGAAATGCCAATGTTGAGTTGACACTGAAACCAGGAACACAAAAGCGACAGGCAGCGCACACCTTAATACCTCATCAATCAATCAATCAATTTTTTTTATATAGCGCCAAATCACAACAAACAGTTGCCCCAAGGCGCTTTATATTGTAAGGCAAGGCCATACAATAATTATGTAAAACCCCAACGGTCAAAACGACCCCCTGTGAGCAAGCACTTGGCTACAGTGGGAAGGAAAAACTCCCTTTAACAGGAAGAAACCTCCAGCAGAACCAGGCTCAGGGAGGGGCAGTCTTCTGCTGGGACTGGTTGGGGCTGAGGGAGAGAACCAGGAAAAAGACATGCTGTGGAGGGGAGCAGAGATCGATCACTAATGATTAAATGCAGAGTGGTGCATACAGAGCAAAAGAAAAAGAAACAGTGCATCATGGGAACCCCCCAGCAGTCTACGTCTATAGCAGCATAACTAAGGGATGGTTCAGGGTCACCTGATCCAGCCCTAACTATAAGCTTTAGCAAAAAGGAAAGTTTTAAGCCTAATCTTAAAGTAGAGAGGGTGTCTGTCTCCCTGATCTGAATTGGGAGCTGGTTCCACAGGAGAGGAGCCTGAAAGCTGAAGGCTCTGCCTCCCATTCTACTCTTACAAACCCTAGGAACTACAAGTAAGCCTGCAGTCTGAGAGCGAAGCGCTCTATTGGGGTAATATGGTACTACGAGGTCCCTAAGATAAGATGGGACCTGATTATTCAAAACCTTATAAGTAAGAAGAAGAATTTTAAATTCTATTCTAGAATTAACAGGAAGCCAATGAAGAGAGGCCAATATGGGTGAGATATGCTCTCTCCTTCTAGTCCCCGTCAGTACTCTAGCTGCAGCATTTTGAATTAACTGAAGGCTTTTTAGGGAACTTTTAGGACAACCTGATAATAATGAATTACATAGTCCAGCCTAGAGGAAATAAATGCATGAATTAGTTTTTCAGCATCACTCTGAGACAAGACCTTTCTGATTTTAGAGATATTGCGTAAATGCAAAAAAGCAGTCCTACATATTTGTTTAATATGCACTTTGAATGACATATCCTGATCAAAAATGACTCCAAGATTTCTCACAGTATTACTAGAGGTCAGGGTAATGCCATCCAGAGTAAGGATCTGGTTAGACACCATGTTTCTAAGATTTGTGGGGCCAAGTACAATAACTTCAGTTTTATCTGAGTTTAAAAGCAGGAAATTAGAGGTCATCCATGTCTTTATGTCTGTAAGACAATCCTGCAGTTTAGCTAATTGGTGTGTGTCCTCTGGCTTCATGGATAGATAAAGCTGGGTATCATCTGCGTAACAATGAAAATTTAAGCAATACCGTCTAATAATACTGCCTAAGGGAAGCATGTATAAAGTGAATAAAATTGGTCCTAGCACAGAACCTTGTGGAACTCCATAATTAACTTTAGTCTGTGAAGAAGATTCCCCATTTACATGAACAAATTGTAATCTATTAGACAAATATGATTCAAACCACCGCAGCGCAGTGCCTTTAATACCTATGGCATGCTCTAATCTCTGTAATAAAATTTTATGGTCAACAGTATCAAAAGCAGCACTGAGATCTAACAGAACAAGCACAGAGATGAGTCCACTGTCCGAGGCCATAAGAAGATCATTTGTAACCTTCACTAATGCTGTTTCTGTACTATGATGAATTCTAAAACCTGACTGAAACTCTTCAAATAGACCATTCCTCTGCAGATGATCAGTTAGCTGTTTACAACTACCCTTTCAAGAATTTTTGAGAGAAAAGGAAGGTTGGAGATTGGCCTATAATTAGCTAAGATAGCTGGGTCAAGTGATGGCTTTTTAAGTAATGGTTTAATTACTGCCACCTTAAAAGCCTGTGGTACATAGCCAACTAACAAAGATAGATTGATCATATTTAAGATCGAAGCATTAAATAATGGTAGGGCTTCCTTGAGCAGCCTGGTAGGAATGGGGTCTAATAAACATGTTGATGGTTTGGATGAAGTAACTAATGAGAATAACTCAGACAGAACAATCGGAGGAGAAAGAGTCCTAACCAAATACCGGCATCACTGAAAGCAGCCAAAGATAACGATACGTCTTGGGATGGTTATGAGTAATTTTTTCTCTACTAGTTTAAAATTTTGTTAGCAAAGAAAGTCTGAAGTCATTACTAGTTAAGTTAATGGAATACTCAGCTCAATGAGCTCTGACTCTTTGTCAGCCTGGCTACAGTGCTGAAAAGAAACCTGGGGTTGTTCTTATTTTTCTTCAATTAGTGATGGTAGAAAAAGATGTCCTAGCTTTACGAAGGGCTTTTTTTATAGAGCACAGACTCTTTTTCCAGGCTAAGTGAAGGTCTTCTAAATTAGTGAGACGCCATTTCCTCTCCAACTTACGGGTTATCTGCTTTAAGCTACGAGTTTGTGAGTTATACCACGGAGTCAGACACTTCTGATTTAAAGCTCCTCTTTTTCAGAGGAGCTACAGCATCCAAAGTTGTCTTCAATGAGGATGTAAAACTATTGACGAGATACTCTATCTCCCTTACAGAGTTTAGGTAGCTACTCTGCACTGTGTTGGTATATGGCATTAGAGAACATAAAGAAGGAATCATATCCTTAAACCTAGTTACAGCGCTTTCTGAAAGACTTCTAGTGTAATGAAACTTATTCCCCCACTGCTGGGTAGTCCATCAGAGTAAATGTAAATGGTATTAAGAAATGATCAGACAGAAGGGAGTTATCAGGGAATACTGTTAAGTCTTCTATTTCCATACCATAAGTCAGAACAAGATCTAAGATATGATTAAAGTGGTGGGTGGACTCATTTACTTTTTGAGCAAAGCCAATAGAGTCATAATAATAATTAAATGCAGTGTTGAGGCTGTCATTCTCAGCATCTGTGTGGATGTTAAAATCGCCCACTCTAATTCATCTTATCTGAGCTAAGCACTAAGTCAGGCACAAAAGGTCTGAAAATTCACAGAGAAACTACAGTAACGACCAGGTAGAGACGATAGATAATAACACATAAACTGGTTTTTGGGACTTCCAATTTGGAATGGACAAGACTAAGAGACAAGCTTTCAAATGAATACAGCTCTTCTGGGTTTTGGATTAATTAATAAGCCTGGAATGGAAGATTGCTGCTAATCCTCCACCCCGGCCCGTGCTACGAGCATTCTGACAGTAGTGTGACTCGGGGGTGTTGACTCATTTAAACTAACATATTCATCCTGCTGTAACCAGGTTTCTGTTAGGCAGAATAAATCAATATGTTGATCAATTATTATATCATTTACCAACAGGGACTTAGAAGAGAGAGACCTAATGTTTAATAGACACATTTAACTGTTTTAGTCTGTGGTGCAGTTGAAGGTGCTATATTATTTTTTCTTTTTGAATTTTTATGCTTAAATAGATTTTTGCTGGTTATTGGTAGTCTGGGAGCAGGCACCGTCTCTACGGGGATGGGGTAATGAGGGGATGGCAGGGGGAGAGAAGCTGCAGAGAGGTGTGTAAGACTACAACTCCTGCTTCCTGGTCCCAACCCTGGATAGTCACGGTTTGGAGGATTTAAGAAAATTGGCCAGATTTCTAGAAATGAGAGCTGCTCTCATCCAAAGTGGGATGGCTGCCGTCTCTCCTAACAAGACCAGGTTTTCCCCAGAAGCTTTGCCAATTATCTATGAAGCCCACCTCATTTTTGGACACCACTCAGACAGCCAGCAATTCAAGGAGAACATGCGGCTAAACATGTCACTCCCGGTCTGATTGGGGAGGGGCCCAGAGAAAACTACAGAGTCCGACATTGTTTTTGCAAAGTTACACACCGATTCAATGTTAATTTTAGTGACCTCCGATTGGCGTAACCGGGTGTCATTACTGCCGACGTGAATTACAATCTTACCAAATTTACGCTTAGCCTTAGCCAGCAGTTTCAAATTTCCTTCAATGTCGCCTGCTCTGGCCCCCGGAAGACAATTGACTATGGTTGCTGGTGTCGCTAACTTCACATTTCTCAAACAGAGTCGCCAATAACCAGAGTTTGATCCTCGGCGGGTGTATCGTCGAGTGGGGAAAAAACGGTTAAAGATGTGAACGGGTTGGCGGTGTACACGGGGGGCTGTCTGTTAGGGCTATACGCTGTCCCTCCTCACAGTCCCCAGCTCGGCTGCTTTCCCCCCGGCTGCTCTGGGATCTGCCAGGGGGGAACTAACGGCGGCTAAGCTACCCCTTGGTCCGCACCGACTACAGGGCCTTGCTAGCTGTAGAAATTTTCCACGGTGCGGAGCCGAGTCTCCAATTCGCCCAGCCTGGCCTCCAAAGCTACGAATAAGCTACACTTATTACAAGTACCATTACTGCTAAAGGAGGCCGAGGAATAACTAAACATTTCACACCCAGAGCAGAAAAGTGCGGGAGAGACAGGAGAAGCCGCCATGCTAAATTGACCTCATGAGGTCAATCAGTGACTACTATTTGGTGTGTAAATTACATGAAGGATTTTTGCCATGCTAATGCTCCCCAGAACCATTTACTGGGAAAAAAAAAATATATATATATATATATATATATATATATTATATATATATATATATATAGATATATATATATATAATATACTATATATACATATATATTATATATTATATATATATATATATTAGTATATATATATATAATTGTTGTTGTTATTATTATTATTATTAATAATAATAATAATAATCATTTAAATAATATATTAAATATATACTAAATTTAATAATAATAATAATAATAATAATAATAATAATAATAAAAATCCCATTCTTTAGTGCTTTTCCATCTGATACAGATATTCAAAGGACTTTACAGTGATGCCTCACATACACACTTGCTGTCATGCAAAGTGCTCAACTGCACACCAGGAACCACTTGTGTATTAAGTACCTTTGCCTGTGGTACCTTCACGATATTCTGGTATGACATGGAAATTAAAACCACAAGCCCAGATTTCACCTTAAATATCTTGAAATCTCCACGTCTGTATGTTTGTGCACGTTAGAACTCCCTTGACATAAAGACAATTTCATCCTGAATGGTTTGTCTTTTACTTCCTATACCTTCTTTCTTTCTCTGACTCATGTGGAGTCACTCCTCCGTGTCCCATGCCACGTTTGTGTTTACCCTGCCGGCCACTTTACACCTCACTGTTTCTACCTTCTTCTCTCTCACTCTGCTCCTCCACCTCCTCCTCTTTTGCCTCCTCCTCAAGCACATTCTGGACTGTTCCACCAGTGATAATTGGCCATATCATCAGCACTCAGTATACTCACCCTTCCACTCTTCTTTTTGTTTGATGAATGCTTTTATCTTATTATCTTATTTACATATTGTAAATAAGATGCTCCTATCTTTTTTCAACCCAATCATGTTTATATATATATGCATATGTATATGTGTATGTGTACAGGTATGTGTGTGCATATGTGCGTATGTATGTATATGTACAGAATGTGTATGTATGTATATATATATATATATATATATATATATATATATATATATATATATATATATTTCTACCTCATTTTCTTATTTTATTGTAGTATTATTATTATTATTAAGTATTATTATTTTTGCGTATCCTTGCACACACTGTTTGATGAACATTTTCCTCTACTTGCACTCATCTTGCGTGTTTTTTAAGAGCTGACGTAACATGAATTTCTCCTCTGTGAGATCAATAAAGTTTTATCTTATCTTATCTTGTGCATTTGAAACTACTGTGATGTTTTGGTACCTTGAGATTACAGCAGTTATGTCATTAATTCAGTGATGTTCCTCTTGATTCAGGCTTCATAAATTCCATTATTAAATCAGACACTTGTGTCTGTATTTTCTGTAATTGTTTTATCTTGACTTTGGCATCAGAACCAGTCATCTGAGGTCATCAGTTCCCACCTTTTGAATATTGTAAGTGGAACTGTTGTTCTCACTATGACTCATTTGATCAAGGACTGTGCGAGTACACACCTTCACTGTTCAAGAGCTGCCCTCTGATTTTGACACTCGATCTCGTGTAGCGTTAATACTCATCTCTGTTTTTTGTTTTTTTTTCTTTCAAGGAAGGGAATATCCTTCCAGCGTATTCAGACATGGTCGCTTTTGCATTGTGCGGCCATCTCCACCAATTTCAACTGCTGGAATGATCTATCTTGTCTCCTGTCCTGCTAGATATGTCCTGTCCTGCTAGGACTCAATGGCATTGTCAAAAAGTGCTACCAACTTTTACTTACATACCGCTCTCCCTCTCTCTCTCTCTCTCTCTCTCTCTCTCTCTCTCTCTCTCTCTCTCTATTTTGAAATTCTACAGGACTCCATCATCTTTATAAAGTTTGACTTGTTCAGTTTCTATCATCTGGTAAAACAAGTGGAACAAGTGGTACTACTTTCAATGTCAACATCCCAAGCAGGAAATGCATGTATCCTCTAATCGTTTTCTACAAAACCAATGCTAGTCAAGCCATGAATAACAATGTGCTGAGTTTTTTAAATTTTTAATTCATTTTTTTGATGGTGCCTTACAGAAGGACTAATCGATCCCTTGTCACACCACATGGAGCCGCTAACCAATCAGATATTATAACACTGCACAGAGCTGCTAACCGATCGGATGTTATGATGCCTCACAGAGCAACTGATTGATCCGTTGTGACACCGCACCGAGCCGCTAACCGATCGGATGTTATGTCATCACACGGAGCGACTGATTGATCCGTTGTTATGACGCCACACCGCAAAGTTCAACGACCAGAATACCAACATTCTGGGCGCAATGAACATGTTTTCACTATTATTTGATTTCTTTGTGTGACTGACATTGTTATTCAAGCATTCAAAAGGCAATTCTTATCGCCACACAACTCCAACCACACAAGAAAGTTTTTTGACAGTTCTTGTTACTGAAAGAAACCTTGTCTCCCTAACCAGATGGAGTTGTGATGTCATCACACATTTGCTTAGGCGCTGTCTAGTGGGATCTTCTTTCTTTTTTTATACAAATGAAAAAAAATGACATATTTCACAAAAGCACATTTATTTCTAAACACCAACACATGTTACAAGGATTCACTTGTGATGGTTTTTACATAGAATGAATGAATCAACTAATCAGTATGAGTGGAGGTTTAGTTTACCCATATTCCCTTTGGGCATCTGTGTGTTAATGTTCAAATCTTCAGAATTAGTGCATTATTTTAAAATTAACAGATATGTGTTATATATCCACTTTGTACATTAAGAGTTTACATTAATGTAGCTATTCTATCTGGAATAATTTTATTTATAAATCAAAACCATAATTCAAACCTGCTTTCCATTTCAAGACCTCTGCCTCATCGTTGGATCATTGCATCCTGTCAATTAAATGACACTGTCCTACAGCAGGGAGCAGAGTTCACCAAGACAGAAGCACTGGTTCATTGGCTGTTTGGGTTTGTCATCGCCATTAATTCTATTAGAAGCTTTGGCGGTGTTTAAACTCATAATTGGTTTGTTCGTAGCTGAGAGCATATTGGAGGCAAAATTGAAAGTTAGCTGTAGATTCTGATCAGTTTTTTTAGGCAGTTTATCGGTTTCGCTTTATAAAAGATAACTTTCCAGTTTGCTGATTACCAGCAAGGTTGGGTAGGATTACTTTGAAAGAATACATGTGGATTACATATATGTATGTACATACATTTGGATTACTTGTAATCTGATTACTTTTGGATTACATTTCAAAGTAATCTTACCCAACCTTGATTACCAGTTATCAAAGCTAACTTTCTGGTAAGCTGTGCCCACCATTGCTCTTATTGTGCTCCTGTTCTGTTGAATGGTCTCCCTGCATCAATAAAATAGTCAGATTCTGTGGAGACTTTCAAGTCCAGACTTATGATGCACTTATTTTCCCTTTCGTATGGCTAGCATACTGGCATAGTATAGTTCTACGCTTTTTACTCTTTTAATTCATTTTATTAGTAAACGGAGCATGCCGCGGCCTCAACTTTACCTAAATTCTGGGTCTTTTAGTGATAGATAGATAGATAGATAGATAGATAGATAGATAGATAGATAGATAGATAGATAGATAGATAGATAGATAGATAGATAGATAGATAGATAGATAGATAGATAGATAGATAGATAGATAGATAGATAGATAGATAGATAGATAGATAGATAGATAGATAGATAGATAGATAGATAGATAGATAGATAGATAGATAGATACTTTATTGATCCCAGAGGGAAATTCAAGATTACAGTATTTCTTGTCTTTCTGATGCCTGATTCTGTTTTTTTTCTCTCTGTTTAAGGTGCAGCTCCATCCAGAGATGGGTGTGCTATTTGTGCTGGATACCCTCCTGTCCTGTGCACCAACAGCATCTGCTGTATATTCATTTTGTGAATAATTCTGTAATTTATGTCTGTAGCATGGCCCAAGCAGAGGGTCACCCCTTTGAGTCTGGTCTGCTTGATGTTTCTTCCTCAGAGGGAGTTTTTCCTTACCACTGATGCTCTGGGGGTTGGTAAGGTTAGTCCTTACTTGTGTGAAGTGCCTTGAGGCAACTCTGTTGTGATTTGGCGCTATATAAATGAAAATAAATTGAAATTGAAATACCAAATTTGGTGGAAATTAGTCAAAGCAAAGTGACCTCAAAGACCTTGACCTTTACGTAAATGACTGACTTGTGGCTGACATTGCCAGAGCAATGCTGAAATCTACCTAAGCATGCGTCGCATTTGGAGCAAATCCGGTTGCAAATCAAATTCCTTGACCTTTGCTGGGTAATTCTGGAATCCACCTCTCTATGTGTGCCACTTTTGGTGCAAATCAAAGGTTTTTTTTTTTTTTTCTTTTTCCAAAAAAGAAAGTAAAAGTTCGACTTTTGACACCACAGTGACTTTCCTACGGCAAATTTAAGCTTGCCTTGATAAATCTAGAACATATGGAATTAGTGCCAAGTTTGGTGGACATTGTAATGAAAGTTAAGTGTTGACAGCTGACACCAATACCATGACCTTTACCAAAATAAACCTTTTAAGGGCATTTTGGAGTCAACCTCCATGTTGGAAAATGGTCCAAGCACCTCAGTGGAAGGTGTGTAACAAACAAACAAACGTGCTCAAATTATGTTTGATGAACACTTGCACACAGTGTTACTGGACAGTTCATGTTTTATGTTTCACAGGATCCTCCTGTGACTTCATGGTGACAATAAAATTTAATTCTGCAAACTATTTCCTAATGATGTATTTGATGTCATTTGGGTGCAATTTTGCCAACCATAGAGGCTCCTGCAGCTTTCATGGGAACCAGAAGGAGAACTATGTGTGCAGCATCCAACGGACCAGTTCCTCTTTTTGTTGCTGCCTTACTGCTGGTTCAGCAGTGTGATGCCCGCTTCCTGTCCCTTAATGGGAAACCTGAGAAGTTGAGCAGGATAAAACCACCTCGTGTTATGAACCTTTAAAAGCAGTTTTGTTAAATCGTGTCTGTGGAGAATATATTTAGGTTTTTATGAGTTGTAATGCAGTTTGCATGAAAAGCACGACTCTCCCATAATTGTGTTATCTTAGCTGTGGGGGCCTTTTGGGTTTGATGACTCACCAGCTCATTGAGCTCATACCTGCACAACAATGAACAAGGTGATCAAACGAATGTTATTCTGCGGCTGGATATTTAAAGTAAAGCAGGTACTGGGTAGATGCTTCAACCACGTCACGAGCTGATGGGAATCTTGTCTCTGAGAAAAGAATCTGGCCGTCTAATCTGGTGATCAAGATACAGATGACAGAGCAGAATGTCTTTTTCTTCAGAAAAATCACATTATGCAGGAAGTAGCAGATAGGGGGTTAAGTGGGTTATATCTAAAGATTCCCCTGAATTATAAGACAGAAAAAAATTTATTCTCTAAAGCTGTAAAACTTATCCATCACATCAAACTGAGCAAATACAGAGAATTCATTAATAATCAAGATGACTGACGGTGGCAGAAATTATTTAGATATACCAGTTGCTTGCCTCTACTGGTGGTTGGCTCTCACTGTGGTATTGTATCACTTCCTGTTCCGGAGCACAGCGGTGTTTTTCTGTATCTGTTAGCTGTTTAATCTGCGCAGTTAGATTGATCTAGATAATGATTTGTTTCACAGTGTAATCTTCACGTGCCTTAACTAAAGCACTCCCTCTGCTGAATCACCTCTAAATTATTTACACATTATTCACTTTGTGTGTTTTAGGAATCTGCTATCTTAGCGCAGCTACTAGCTCTTAGCCGGTTTAGCATGGCGGCTTCTCCTTTCTCTCCCGCACTTTTCTGCTCTGGGTGTGAAATGTTTAGTTATTCCTCGGCCTCCTTTAGCAGTAATGGTACTTGTAATAAGTGTAGCTTATTCCTAGCTTTGGAAGCCAGGCTGGGCGAATTGGAGACTCGGCTCCGCACCGTGGAAAATTCTACAGCTAGCCAGGCCCCTGTAGTCGGTGCGGACCAAGGTAGCTTAGCCGCCGTTAGTTTCCCTCTGGCAGATCCCAAGCAGCCGGGAAAGCAGGCCGACTGGGTGACTGTGAGGAGGAAGTGTAGTTCTAAACAGAAGCCCCGTGTACACAGCCAACCTGTTCACATTTCTAACCGTTTTTCCCCACTCGACGACACACCCACCGAAGATCAAACTCTGGTTATTGGCGACTCTGTTTTGAGAAATGTGAAGTTAGCGACACCAGCAACCATAGTCAATTGTCTTCCGGGGGCCAGAGCAGGCGACATTGAAGGAAATTTGAAACTGCTGGCTAAGGCTAAGCGTAAATTTGGTAAGATTGTAATTCACGTCGGCAGTAATGACACCCGGTTATGCCAATCGGAGGTCACTAAAATTAACATTGAATCGGTGTGTAACTTTGCAAAAACAATGTCGGACTCTGTAGTTTTCTCTGGGCCCCTCCCCAATCGGACCGGGAGTGACATGTTTAGCCGCATGTTCTCCTTGAATTGCTGGCTGTCTGAGTGGTGTCCAAAAAATGAGGTGGGCTTCATAGATAATTGGCAAAGCTTCTGGGGAAAACCTGGTCTTGTTAGGAGAGACGGCATCCATCCCACTTTGGATGGAGCAGCTCTCATTTCTAGAAATCTGGCCAATTTTCTTAAATCCTCCAAACCGTGACTATCCAGGGTTGGGACCAGGAAGCAGAGTTGTAGTCTTACACACCTCTCTGCAGCTTCTCTCCCCTGCCATCCCCTCATTACCCCATCCCCATAGAGACGGTGCCTGCTCCCAGACCACCAATAACCAGCAAAAATCTATTTAAGCATAAAAATTCAAAAAGAAAAATAATATAGCACCTTCAACTGCACCACAGACTAAAACAGTTAAATGTGGTCTATTAAACATTAGGTCTCTCTCTTCTAAGTCCCTGTTAGTAATGATATAATAATTGATCAACATATTGATTTATTCTGCCTTACAGAAACCTGGTTACAGCAGGATGAATATGTTAGTTTAAATGAGTCAACACCCCCGAGTCACACTAACTGCCAGAATGCTCGTAGCATGGGCTGAGGCGGAGGATTAGCAGCAATCTTCCATTCCAGCTTATTAATTAATCAAAAACCCAGACAGAGCTTTAATTCATTTGAAAGCTTGACTCTTAGTCTTGTCCATCCAAATTGGAAGTCCCAAAAACCAGTTTTATTTGTTATTATCTATCGTCCACCTGGTCATTACTGTGAGTTTCTCTGTGAATTTTCAGACCTTTTGTCTGACTTAGTGCTTAGCTCAGATAAGATAATTATAGTGGACAATTTTAACATCCACACAGATGCTGAGAATGACAGCCTCAACACTGCATTTAATCTATTATTAGACTCAATTGGCTTTGCTCAAAATGTAAATGAGTCCACCCACCACTTTAATCATATCTTAGATCTTGTTCTGACTTATGGTATGGAAATTGAAGACTTAACAGTATTCCTTGAAAACTCCCTTCTGTCTGATCATTACTTAATAACATTTACATTTACTCTGATGGACTACCCAGCAGTGGGGAATAAGTTTCATTACATGAGAAGTCTTTCAGAAAGCGCTGTAACTAGGTTTAAGGATATGATTCCTTCTTTATGTTCTCTAATGCCATATACCAACACAGTGCAGAGTAGCTACCTAAACTCTGTAAGTGAGATAGAGTATCTCGTCAATAGTTTTACATCCTCATTGAAGACAACTTTGGATGCTGTAGCTCCTCTGAAAAAGAGAGCTTTAAATCAGAAGTGCCTGACTCCGTGGTATAACTCACAAACTCGCAGCTTAAAGCAGATAACCCGTAAGTTGGAGAGGAAATGGCGTCTCACTAATTTAGAAGATCTTCACTTAGCCTGGAAAAAGAGTCTGTTGCTCTATAAAAAAGCCCTCCGTAAAGCTAGGACATCTTACTACTCATCACTAATTGAAGAAAATAAGAACAACCCCAGGTTTCTTTTCAGCACTGTAGCCAGGCTGACAAAGAGTCAGAGCTCTATTGAGCTGAGTATTCCTTTAACTTTAACTAGTAATGACTTCATGACTTTCTTTGCTAATAAAATTTTAACTATTAGAGAAAAAATTACTCATAAACATCCCAAAGACATATCGTTATCTTTGGCTGCTTTCAGTGATGCTGGTATTTGGTTAGACTCTTTCTCTCAGATTGTTCTCTCTGAGTTATTTTCATTAGTTACTTCATCCAAACCATCAACATGTCTATTAGACCCCATTCCTACCAGGCTGCTCAAGGAAGCCCTACCATTATTTAATGCTTCGATCTTAAATATGATCAGTCTATCTTTATTAGTTGGCTTTTAAGGTGGCAGTAATTAAACCATTACTTAAAAAGCCATCACTTGACCCAGCTATCTTAGCTAATTATAGGCCAATCTCCAACCTTCCTTTTCTCTCAAAAATTCTTGAAAGGGTAGTTGTAAAACAGCTAACTGATCATCTACAGAGGAATGGTCTATTTGAAGAGTTTCAGTCAGGTTTTAGAATTCATCATAGTACAGAAACAGCATTAGTGAAGGTTACAAATGATCTTCTTATGGCCTCAGACAGTGGACTCATCTCTGACCATAAAATTTTATTATAGAGATTAGAGCATGCCATAGGTATTAAAGGCACTGCGCTGCGGTGGTTTGAATCATATTTATCTAATAGATTACAATTTGTTCATGTAAATGGGGAATCTTCTTCACAGACTAAGGTTAATTATGGAGTTCCACAAGGTTCTGTGCTAGGACCAATTTTATTCACTTTATACATGCTTCCCTTAGGCAGTATTATTAGACAGCATTGCTTAAATTTTCATTGTTACGCAGATGATACCCAGCTTTATCTATCCATGAAGCCAGAGGACAATTAGCTAAACTGCAGGATTGTCTTACAGACATAAAGACATGGATGACCTCTAATTTCCTGCTTTTAAACTCAGATAAAACTGAAGTTATTGTACTTGACCCCACAGATCCTTACTCTGGATGGCATTACTCTGACCTCTAGTAATACTGTGAGAAATCTTGGAGTCATTTTTGATCAGGATATGTCATTCAAAGCGCATATTAAACAAATATGTAGGACTGCTTTTTTGCATTTACGCAATATCTGTAAAATCAGAAAGGTCTTGTCTCAGAGTGATGCTGAAAAACTAATTCATGCATTTATTTCCTCTAGGCTGGACTATTGTAATTCATTATTATCAGGTTGTCCTAAAAGTTCCCTGAAAAGCTTTCAGTTAATTCAAAATGCTGCAGCTAGAGTACTAACGGGGACTAGAAGGAGAGAGCATATCTCACCCATATTGGCCTCTCTTCATTGGCTTCCTGTTAATTCTAGAATAGAATTTAAAATTCTTCTTCTTACTTATAAGGTTTTGAATAATCAGGTCCCATCTTATCTTAGGGACCTCATAGTACCATATCACCCCAATAGAGCGCTTCGCTCTCAGACTGCAGGCTTACTTGTAGTTCCTAGGGTTTGTAAGAGTAGAATGGGAGGCAGAGCCTTCAGCTTTCAGGCTCCTCTCCTGTGGAACCAGCTCCCAATTCAGATCAGGGAGACAGACACCCTCTCTACTTTTAAGATTAGGCTTAAAACTTTCCTTTTTGCTAAAGCTTATAGTTAGGGCTGGATCAGGTGACCCTGAACCATCCCTTAGTTATGCTGCTATAGACTTAGACTGCTGGGGGGTTCCCATGATGCACTGAGTGTTTCTTTCTCTTTTTGCTCTGTATGCACCACTCTGCATTTAATCATTAGTGATTGATCTCTGCTCCCCTCCACAGCATGTCTTTTTCCTGGTTCTCTCCCTCAGCCCCAACCAGTCCCAGCAAAAGACTGCCCCTCCCTGAGCCTGGTTCTGCTTGGAGGTTTCTTCCTGTTAAAAGGGAGTTTTTCCTTCCCACTGTCGCCAAGTGCTTGCTCACAGGGGGTCGTTTTGACCGTTGGGGTTTTTACGTAATTATTGTATGGCCTTGCCTTACAATATAAAGCGCCTTGGGGCAACTGTTTGTTGTGATTTGGCGCTATATAAATAAAATTGAATTGATTGATATAATTTCAGACAGACTGGCAAATGAAGTAGAACAACATAAAAGTAGTTCTGTTGGTGATGATGCCTGTTAAATCATCTGTATTAGCGAGTAGGTGGCAGCATGTACTGATAGTATGCAAATGGAATGAGGGAATGGGTAATGAAGATACAGTGTGTGTGTGTGTGCATGGGTGGGTGGGTGTGCGTTTGTATTTCTTAGTTATTGACCAAACACTGAAGGAAAAAACTTGGTTGAAATGGTTGAATGGTTGTCTCGTACACGGTTCAATTGAAAAACATAGCTTTTTTGGTATCTCTTCATAATAACTACAGACATTTGTAAAGTATTTGTAAGTCCATGAGCCAGTAGACTATTTTGAACTAATCAGTACCACTAAACGACACTTACAATCCAGCCTAATGCTGCGTTTACACATAGTCAGGATAAGTTACGATCGTCATATTTGCATCATTCTTGGCACATTCCTGACATTCTTAATGTGATTTAATGCATCTGAATAGGTTTCTTAATAGTGCGTGTTGGTATGTGATATTCATGATTTTCTTGGAGCATGTTTTAGGCTGTCAAAAGCTCTTCCACGAATGTCACGCATCAACCTCATTTCACCTCATGTCATGGAGGTCGCAACTGAGCGTGTTGATCCGTCTTGATGAGTGGTGATCCTTAACAGAGTGTGACAGCATTCTCTAACATGCACACAATTAAACCCTGCTGTACCACATTCAGTTTCATTGCTGCAGTATGCTGAAGAAGGACAGTGATGCCAAGTCAGCTAAAAGTTTCATTCCAATGCTCCTCAGTGTGCTTCTGCAGGTGGTTCACCTGCTGCTGTTGCTGCTGTGCCTGATGTTTGGGAAAACGCGTAAGATGAGAGCCGCATGGAGCCACACATCTGGCTCTCTCTGTCTCCTCCTCCTCTCTGCGTCACTACATGGCACAGAGCCCAACTAAGCATGCAATCACAAAGTTCTTCTGCTGCGGATTTTGAGGAGCAAACTGGAGCGATCGGAATTGTTCAGCAGCTGATGGATGAATATGGGTGTGTGTGTGGAGACAATTCGCCTCATTCACAATGTGACAGAACATAACAATGCGCTGTTATGTGCAATAGCCCTGAACAGCACGGAACATTATTCTTGACTGTGCGTAATGGTTCCTGATCATTCGCCAGCAGCACATGCCATTAATCATAACGTGTGGTAACAGGTTGCAGCAGTTCCTGAAGAGACCTGACGCCTCTGCCTCAAATCATCACATTCGTGATCAGCGACCAAGAATGTATACTTTGTGGCATTCGTGACTTGTCATTGTTATGTGTAAAGGCAGCATAAATATACCATGGTTGGCACAAAAATGTATGGTGACCATCCCAGGGTGGTAGCTATACCCCGATAGGGGTCATTGAAAAATTACACAGAGGTCAAAATTTAAAAATTCTCCAATCATATTGAAACGTATATCACATTTGTCTTACCATAAACATTCCAAAAAGGTATAGTTTGGATCCTCAATGACTGAATGTTCTGGAGTTACGGGGTAAAAACAGCAAAAAATGGTGACAACGATTAATTTCAGTTTGTTGTTGTTGTCCATTCGGCTGTTCCCGTATTGTTCAGGGTCACCACAGCGGATACAGCCAGAAAAGCATCGGCATTTGGCACAGGTTTTACGCTGGATGCCCTTCCTGATGCAACTCCAGTTTTACCTGGAGAAACACACGCAGCCACTGGTGTTCCAGAGAGGTCTCCCATCCAAGTACTAACCAGATGCTGCACTGTTTAGCTTCTGAGATCTGATGGGATCAGGCTGACACAGAGCAGACCGGCTGATTCATTTCAGTTTGTACAGGGGCCAAAAATTTAAGTTGCTCCAATTTGGGGGAAAAGTGATGCAAATTATTCGTTGAGTTAAAAGGATTCATAAATGGAATAGTTCTAACTATGCGAACGCTTGGTCACAAAAGTAAAGGTCCACTGGATTCTTTGACATGCACAACCTGGTCTCTTGGCAAGTCGTGATTCAGAAGCACACACTATACATTAATCTATTGGTTTGTGATATTGTGATGAAAAGTGCCTCATTTTCATTCACTTTGTTAAGCATTAACAAAGTGTACACTTTGTTAAGCATTAACTTTCATATTCTAGCTGAGCTTATAAACCATACAACAACTTAAATATTATTTAATCTGGAATTGTCTAACACATTAATTCAGTTAATAAACACATTCTTGAGGGGTTATTAACCAGGAACAAAGCATTTATAACTATGTCTCCAAATTATTTACTGATGACAATTAATGTTTGAACAACGCTTTAAATCATTGAACAAAGTATCAACTAATAGCTAGCCAATACTTAACAAATGTGTATAGTTATTATAAAGTGTGTTACAGCTTTTTCTGTGTGTTTTGGTGTTTCATCCACATAGAAACTGTATTCTTCAGGGCTAATCCACAGGGCAAGCAGCGTTCTACTATGATCATCCCACGATCCAAAAAAAAATGCAACAATGGGATAAAATGGCTTAAGCCAGTTTGTCAAAGTCAAAGTCAAAGTCAGCTTTATTGTCAATTCGTCACATGTACTAGACATACAAGGAATTGAAATTTCATTTCTCACCTTCCCTCGGTGATGACAGGACAAGACATTTCAACAATAAGGACAGAAAAGTGCAAAAGTATTTAAAGTGTAGTGTCTGAGGTAATAGTACCCGAAAACAAAAGAAAGGAGCTCCGCCCTCTGCCAGACATGATCAAAAATCAGAACAAACGCTGCTTTGGGTTCACAGTGGATTAGTGGTTAGCACTGTTGCCTCAAACCACGAAGGTCATGGGTTCGAGTTCCACCAGTGGTCTTTCTGTGTGTTGTTTGTGTGGGTTTCCTCCGGGTGCTTTGGTTTCCTCCCACATTTAAAGAGATGCAGATTAGGTGAATTGGAAACTTCGTAATTGTCCAGGTCCAGCGGTGGGCACAGTTCATCTCATCTGATAGCAGATAATTATCGAAGCTAATGTTTTTGCTAGTGGATTAGCTTTTCAGATAAGATTTAAAACCATCGTGTCTGTGTAGGCTCTCAGTTGTCCAGGTGGTTTCCATAGTAGAGAAGCTTGAATCTGTCAAGCAACCCAGTCCAGTCGAGGATTCAAGCTTCTCTACTATTTAAAACCATCATCGGACCAATTATCTTCCGATAAATTTAGTTCCGATAACTTTCAGACGATAACATTTTTTTTTTTTTTGCTGGTAAAGTGAGCATGGGGACATACAGAGGCACAACACCCCCCCCCCCCCCCCCCCCAAAAAAAAAGTCACTGTGTAGATTCTTATGGATCTGACTGCATGTGAACTTTTTTGAATGAGAGTAAGTTCACTACTTTCAGTTGTGTAATACTTTCTGGATACTGTGATATTACTAGTCTGCCTCGAAGTGGTTTTATGCAAAGTTTCAGCAGATCTTGGGGAAATGATCTGACTCAGATGTTTGACTCAATAGGAAAATTGCATACTTCAGCAATCTGGGTGAAAATGTGCTTATCTTAATATCCGCACTCGGTGTCATTTTGTGCACTCAGAGACACCGTTCTGTTGAACTGAAAAACTAACAAATAAAAAAAAACATGAAAACAAACAACATCAACAAAAACAGCAGAGAGGAGAAACTTCAGCTCAGTGGAATGATTAACCAGGAGGAGATACGCATGTGACCCCTGTTGTGGTTGCATCAGTTAAGCAACTAGACCCAAATATTCAACCAGGTTAGAACCACAAGGATGGAGCACAATGCACCCCCCACCCAGCCCCACTCAGGATTTCTCAGAATTGTTCTGAGGACAGACAGCTCATGATCAGACTTGTTATTCATCCGGAATTTACATTGGATTTCAGTGCGTTGACTCCATCTCGAACAATGAGGAAGGATCAGGCTCCACCTCCTGAAGAAGCCTTAAATTCCACACCTCTGACCAGAAGTGGAAAGACCGTTTGCAAGGATTTACAGCGTAACAAACAAAACGTTAACTCTGCAACAAGAGGTAAGATTTAATTAACCTCTAACTTTGAGAACTTTTAATAAGTAACTGACAACAGTTGATCTCACAAACACAAATCTGATTGTCAACATAATCATTTGTGTTCTGTCAATATTTTAAGGCAACTGTAAAGGGCGAGAGTCCGTGACGGACCGAACTCTGCAGCTGTTTCACAAGCCGACACTTTCCTGTTTACTCCTAAGATTCTGCAGTGATCAGGCTTGTTGAGTACAGACAAAAATGACCGCAGACACGAGTGCCTCTGCAATGACCAACATGGACATCGATGACAGTAAATTTGGCTACAGTCGACTTTCAGGGAACGGCAGCAGGTTCCAGAACTCAGGTGAGGAAAATTAATTTAGTTTTAATAGTCTGAAGTGAATGTGTGACATGAAGGTTGTACTTGTCATTTTTAACTGCTTGCTGTTGTTCAGTTAACGGGTTGAGAAGGAACCCGTTCAAGCTGGTTGCAGCTGGTCTTGGACTGTTGTGTGTTTTTCTGCTGGCTGGAGTCATCGGTCAGCATCTCCACTGTGAGTCTCTTTCTTTTCTTTTCCAGAAATTCTCACAAAGTTGCCAGATTTTGGTGTAAAAGTTGTGACATTATAACATGAGTCTGACCTCTCCGGCAGATCGTAAATTAGAGGGAGAAAACCAGAACCGTCTCAACGAAGTGACCAAAGTCAAAGACAACTTGCAGGAGAACCTGAAGACCGTACAAAAGGACAAAAAAACCCTCCAAGTGGACAAAGACCAGCTACAGGGCAGATATGATTATTTATCCAGGCAGAATAATCAGCTGCAAACAAATGCCAACATTCTGAAACAAGAAAGTAATGATCTTAAAGTTAAACAAAGCCAGTTACAGATGGCAAACAGTGCATTAAGTCAAAGCTTAAACCAATTAAACTCCAGCCAGCAGCAGCTGCAGACCAATAACAAGGCTTTGACTAAGGCCAGAGACCTCTTAGACGAACAACACAAGTCAGTGGTCAAACTCAACAAGGACTTACAGACAAGTTACGACACGGCAGTAAAGGAGAGGAACAATTTAGAGAACAAGTACAACAACGCAACCAGATCAAGAGAACAACTGCAGCTTAGCTGCAACTTATTGACCAAAACTGTGGAGAACCTGCAGAAACACTACAACATCTCCACCAGTGAGAAGGAGAAGCTTGCAAGCAGTCACCAAAACCTGACGAAGGAGATGGCTGAGTTGCAGGCCAGTTACGACATACTCGTGAAGGTCAACGATCAGCTGCAGGCCAGTTACACCGTTTTACTTCAAGAAAAGGAGGAACTTCTAAGCACTAAGATGAATGTAACGGCAGAGAGAGACCAGCTGAAGATGGTCAACTTCAATCTGACTGCAGAGAGAGACAAACTGCAGCAGGAAGTTCAGAAACTGAACACAACCATTCAAGGTCAGCAGAACAAAGCAGGGGAAAAAAAGTGCATCATCAGCATATGTGTTGTGAAACTGTCGTTCAGAAAAAATTGCAGAAGCTTTAGGTTTTCTCATCACTTTCATGCCTGAAAGAGTAAATCTTATCTTGTGCCATAACAAAAACAAACAAGCAAAGCTCAGGATGAATATCAGGCTCAGGTCATGTCGGAATTGTCGTTGCCACAAGTTCACGCTCTGAAACCACCTTGGGTCCTGACTGGCACTCACCAAGGCAAAGCAATTTGGTACCACTGGAATGACTTTGCATTAGGTGACGGAAACACACAAGTGACAAACATCTGGTGTTCTGAGGGAATTTCAGTTCCACCAACACATCCATGTGTCGCACTTCCCTGAGCATGATCCAGGATCCAGGTGCCTCAGTGTTGAGGAAGTCAAATCAAATCAATTTTATTTATATAGCACCAAATCACAACAAACAGTTGCCCCAAGGCGTTTTATATTGTAAGGCAAAGCCATACAGTAATTACGGAAAAACCCCAACGGTCAAAACAACCCCCTGTGAGCAAGCACTTGGCGACAGTGGGAAGGAAAAACTCCCTTTTAACAGGAAGAAACCTCTAGCAGAACCAGGCTCAGGGAGGGGCAGTCTTCTGCTGGGACTGGATGGGGCTGAGGGAGAGAACCAGGAAAAAGACATGCTGTGGAAGAGAGCAGAGATCAATCACTAATGATTAAATGCAAAGTGGTGCATACAGAGCAAAAAGAGAAAGAAACACTCAGTGCATCATGGGAACCCCCCAGCAGTCTAAGTCTAAAGCAGCATAACTGCTTAACTGCTGGAAAAGTCCAGGGGACACCCATGTTTCACCAGGCTGCAACAGACAGATGGTCATTATCAGGAGATGGGGTTGGACCATTTCTGTAGCTAGTGGTGCCATCCAGGACCCAAGGTGGTTCTGTATTTGTGTTGGATGCAGCAATGTGTTGCCAGTCACCAGTGCATGTTCCCAGACCTGAATTATTTTGGTATAGGGTGTATTATTAATCAAGGCAAGCCAAATATATTTAAAAATACATTTAAGACAAGTGTTGGCCAAAGGACAATGCAAATATTAGATGAAAAATTACATTTCCAGTCAAAGAAGTCATTCCTGTTTTGGACCTGAGGTCCTTTGGTGTTGGTGCTTATCTCCAGATTCAGTAATGTGAAGCAGATGAGAGTCTATGTTTCCCCTATGACGGGATGCCAGTCCATCACAGGTTACTTCCACAGTGAAGTCCAGTACCCATGTACAGCTGGGTTGGGTGAACTTGGACAATATAGAAGATGATTATAATTAATAAGTAATAATTTAATGAAAACTAGAGAACGTTTGGTGTCTGCTCTTGAATGAAGACAGTTAAAGTTGATTTATGGTGGAGACACAACATTTTGAATATGTATTTATACAGTAGTTGCATGACCAGGACATTTTAGGCCGGATCTGATCCCCTCTCTCCAGTATAAGTGGTGTCATGATCAACCAGAGTACACAGGATTTGTTTAATGCCCTCTGATTCTTTTCACTGAAATTAGGACATTTCCAAGTTGTAACCCCAATTCAGAAATGGGTTCTGGGTCCATATAAGCTCTAATGTAGACTGCAACCTTCTCCATGCAGAGGGTCAAACAAAGACTTGATCTCAGTCTTCATTTTTACTGATTTGTGATATTTTGTATTGAAAGATAAGCCGTGTCCTGCTGGCTGGAAGAAGTTTCAGTACAGCTGCTACTATGCTGCTTCTGGACAGAAATCGTGGCACAACAGCAGATTGGATTGTCAGAACAGAGGAGCTGACCTGGTCATCATAACCAGCGAACAAGAAATGGTGCGTTTTTGTGCAGACAGACATTTTGTCTACAGCTTCTCGATGGTGTTTGTATTTATTCTTTAGTTAACATTAAAACAAACGTGTTTCAACGTGTTGGACAAGGTCCTTCAAAAATGTGGTTAAAGAAGCTTGGAATTGGGCAGAGCTGAATACTGACAGCTATGATGTGGCTGAGATGTAAAATATGATGATTTTCTGTGTGTTTTCTTAAAGTCGTTCATCAATGGCTTGTATTCAAGTGACAGTGAAGTTTGGATCGGTTTGACTGATGAAGGCGTAGAAGGACAATGGGTTTGGGTCGATGGGACGCCACTGACCAAGACGTAAGAGACTCAGCTCACATTTCTGCATAACTTTGAAATCTAAACATTATTTTTGTCTTTATGCGTTAAACTGAACAATGGTGATTTCAGTCACTCAAGCATTAGTAATCACATGAACCACCATTTCTTTTGGACATGTCCCTATGTGCTGCAGGTTTTGGGCTAAAGGTCAACCCAACAGCATGAGCGGGAGGAACCAGGACTGTGTGGAGTTCTGGCATCGTTTGACGAGGCAGGGGGAGTGGAATGATGAAAGCTGTAGCACAGAAGCACACTGGATCTGTGAAATGTAATTTTGCTTAATGAAATTGATGATGAAGCCATCAATCAAGTCAAAGATCTTTCCCAATCATTTTGGGAAATTGTCAGATTTCATGAATTAAAATATGCAAAAATCAATTTCTCATTATTTTGGAGTTTTCTGTGTTAAAATTAAAAATTTTAAATGATATGGCTGCACTGTGATTAACAAGCTGCATTTGTACATACCGCAAAATTATGTTAAAGATGTTTTGACACCAACAATTGATTGTGGCATTTTTATAAAATCAATTTTGCACCAGTTTGTCTCCTTAAATGTATATCAGATTGAGTTACTGAATGTATGTTGCAATGGCTTTTTGCGCAGTATGATTAGCCAGTTCAGAGTGAACGGTATTTCATCATCCACTAACCAGGCTTTGACTGTTGTATTTAACAGGTGTCATTATTGTGCTGTAATGTTTGTGTATTTTATGTATTAAATCATGGAAGTATGAAAAGATGTGTGATTGTGAATAAAAAACATCTTGTTTTATGATTCACATACATTTTGTCAGGTTTATGAAATATGAAGCTATTTGTGGCCCAATTTCTTACAAAATAGCAATGTTATGGACCTCACATCTGTCCATGTGTATATTTTTATACAGTAGTGTTCAGAATAATAGTAGTGCTATGTGACTAACAAGATTAATCCAGGTTTTGAGTATATTTCTTATTGTTACATGGGAAACAAGGTACCAGTAGATTCAGTAGATTCTCACAAATCCAACAAGACCAAGCATTCATGATATGCACACTCTTAAGGCTATGAAATTGGGCTATTAGTAAAAAAAAAAAAAAAAAAAAAAAAAGTAGAAAAGCCCAGCAGCGACTCTACTCTGAGCTCCTCATGAATGACCAGCCACGAGGGTCTCTAAGGAAGACACCAGCCACCCTCCTGAAAAAGCCCATTTCAGCTGCTTGTGCGTGTAATCAAGTTCTTTTGGTCATGACCCATCCCTCATGACCATAGCTGAGAGTAGGAATGAAGATTGACCAGTTGATGAATTCATACTCTTGTTCTGAAAATGTGGCACTTTTTGTAATGCTATCAGAAACTAATGATATCCAAAGACTTCTGAGAATACGTGTATTAGTTTTATTGCTTGCACTATTTGGCATTTTTAATTTATTGATACATACTTTGGTGTTTGAAAGTGATGTGTTGATTTTATGCACCTTTTTTAGATGTGTTTGTACAACCCCAATTCCAATGAAGTTGGGACGCTGTGTAAAATGTAAATAAAAACAGAATACAATGATTTGCAAATCCTCTTCAACCTATATTCAATTGACTACACCACAAAGACAAGATATTTAATGTTCAAACTGATAAACTTTATTGTTTTTGTCCAAATATTTGCTCATTTTGAAATGGATGCCTGCAACACGTTTCAAAAAAGCTGGGACAGTGGTATGTTTACCACTGTGTTACATCACCTTTCCTTCTAACAACACTCAATAAGCATTTGGGAACTGAGGACACTAATTGTTGAAGTTTTGTAGGCGGAATTTTTTCCCATTCTTGCTTGATGTATGACTTCAGTTGTTCAACAGCCCGGGGTCTCCGTTGTCGAATTTTGTGCTTCATAATGCGTCACACATTTTCAATGGGCAACAGGTCTGGACTGTAGGCAGGCCACTCTAGTACCCACACACTTTTACTATGAAGCCATGCTGTTGTAACACTTGCAGAATGTGTCTTGGCATTGTCTTGCTGAAATAAGCAGGGACGTCCCTGAAAAAGATGTTGCTTGGATGGCAGCATGTGTTGCTCCATGATTTCTAAAAACAATTTGAAATGTGGACTCATCAGACCACAGTACACTTTTCCACTTTGCGTCTGTCCATTTCAAATGAGCTCAGGCCCAGAGAAGCTTTCACTTTGCATATTAGAGTTTTAACTTGCACTTGTAGATGTAGCGACGAACTGTGTTAACTGACGATGGTTTTCTGAAGTGTTTCTGAGCCCACGCGGTAAGATCCTTTACACAATAATGTTGGTTTTTAATGCAGTGCTGCCTGAGGGATTGAAGGTCATGGGCATTCAATGTTGGTTTTTGGCCTTGCCACTTACGAATAGAAAGTTCTCCAGATTTTCTGAATCTTATGATTATATTATGGACTGTAGATGATGGAATCCTAAATTCCTTGCAACTGAATGTTGAGAAACATTGTTCTTAAATTGTTGGACTATTTTTTCATGGAGTTGTTCACAAAGTGGTGATCCTCGCCCCATCTTTGCTTGTGAATGGCTGAGACTTTTGGGGATGCTCCTTTTATACCCAATCATGACACTCACCTGTTTCCAATTAGGTGTTCGCTGAGCATTCATCAACTTTCCCAGTCTTTTGTTGCCCCGTCCCAACTTTTTTAAAATGTGTTGCATGAATCCATTTCAAAATGAGCAAATATTTGCACAAAAACAACAAAGTCTATTAGTTTGAATATTAAATATCTTGTCTTGGTCTCGTGGTGTATTCAATTGAATATAGGTTGAAGAGGATTTTAAAATCATTGTATTCTGTTTTTATTTACATTTTACACAACGTCCCAACTTCATTAGAATTGGGGTTATATTTATGAGCTATTGGATATCTGAATTTCCCATTTGGGTTAAATAAAGTGTCTTCTATCTATTCTATACATGAATTTACTTTTTGTGGTACCATCACGAAATGGCGGGAGATTGGGTTGCATGAACAATATTTCATTGGTGATGTGGACACTGGGGGCATTGCAGAACTAAACCATAGGTAGCCTTTAGGCAGACTAATGGTACTTAACTGATGTAATTGGAGAAGTCTGTGTTTTAAAAAATAAGAACAGATACTGGATAAAGCAGTATCTGAGGATTTTAAGTGTTTCTGTTACTCTATTAATCTAACCAAGTCTGTGAATTTACCCGCTCATCAAAACCTCGAAAGCCCTTAGAAGTCTACCTTGATTGATTTGATTTTGACAAATGTTCCTTGTAAATTATCATGCCTTGGTGTTTTCTGCAGTGATATAAGTGACCACCGTGTTGTTGCTGCTGTCAGAAACATTAAGGTGCCCAAATCAAAACCTTGTATCATTAAAAAGAGGACTCTTAAACATTTTAATGAACAAGCATATCACCACGATTTGTCAAATTTTGATTGGAAAAAACTGGACTTATCCCTGATGTAGGGATAGCTTGGACATTCTTTTAGGGATTGTTTTATGCATGGAGTAAATAAACATGCCCAATAAGGAGATTCAGGGTAAAGGGGCGAGATAATCCCTGGTTCTCCCCAGAGCTGGCAGATACTAATCATGAGCGTAACCTGGCTTGGGTGAAGACAAGCAGAACGGGTTCTACCACTGATTGGCTTGTTTTGTGAAAACTAAGAAACAAATGCTCTTCTTTTATAAAGAAAGCCAAATGAGAAAGTTATTTGTTTGTCACCACTAATAACCGAAACAACCCAGAGAAATTTTGGAAAGTTATTGCGTCTCTCTGTGAGTAAAAGCTCTCAGGTTCTATCTACCTATGTTTTAAAGGATTCTGTTCTTGTCTGTGATAGGATGGAGATGTTGAATTGTTTTAACAAAAATTTTATATCTTCTGGCTCTTTGTTTGACTCTGTGGGATCTGTCTCTGTGACGTCTTGCACAGGCCTCCCAAAGTACGCTGGTCAACCTTTCAGCTTTGTACTTTTTTCTGTTCAGGAAGTTCATAAAGCTCTTAAGCAGCACCCTTCCAGTGTTCGGACAAGGGTCTCAACGTGATATATCAGCTGCTTAGCAACCATGCAAATGACTTTAACCGAATGGGTTTTGGGCAGTGATTCCTAAAGTCTTGGCTGCAGCCTCCAAAAGCTTTTGTGATTACTTTTTCCAAATTGAGAAGCAATAAAACTTCCATAGGTCTTATACACTAGCAGAATTCCAAAATGGTCCAGGCCCAATTCCAGAATGCTCCACTTTTGCATACTATGCAGAATACAGAAATCTAATACACACGTTTGCCTGAATGCACGTTTGTTGTCTGTATATGTATGAGTGCTGTTTTGCATTTGCATGTTTGGTTGGTATTTTTGTGTTGCATATATTAATAATTCTGTAAAAGCAGGGCTTTTTAAAAATCTGTTTGAGAGGTGAACGAGCACACAGCAGAGTGCACGACGCAGCCAAAGTTCAGAAATCCTGAAATATCAAGTTAAAAAAACACACAAACACTCATGTTGTGTAAAATGTGCAGATATTTTTGGGTCCAACCATTTGGGAGAATGTGTAGCTGAATGTGCATGTAAATGTGCACTTTTTAACGTGTGCAGGTCTGTGCATGCGCATGGACTTAGCTTGTGTGATGTCATGAAGAACGTCTGTCTCCCAGTGGGCCTTTCTGATGGCTTACAAGCGACACCAAACCCTGCCAGCGAGGGTGCATTTTCACGTGTGTGTTCGCAGGCAGACTTAAGCCGCCCAAATGTTCTCGCCTGCAAACGGATCCAAGTCAGTGAGTCAAACGTCACACCTCTTCTGTAGCTGTCTTTCTGTCTCCCTCCATTTCTCACACCAGTTTTCCTTCTCATCTTTCTCTCAACACAAACTCTGTTTTCCACGGCATATTGGAGTCAGTGACTTTTCACCTTTTCCCAGCCTTTTGTCAAACACACATGCTGGGTTATGCATCTATTTTCTGCAGTGTTACCCATGTGCACGAACACATGCACAGGAGGTGGACGTAATTTACCAAAGAGATCATAAGTTACCAAAGAGAACATCATCTAGGCTTCAAACTGCTCCCTCTCCTCTGTGGCTTTTATTACTTTTGATTGCTTTATGACATCACATCATAACTAAACACACACACAAAAAAAAAAAAAATCTGGAAAAAAATAAGATCTAAGGATGCTCTTTAAAGTGAAAAACTGAAAATAAATCTCTATGATACTCTCTAAATTAAATAAAAATTCAATACCCTAAATATTGAATTGCATAAAACTAATCGACTTTAACCCAATTAAATAATCACTTTTACAGCCAGTAATCTTGAAAAAAGTCAAGGATGGGATTTGACAACAGCAACACTTGTCTACATTGTCATTATTACAGTTGAGTCCATAAGTATTTGGACAAAAATGCAATTTATGGATTTACAAAAAAGTCAGGGGATGAATACATGAAAATTTTCAAGTCACTCAATATGTCTTAGACTTAATTTCTATCAAATATTATGAATGCAAACAGTATGGTACCGTATGATAAATTGTCTGGAGTAGGCAGGTTTCAAAAAGGAGACGAGCGAGGGAAACCACCAAGACATCTATAGCAGCTGTGAAGGAGTTATAGGCTTCTGTGACTGTGATTGGTAAACATTTGCAGCTTTTATCTGTTGAATCAGCTGTTTTACAGATTCATGGTGGACTGTCACAGAGAAGGATTTCAATAGGAATATAATAGCAATGATTCCAAACATTTAATGATTAAACCCTTTTGACAAGGGAATGTAATTAAGACTTGATGTTTTGCACTTTAAACATGAACTTTATTATAAATAACTAAATATAACCATCAACTAACATTTAATTTTAATTTAACCAGGTTAGTCCCATTGAGATTGAGATTTCTTTTGCAAGGGAGACCTGAACAATTACAAAGTTTCCAATTCACCTAACCAGCATGTCTTTTAAATGTGGGAGCAAACCCATGCAGAAAAGCCACAGGTGGGAATCGAACCCATGACCTTCTTGCTGTTGAGCAACAGTGCTAACCACTAATCCCCCATGCTGCCAACATACATCTCATTGTCATCATGCTGCCTTCACTCCGACTGGCAGTCACCATGTGTTATCACTCTGCATTTTCACAAAATACACTTCTTTTGTTTTAGCCCCACCGAACTCGCTGTATAACAACCACTTTTCTCTTTAGGCTGTAAAGCGCCCACTCAGATTGAAAGTTAATGGTAGCTGGTCACTGCCTTTGTCTCTTGCAGTTGATGTGACCAAGAGATGGTGGGGGTCCCAGCCATGCTTGACCATATTGTAAACAGCCCTGCCACAGCACCCTCTACTGAACAAACTACTTAATGATCCCATTTCCAACAGCAGAGTTGGGTTTTTGCATTATTTGGTAAGATAAAAACAGTAACACTGATCTATCTATCTATCTATCTATCTATCTATCTATCTATCTATCTATCTATCTATCTATCTATCTATCTATCTATCTATCTCATCTTGGTTGTGTCTCATGATTTCTTCAGTATGTATTGAAAATGTGTTATAGCTTGATATATATATATATATATATATATATATATATATATATATATATATATATATATATATATATATATATATATATATATATATGATGTAATAAACTCATTGGCATTTATTTATTTGTCTGTCTGCCTGACTGTTGGCAAGATTACATCAAAACTACTGCACAGAGTTTGACGAAATTTTCAAGACAGATAGATATTTGACCACGGAAGAATTTTGGCGGTGACCCAGATCCAGATTCTGGATCACGTTTCACTTCATATAGGCTTTGAAGGACTACGTCAAAACTACTTCACGGATTCTTGCCACATTTTCACCACGGACACATATTAGGTCAAGGAAGACTCCACTGAATTTTGGAGGTGATATGGATCCAGATCCAGATTCTGGATCAAGCTTTCACTTTATATAGGCTTTGAAGGATTATGTCAAAACTATTGCACAGATTCTCACCAAATTTGCACTACAGGTAGACATTAGGGCATGGAAGACTCCACTGCACTCCATTGGTGATCTGGATCCAGATTGGGGGGCATCAGAAATCTCTGATTGTTCTTGTTTTTCTTTCTTTTTTCCACAAAGAAAACACTTGTTCCAGTAGTTTTGCAATGTGTTTTGTTGCTGGATTAAATTCACATGTCCTTCCCAAAATGTGTATTTCAAAGCGTAACCTTGTTGCCTTCACAATTGTTGCAAAAGGACAAAAATGTTGAACCATAAAAGGATGAGCATTATTTGGAGCCAACTGCAACAGGATAATGAAACTTATGTAGAACCTAAGCAAAAAGTAGATGGAAATGTAGTGTGGGCAGGATGGAGTCATAAAAACTGGACGACCAGACAAAACGAGAAGGTCAAAATCACACTTACAGTGAAGTCGTATGAATCAGAAGAACACACCTGTTCAACTTCACACAATCAAGAATGTTTGGTGCCAGCAGCACTTTGAAAGGAATGCATTTGCAAACAAGTAAGATACCTGGGAATGAAAAAGGAAACAGATGTCACATTTATTATATGTGGGAGAGGTGCCGTGCAAAACTGTATATATGCATGAGAGAAACCGAGAAGTTGTGTGTGAATATTTGCATCTTTGTGTATGTTTGTGTGAAAAAGAGGGGATCGGGGGCGCAGCGGGTGGAAGCAACTTGCGACAAAGTGATGACGCACTTGAGAAACTCCTTCCATTTCTGTTTTGCACCCTCTCCCTGGTGAAGTCATTAGTATTCATCTGTTCAGCAAAGCTTCCACAGACATATTCACGGCCTGCCACCCGCCTCACAGCTCGCCTCAGTCACTCGATTGTGTTGGCTTGTTGAGTGACGTGGACGGCATCCAATCACACCCACGCCATGAGTATGTAGTCTGCTCAGGAGGTGCGTCATGGAAACTTCTTTTTTTGGCAAAAAAATAAATTGGAGACCAATGGAAATTTGAAGGGTGGGCTGTCTGATATGTTCCTTTCTTCCTTATATAGACATCACAAGCTGCAATTCCAATGCAACACTCTGTGTGTGCATGTATGTGTGTGTATGTCTGTGTGTGTGTGCGCGCGCAGCGCATGGGATATGATTTTGGTATTTTTACAACAGCTTTCCTTGTCTGCTGTGTTTTCAGTTTGCACAGTGACTTCTGGCACAAACACGTCTGCAAAGTGAGTGAAACTATCCGATCTGGCATCGTGTTTAATTGTAGTTTTAAATTAACAGTAACAATCTCACCCATTTGTTTTGTGACCAAACCAAGAAAGTGAAAATATGTTTTGAATTATAATAAAATATATGAATTTACACTCAGTGCGTTCTTTTCTTCCTTCCATATAATCGTGGCGTCCGACCTGGAAGACGTGCAGTCAACACTGTTTTTGCACATGAGGTGCAACACTGACGCGACCATCCTCAGCTGCTTTCCATTCTGTTTGCAGTTGTTGGGTTTAGGAAGCATTTTCTCAACCTGTTGAATCCTTCTGCATTTTTCAGGACTTGATTCAGACTAACCTCATCAGTGACATCCGAGTCCATAGACTTTTGACATTTTGAGGTTGAGAGACACTTGGGAAGAGCTTATGGAGCCATAATATCACTGGACAGAAGTATTTAGCGATGTTCATGTCTTTGCAGGAGAATGAAGGTCCAAGGTTTTTCAAATTATGGACCCCATAACTCAAAAAAATAGTACAGGGATTTTAATTAAATTTGATGGAGAAGTGGAGCCTTTGGTTACGCCCATTTCTACCTGAAGAATGACTGCTGGGATAGGCTCCACCCACAGCCCTCCCCCACCCCGTCACCATTTTCCTGTCCCTTAATTGGAATAAGCGATGTTCTAATTTTTTTTATGTTTATTTATTTATTTGTTTGTTTGTTTATTTATTTTTGCACTCTAGTGCACATAATTTTATTTTTTATTTAATTTTATTTTATATATGTTTTTGTTGTTTTTGTATGTGTTTTTATGTATGTTATTTATGTATTTTTGTGATTTTTTTTATATTTAGATTTTAATGCCTCATTTTTATTGTGCTTTGCATTATTGGTTATAAAATTAGATTTTTTTAAATTAATTTTATCTGCTTTTTTAAGTTGTTTTAGGGCATGTGCTATGTCTTACTTTTATTTATGTATTTTTGTGTGTGTCTTATTTGTCTTTTGTATGTTGTCTCTATCACTGTTTATTGTTTTGCTACCACTGCTGTTTTTTTAACTTGTTGCCCAAGGAAAAGTATATTTGATTTGATTTTACTTGATTTGATATAAACAAATAATATGCAGTTCACTGGAACTGAAACTTGCTGACCCCATTTAAACAACCAGTTGACACAATTACATTAATTAAATATAACATTTCATTTTTTTAGAGTGTATTCTCTGTAGGGGAATTCTAATTATTGTTATCGTTGCGTTATTTTACTGTATTTCTGCATTTTTTACTGCATTTATTTATTTATATATGTATTTATTACCTCCCAGCTTCCTATTCCTCAGCTGTGTAGCTGTGCGGTTACATGGTTTCGAAAGCTGGACAGCCGCCCAGAGGCCTTATGCAAAACCAATTGCATGTGTGAATCTGAGTGCATGTGGGAGTTTGTGCAAATGTGTGTTTGTGTGCACTGCCTGCTGTGCCTGTTTGTTGATATTCAACTTGCCAGTAGCCCAAGACATAAAAGGAAATGCCCACACAGACATATTTTGTTAAAACAAGTATGAATTTATTCTTTCTTTATTCTCTCAATAACAATTTTCTTTACGGTAAAAATAATAATAAGCCAACCTGTCAAACTCATATAGAACCACTGAATCTTTCTAAGATACAAAACATGAAACATGCACGCTGAGAGAAAAGGAGGAAAAAAAATCAAAGCAGTTGAACTGGCACTTTGGTCGTCTGACAGTGACCTCACTGTCACGGCCACTGAAGAGCACCGAGCCTCAGTTTGACCCCAAAAACATGCTGAACACAACAACGAACATTTCCAGTCTCACTCGCGATCAAATTCCTGGTTGTTTGTTTGTCTGTCAGGTTGTCTGACTGATTTTAAGTGCAGAGAAACGTGCATTTTCTGGAGAAGCTCGCTGCCGTTGCCTCCCTCGTCACTGCTACCACAGCGTTCTCTTTTCTCGACCCGTGAGAGATGAAAAAGGTGTAGGAATGAAATGTGAACATGAGCACACCTACACCATCTTCTTCCAACTTCCTCCTTTTTGGACTCGCATTCCTTCGCCAGCTCTTCTGATTTGACCTTTCACCTCACTGATCTTATCACCTCTGGTCCAATTTTTTCTCTCTCTCTCTTTCTGGGTCTTAATTTATCTCATGCCCTTTCGGTTTTAACAGTCATCAAACTGTCACTGCTCTCTTAGCGTTGTTACAAATCCGTCAATTTGCGCACCGTCTGTCCTTCTGGCATCGGCAGCCGGTGATTCAGTGAAGTGAGAAACGTGTGACGTATTTGCCTTTTGCAGCGTTGCCAGATTGTGAATCCTTCCATTCACATTTACACACACACACACACACACACACACACACACACACACACACACACACACACACACACACACACCAGTCACAGCCAGAACTGTTCAGACCTGGCTCAGGCTATGACATGTGACATTACATCCATGCGATGAGTCCATTCGCCCAATTTAGACCCACTTTTCTTTCACAAAAGCAAAATTGGGGTCACCAATTTCTGCTTCGCTAATTTGTTTGAACACACACGGCGTCTTTGTCATTTGGCACAAACTTGTCAAAAGACAGCATGACTCAGGAAATATTCACGTTCGCTTTCTTCAAGCTCTTGATGTCTCCAGTCAACAATCGTTACATATGATGTCACAGAAAGACAAATCTGTGGCTTCCTGTCAGGAAGAAGTCTTGTCTCAAAGAAACCATATCTGTACAAAACAGTGGATTGATGAATAACTAAATAAATCTTACTGAATGGATTTATTACTTTTATATCCTGCAGGTTGCTGCTTTTCTACGGCCAGCACGCTTCTTTTGCTCCCTTATTCAATTCGAACTATTTTCTTATTGCTTCCTGTTCATTGTGCTAACTCCACCCATCTCTCCTCCCATCATATTCTTTTCCTCACCCTCTTTCTAAGCCTTTTGTCAAACCCTTCTTTCGCCTTCTCCCTCACAGCTTCACAGTTTTGCATTCTGGTTGTTTTTTTCGGTCGTTGTAAACTCTTTGTGCTCTGCCCGGTACAAGCACTCGCCCTCACAGTTATTCTGGATCATAGTCATACGGCGACTGGGCAGTGATATCAGGTGGAACACATAACGCACACTTATTTACATGACACTTTAAGTGGTTACGGTATAGTTATTACTGTGCACGGATTCTAACAGTAATCGTGGCATTTGTAGCAGCCAGTCAATTTGATGTACTTAACAGCACAAGCAGTTTTAAGTTGAGGTGACGAAATTAGCATCATTCACAACAGCTATCAAATCACACTGATATTAATGATGGACTCAGCCCTCGTAACCCTGATAGCAGGGAATCATGGGTGACCATGACGTGACATCGTACAGGTAAGACACAGAAAGCCAAACCTGCAGAGTAGATATTTGACCTTTAGCTCAAAAACTCCTATCAGCCCTGAAAAGAGTTAAGCCCTGTAGGTGTTAGATTCAAAATCGAACCATCCCCCCATCTCCCTTGCTGTGCCTTGATTAATGGTTTACAGCAGAGTGGGCAAAGGGGGTGTAGAGAGTCTAACAGGGATCCTCGCAGCCTTTAAAACAGGCTGGAGGGGAAAGGGTGTGTCATTCAGAGTCTGATTCAACCAATCAGCTGGTGGAAGTTGAGGGAGATGCTGAAAACAGAGAGAGCAAGGAGTGAGAGGAAGGAGGGGGAGGAGTTTGAGGGAGAGGACGAAGATGGAGTCAGGTCAAACTCAGGTGGACATTCGAGCTCAAAGCAGCGGAGAGTGACACCTGAGTCCTCGTTGCCGTAGTTTAGCCAATACTCTTCTGGGTCAAGTTTGGGCAACGCCAGCTCCTCCTCCCCCAACTCGTACTTCACAACTGAGGTGGTCGTGGATGGGCCCTTCCCGTACAAACCAGCCTTGACGGTCTCTGAGGATTTCTCAAAGACGCCTTTGGTGGACGACTGGGGCTTGTTCTTGGAGATCCACCAGCGGGTTTTGGTGCTGAAGGTGGTGGTGGTGGAGCCAGCAATGGAGCCTGGGTCAGGCAAGGGGCAGAGAGCGAAGTCCATTTCCCGGAGAAAGCGGAGGTCCTGACCGCGGCGGGTGGAAGGCGAGGCACAAATAACTTCAGAGGAAGAGACACGTGCCTCGCGGAACCACTCCCACAGGGCGCGGGCCTCGCAGCCGCAGGACCATGGGTTGGCATTGAGACGGAGGAACTGGATGCCCTGGGTGTCCCTCAAGGTCTGGCTGGGCAGCTCAGCCAAGGAGTTGTTGAAGAGAAAGAGCATGGTCAGGCGGCCGAGGTCTCGGAAAGCACGGCGGTTGACCTGCTTGATGCGGTTATCGTGGAGGAGCAGGCGGTCGAGGTTGACGAGGCCGCGGAACACGTTCTCTGACAGGGTGCGGATGCGATTGCCGTGCAGGAACAGCTGACTTAGGTTGATGAGGTCAGAAAAGATGTCATCCTGCAGAAAGTGGATGTTGTTCTCCTGAGAAAGAAACAGATTTGTGTCAATAAAGTTCGGCAAATAAGAAAAGTGGACTTTTTTTAGTTTTATTTAATTATTTTATTTATTTATTTATTTTTTGGTCTTTTGTTTTTTTTTTTTTTTTTTTTCAAAAGGGTTTTCATGACGTCAGGTTGGTGCGGCTCTGGGTTGTCTGAATGCACATGCGTGTCTCTCCAGCGCTCCTACCTGCAGGTAGAGGAACTGCAGGCTGTAGAGTTTGTGGAATATGTCATGTGGCAGGGCCGTGAGCCGGCAGCGGTGCATGTGGAGGCTCTGGAGCTTCTCTAGGCCGCGGAAGGCCTCTCCTTCCAGCCTGTGAAGGCTTGGATTATCCCCCAGGTCCAACTCCTCCAAGTCCCTCAGCTCACTAAATGCCCCAGCCTCAATCCACGTGATGTTATTGGAGAACAGCCACAGGACCTGAAAGGGGGAAGAAGACATGAATATTCTGAATTTTGCTAAATATGGGCGGAAATATTGATAATCAGTAAAGCCTTCCTCTTTTTAAGAAGGTTTTACGCATTGCATCCAAAAAATAAATAAATAAAAATAAAAATAAATAATTAATCTGTCGACTGCGCTTCCTTACCTGAGTCCCGAAGCCGAAAGAGCCAACTCTGAGCTCCGTGATGCGGTTGTTCTGGAGAAATACGCGCTGCGACTCATAGGGCACTCCGACCGGCACGGCGGTGAAGTTCTGCGCCTGGCAGCTCACAGTCATCGGAGACGGGTAGCACACGCACAAGTGCGGGCACGCCGACACCGGACTTGGTTTACCGAGGACCAGCCACACCACCAAGAAGAAGGAGACACCGCCTGCGGAAGAGAAGGGAAGAGAAAGCGCGCGAGGTGAGCGGCTGCTGTCCGTGGTGCTGAAATCATCCGCCACCGCGAGTCCAAACGTGAGTAAACCAGGAACATTTAGTTAAACTGTGTGATTATTTCATGATAGCTGATAGCTGCTATGATTTATTATTATTACTATTGCATTTATACTCAAATGTTCTTGCCGAAATAAGCGGCTGCACAAACGGCACAGCCCTTTTCTCCATTACGCATTACGCACGGTTCTCTCTCATAGTGCTCCAGCTGAAACAACGAAATCACTTTTTGTTTAACAAAAAGTTATTAACACGCTTCGCATGCAGATTTACTTATACAATCCCAAACCATTGTTGCCTCATATAACTTTTGAGTCGATTCTATATATTCATGCATCCATTTCCTACACACTGACATAAAATAAACTCAAAAGCTTCTGAACTTAAAAATTGGACTTGATTGTGCAAATTGTAATGAACGCCAGTTTTAAGTCTGTGATATCCAAACTGAATGTGAAAAATAAAATAAACTTACTTTTGCAGTTGCGTATGATGGAGCTTCGTCGGCTCCGAAAAATCGAAGAGGTTTCCATCCTGAACCAAAGCCCAAAGCGAGTTAGCCTGAAAGGGCGAAGTAAAGCCTGCTATCTCCGCTGATGCCCTGGTTCCCGAGTCGGAGCGACTGAGAGAGTACCGGTGGATGGCTCCCAGCGTCCCATATATACTCAAGCAATCCGTTATTGCCTACGACAGTGGGCACCACGGAATCTCCTACGTCACCAAATTGGGGTCATGATTGAATGAGGGCGGCAAGAAACGGAAAGAGGCGGAGCCGACCGCAGGGGATTCTCTTACAGAGCTTTTACGCGCGTAAAGGCTGGTTGGAGACGTGCGCTCAGACTCGGTGAGAGGAGGAGACTTTTTTCGACGCGTACAGGAACAAAGAGAAGGAGGGAGGGCGAGAGAGTGAAAGAAGAAAGCAAATTGGGAGGGGGAGAAAGCTCAGGCACGTTGCCCGTGAATGATGACTGGGTGCGCTTTGTGGAGGAGCGGAGGACGGGTAGGAGAGCGCACAGCTCGCTTCCTGGCCGGCTCCCTCAGAGACTCTTATGGTCTGTTTCCGGAGCGCCTCGGCCAGACAGAAAGAGAGAGAAAAGCCTTAGATGTTTGTCTTAGGAAAGAAAAGATGCCCCCGAATTATGATTCAACCAGAAAGTCACTCAGAACAAGCGTGACTGAGTAGTAATTGATGTGGATGTTAATTCCACCTGCTCCATTCATGTTGTTTGTTCAGTAATTATACTCATCACAATCCTTCTGGTGATGGAGATATGAAATCACAAACTGCAAATGCATAGGGCTTATTGGAATTTGCAACCTTTTAATGCAGACCACTTCAGACAACACTTGATATGCGTAAGAAGTGAAAATATTGTCGGTTCATGTTCATTTCTCTTGCAGTATATCTCAAATTGTGAATTAGACTTGTGATTGAGAAATGGCCTGAATGGCACGCGGAGTTGCCAGACTGCAAACCACAGCAGATGCCTCGTTTTCTCCACTTCGAGTCAGTTTTGCTGTGTCTGTGCCTCAAGCTGTTACTGTTGTGTGAGATAGCAGTAATGCTGCAGGAAAATGTCTGTAACAAATCCTCCAGTTTGCCACTCAGTTGATAAAATGAAGGCCATGCCTTAAGGTATGAGGAGAGAAGAAGAAAAGGCATTTTTCTGTTTTAAATTTGGCCCCATGCATGTGTGATATTCATTTTCTCTTTGGTGCAGCTCTTATAAAATGGCAAAGAAATATGAAGAACTGATGTTCAAAGGCTGTATTCCAGTAATAAATTGTGCTTTTGTTGAGCTTTTTACTGTCATTTTGTCAGGAAAAAAAAACAGGCTGTGACCTTCCTTTACTGAAATGGCTAATACTAGTTTTAATATTAGGTATTTTTTAAATGAAGGTTTTACTGGAAAAACGGTTAAATTCTGCTGTTTAAAATAAAATAATGAAGACTAGAAACAAGGCAACCAAATGAATGCATTCCTCACCAGCTAATTTTATTTTCTTTGCCTGATATCATCACATGACGTAATTGTCAGAAGCCTGACATGGTAGTTAACACCAACAGAGTACATGTCTGTGCAGAAAACCACACTTAAATGTCTTGTGTAGCTCCTGAGATATTTTAGACAATGACCTCTGATTTCATCTTGACTTTTGACCGATGATCTTGATGTGATGTGTTGCTGGAAGACAGTCCATTAAGTTGACAAAAATGGTATAAAATTGCTCTTTACAGTTTGAAGATCTTGCCTTGGACAGTACATGATCACCTCACATTTGACCTTTAACATATGACCTTGATATTACCTATCTTGTGAAGGGACTGTCCACTGAGTTTATGTGCCAAGTTAGATTAAAATTGCTATTTGCATTTTGAAGATGTTGTGGAAAATAGAATGTGGCCTCTACTTTGACCTTGACCTTTGATCTATGAACTTGATGTGTCCTGTGTTTCAAGAGGGCAGTCTAATGAATTTATCTGCCAAGTTGGATAGAAATTGTTCTTTGCGTTTTGAAGATATTATTGTTGAAAATAGACAATGGATGCACATTCTTGAACCGTCCATCAGGTGCAAGTGTTCAGCATGTCTACTGTTTATTTACAAACTCTGGAACAACATTTCAAAATTTGCATGTTTCAAAGCTTTGGAAATGATGAGAAACAGTGTTTTGAGTTTGACATCACTAATTTGCAGTAGTAACAATAAATGTTGGAATCATCCCCAGCTGCACATTCTATCCATTCTTTAATTCCAATTTATTTTCCAATTCTGTTGTATGTTTTGTCTCAAATTTGGTGATGTTGTGAATCATGTTGTTAATTAATTTAGTTCATTTAGTTTATATAGTGCCCAATCACAACAAAGCTGCCTCAAGGTGCATCACACACAGGTCTGACCTTACCAACACCTTTGTTGGTTCGTTTCTTGTTTGCATAAAGTGACACTCAGGTGAAGGCAGACCCAACTGTAGGATATTACGCAGGCAAAACAAAGCTGCTTTTTCAGTTGATGTGATTCATCAAAATTAATCACCACCTAATGATGTCATCCTCATCATCCTCACTTTTAGTTTGATGAGACATGAGATAATATTGATTTTTTTTTTTTTTTTTTTTTTTTTTTTTTTTTAGTTACTGGCTGGCTGTGATGGAGCCAGTCACTGATCCACTCATGTCGGTTTTCTCTGCACCCACCCTGAGCTGTTAGCCAGTACAGGAAATTATATATTTGTGATTTAATTACATGGTTATATTTTCACATTTCCAGTCACGAAGTACAAACTCAGCAGTGAAATACATCTGAATTAACACTGTGTCTTTGAGATGTGGCTTTGTTAAGGGAGTGAGCTTCAACTAAACAAAAGAATGAACTTGAACTTGTGCTTGAATGCAGCATTTTATCAGTGTAGCCATTTTTAACTCAACACAGGAAATAATTGTGAAAATTATTACCTTTGATGTAACAGTGAGGTACGAACCGTGTGAGAAAAATAAATCAGCTTTCTCCTTGGATGGCAGCTGTCTTTTTCATGTGTGACACTGAAACAAAATAAAGATTGCTGCTCAAACTGACAGCTATGAGAACTCAGAAGAAGATGAGAGAACTGAACCTAAATCCTTTAGGTTTAGATATGTAGATTCAATCCTGAATCCAGTACGTAGTTATCTGGTACCGGGGAGTGTGTAAAAATTTGGGGTGCTGTGATGAAGTATTTCAGACTGGTGTGAGCCTGATTGTATATCACACATTAAAAAATATTCATGTCTTCTACTGCACACAAGTTATGTCGTGGGCGATGCAGATCTCTGGGCAGAAAACTACATTTCAATATCTCTTGTGGTTCCTGAGATATTTAGCCAGTGAGCTCTTAATTGATCTTGAATTTTGAACTATGATCTTGACATGACCCGTGTTCCTGGAGGAGAGTCCGTTAAGTGTAAGTTTTTAGAATAAATTTGCTCTTTGCATTTTGAAGATGGGGAGTAGACGATCACCTCATATTTTACCTTTGACATATGACCTTGACATGACCTATGTTATGAAAGGAGAGTCCACTGAGTTTATGTGCCAAGTTGAATTAAAATTGCCCCTAGTTTCACCTTGACCTTTTATCTTTGAAACTGATGTGACCTGTGTTTTAAGAGGGCAGTCCAATGAATTTATCTGCCAAATTTGATTGAAATTGGTCTTTGCATTTTGAAGATATTGCCACGGAGAGTAATCAAACGCCTTCAACTCAGCAATGAACTTTAACCTATGACCTTGACATGACCTATATTGTGATCCAGTATTTCAGATTGGTATGAGCCTAATTTGATGTCAGAAATTAAAAAAAATGATCTGCTTCTTTTACTGCACACGTGTCACGTTTTGGGCTGTATTGACTTCCTTTAACAGTTTGGGTTGATGTGTCTCCAGACAAATGTATTTAACAGATTAGTTCTTTTAAGACAGGGAAAATGGGATTGGATTAGAATTGGTATCTGCAAATATCAAAGGTTCCAGGACCTGTACTGTATTGGACAAAAGTGGTATAGTGACATTATTCAGTGATTATTCGAATAATGAGCCACATACTATATGATGCTCTTCTGAAGGAATTGCAGGCAACAGATGTTAAAAAAGGCTTTCTCAGAGTGGAACCTGCTCTGTTGCAGGTAGCCTGTCCTGTCCTTGTAGCCGCCAGGTACTCAGATAATGGGTCTCTAACAGCCTCATACTCACCACTAACATGCCTCTAACATCCTCGTTTGTCCTCGTAGTACCTCGTACACAAATCACCCCTTGCTATTTCTGCTAAATTTTGAACTTCACAAAATTAGCACCACACTCAGTGATGAGCCTCGTTGGCCAAATAATCTGCTTCTAAGAGCGACTTGCACAAAAAAAAATGCATGTTTTATGGATCATTATTCATTGTTCATTATTCGGTCTGACCAGGGCTTTACTCTCCAGTTTACAGTTGGATGGACTGAGACCCCATGTAGATGAAGGGTCTTGTCTAAGGACACAGGCGGGTAGCATGACCAGGAATCAAGCCTGGGTCTACATATTGGATAGTCCAACTCTTTATCCCACCAAACTACCTGCTTATGGCCTGTTCACATTCTGAAGATTAGCCCAGCATTCGCCAACAGAGAGTGAAAAGTTGCTTACATTGACCAGCGGTGAGGTCCACCAGACTCCACAGGAGCTACATCAACAATAGTCAGACAATGCTGATGTTTGTTGTGGTCCCAGATAAATTTTCAACATGCTTAAAATCTTTGACATTCATGCTAAATAACCAGCAAGAGTTGAGCTCCACTACCACTACCTTACCTACGCTAGTATGCTATTACTGCTACATTGCACTCTGCTGGCCAACATCAGAGGCTTGACTGGACACACTACCTTCTCTGGATCCCTTGGGCATGAAGAAATATGGTGACATATGAAGAAATGTGAGGGAATACGTTGAACCTGTCTTGACAACGCACCAGTAGGAAGTGATGCAGTTGCAGAGTTGTGTCGAGTTTATATACGCTGTGTCACATGACACCTCAAACCTTGACTCGGCAATCAGCTCCACCAAGCTATGCTAGCAACCAATGCACCCACCCTCCAACTGTGAAAGATAAACTACCTCCAATAGTTAGTCAGTGGACCGTTGCCAAGCATTACCATCTGCTGAGCTACTTCGACATGCATTGAAGACGAGTAATTTGTACCACTGGAGTGAGCCTGCTATGGTGTGTCAGATTTCTGAGAATCTGCTACATCAGCCAGCATCAGCATCATCATCATAGCATGAATAAACCCTTAGTAATGGTTACTACACATTCCACTCTAAGTACACTTAACAAAATGAAATATATAGTTGTTTTTGTATTGTGGAGCCACGCCCACTTGGGTCATTGTCATCCTGAACACAGTCAAACACCTTTGACTCTTTCATCAAACACATGTATGTGCTGACCCCTTTGAGTGTTTAATTTTTTTTTTGGTGCACAGTGAAGAGCTGGTCGATGGTTCCCTTTGGCCTCCTGGAGCAAATCTGTTTACATGCTTCTTTAGTCTGTCAGAGATGAGTAAAAGCACCTTTCTGTTGTGTGAAACCAATGTAATTTTTCTTTAATTACTACACTGCAGGAGGTCTTCTTTTTTTGGGAATTGGAATAACAGATTTGTACCATTCTGTTGGCAATGAGCTTGTGAGCCAGATTGTGCATGCAATGTAGTTCAAGATGTGGGCCATTGATGTGCCTCTTGCTTTCAGTGTGTTATGTGGGCCAGGTGATCATTTATTCTCATAATTTTGCTTGATTACTCTTCATGCATCTGACAGTAGTGTTTCTGGTCCATGATGTTATGCTGTCCAGTTGGCTTGAATGAAACGGCATTGCAGTTTACGATACACATGTAGGAGCAAGAGGTCTTTGTTGGGCTTGTTTACCTTGTTGGATCAGATGCATTGTACTGTAGGTATAGTTCTTTGTCAAGCATCATTATACTTTATTCCTGACTTGTTTCTTTCTTTCTTCTCTTAAATGCAACAGTTTAGTTTTATGCCCATTTTTCATGCATTGAAGTGAAAGATTTGAGATTTTGTCCATGCACACAAAAAGGCAAATTTTGTTCACAATTGTGAGCACTGCATCTTTGCCAACATAATGTGTCCATACCTGTCTATCACATACTGCTTTCTGCATAGAAAGTTGTTTTTTTTTTTCTCATCATGTTTTCTTACTGCTCACACAGACTGTGCAGGTGCATAGCCAGAGGGGCGAGGAGATTGAATGGCTTCCCCTCTCCCCTAATTTCCTTAGACTAAAGGTTAACTTTTGAAGATGTTTTTGACGTTTTTTACTTATCTAAAATTCTGAATTAAATGGTCTTGATGAGCCACATAATTTTTTTTTTTAATTCATTTAACTTTCTGCATAGCTAAAGTGGGAAATGAAGCAATATTTGTTTTTGCTTTTGTGTGGAGGTCAGGGGTTGGGGATGTTGCCATGAATATTAAAATTATTAAGGGTTTTGGGGATTGACATGTACATTGTGATATCAATTTGGGACAGAGTAAAGGCACAAAAAAGGTGAAAATGTGCAAAAATAAAGTACTAATAAAATGCACATTAAGGAGTATACTAAAGTACTAAATAGCCTGGGTACACACCAACACCACACACTTCAGTGTATGTTTGCATTTAAATAAAATTTCTATAAGCAACCCATCCATCCATCCATCCATCCATTTTCTTCCGCTTTATCCGGAGTCGGGTCGCGGGGGCAGCAGCTCAAGCAAAGCTGCCCAGACCTCCCGATCCACACACACCTCCTCCAGCTCCTCCGGGGGAACCCCAAGGCGTTCCCAAGCCAGCCGAGAGATGTAGTCCCTCCAGCGTGTCCTGGGTCTTCCCCGGGGCCTCCTCCCAGTGGAACGTGCCTGGAACACCTCTCCAGTGAGGCGTCCAGGGGGCATCCAGAAAAGATGCCCGAGCCACCTCAACTGACTCCTTTCGACGTGGAGGAGCAGCGGCTCGACTCCGAGCTCCTCCAGAGTGACCGAGCTCCTCACCCTAGCATATATATCTATAAGCAACCCTAAACACATAATTATATCTATCATGATATGTATCAAGTATCGAGGTCCAACAATACATACATGTCGTATCGGATTTTGAGAAATGATCTAGAGTCCTCGGTTACTTGAGGGGACTTGCATTGTGAAGGAACATCGGCTATGTTGTTTTGGCCATGTGACATGTTTCCCTTGACATTATCTGGCGCACAGGTTCCTGAGTGTTGAGGAACTCAGCGGCTGATAAACGGCAAGGACACACCCACGTTTCACCTGGTTGTAGCAGATAGATAGTTACGTACTTAAACCTGTTGTTTGCCTGGGTGGTTACCATCGAAAACGCGAGGCAGGTCCGCGGTGTGGTGTACGCGGCTGACCTGACCTTTTGGAGATATTGTGCCTTCATTTGAGCAATCGCATAGACAAACGTGGGTGACCGCGTGACCGCCAACCATATCGTGAGCTGGAACCTTCTGTTATGTCATGTTAAGCCGCCCCCCACTTTATGACATCACTTCTACACTAACAAACAAACATAGGTGACCACATGAATCTTCTGGAGGTGTGCAGAGGTTGCTCCTCCTCCGTGGGCTGGCAGAGGCACTGAGGTCAGCATCGTGCCTCCCTGATGAACAGATGAGAAGTTTTGGGGGAGCCACAGCTACGGGCTAACATGTGCATACACACAGCTTGTACAGCAGAGCTCCGTGCACACGCATGAAAGCTGCAGGAAGCCAAATGAGCTACAGGCATAATAAACAGATGAGTAATTTTGATGTGAGTTATTCCACACTGCATGTTGTTCCCTCACACCTCCTGCTTTGTCCTTATCTGGACTTGCGGATTCACACGAGTTTCGGTACCCAGCGACCATCCGGGGCCAACAGCACACAGGCTTCCCCTTCGCACACACCCACTGAACCAGTTGTGCATTGTTGTTTGCATGTGCTGGAACATGACTCTGTAAATGCCAGCATGCAAGTCTCAGTCAGTTTGTGATGTGACAGTCACCCACACAGCAGGTTTTTTCCACTCTGTGGGCGCCGTGATCTTTATGAGTGTGATTAACAGTACATCGGGTTTGTGTAATCCCCACACAGAAACAAAGCGGGGCTTTCCCGTGCCATGCCCACTGCTGCACATCTGCCAGCCCGTCGCCATGTCTGTCGGCACGTCTTCATCTGTCCCATCTGTTTGTCGATCAGACACACATTCAATGTGTCTGTGTGTCTGCGGGCCCCCTGCTGACTGTCTCATTTATTTGTCTCTGGCATCAACAGGTAGAACAGAGATAATAAAGTTGTGTCTGATGCTGGGTTAACAGCACATCACTCTATGGTTTGGCTTCTGTGCCAATTGTCGCGATTTGCATCACAAAACCTTCAATGACTCACGCGTACCTTAGTGAGGTGAGTTGTATTGGTTTAACAAGGCCAGACTTTGGAGGACACTTCTTTTCATTTGTGAATAACCCTTTTTGTGCATGTGATGCATTTCCATCCCAAATATGGAAGAAAAAATAGTGCTCCCCCTCCCTTAAAAAACATAATTTACACCGTCAATGCAAAGCTGCAAATGTGACAGTAAAACCTCCCAACATAATGACAATGTGAAAAGTTTTTTTTTTATTTTTGCAAATTTATTAACAATAAAAATACTAAGAAATCACATAAACATGTATTCACTCTACTCTAGTTTTACATGTTGTCATTATGGGGTGTTGTGAGTAGAATTTTGAGGAAAAAATGAATTTACTCCACTTTGGAATAAGGCTGTAATGTAACAATATGTATAAAAAGTGAAGCGCTGTTAATACTTGCAGGATGTACTCTACAGTAGTACTATTCTTGTCCTGCTAATCACAGGGAGGTGTTGGCGGGGGGGGGGGGGGGGGGGGTGATGAGAGAATAATATGACCAACTGGAATAATGTTGCACATTAACTTCATTTTTTTTTCTAATATTGTTTAAATGTACTCTATGTGTGCAAAGTAGAAAAACATGCTTTAAATTTCTCCCGTTGTTGGCCATCTTGGCTTATTGATTATTTTATGTATTTTTGTTCTGCTTAAGTTCCTTCAGCTTCTCCATTTGTGTTGGGTTTGCAGCTGAGGAGTGTTGCCTTGTTGGTGACCTTGTTGTCTGGTACCAGTGGGGTGGTGGAGGGAGCATCCAGGTCAGTGACTGCAAGCTGCAAAGAGGTGAGTTAGAACAGACTGTTTATTTTTTGTTGTTGTGTGTTTGTTTGTTTGCTTTTATAACATGCGTGTTACCTATTGGTTGTAAGTGGATGAATAAAAGGTGAACAATCTGCTTCTTATTTAGAGATTCCAGCTGTTATTGATTCCGTGAATCAAAATTTTAAATTTGAAATCTTAAGCTATGCTACGTTACTTGGTTGGGAGACTGCTTGGAAACACCAGGACATGTTTGGACATGCACATGTTTATTCATGTATAACTGGAGATGCATCAGGAAGGACATCCAGTGTCAAACTTGTGCCAAATCCCACAGCAGATCTGTATTGGATCTGCTGTGGTGATCCCAAGCAACCAGGGCAGCCAAAAAGAAAAAAAAAATCTATGAGCATGTTTGATTAACTCTGGATCTGGTTAATATTGCATATTCAGTTGTTTATTTATTTATTGTGCAGGGGAGTGGTAAGAAACAGGTCTAGAAAAGTGCATCATCGGACAGCGGACTGTTGGCTGTTGGTTGTTTCTTTTTGAACATGCACAGCTGGAAACGCGTGCACGGGTGTTTCCTGATTCTAACACCGCCGTGCAGGACGTGAGGCACTGAAGCAGCCAATCAGACGCCAGCCGGACGTCCATTGATAGAAAGCCGTGACATGTACTTTTGGAGGCTGACTCAATATCATATTGTTTTGTATGAAAGTAACGACGTCGCTCGCTGACACAATCTGTTTCTGCCTCTCATGCGTTGTCACACAAGCGGCGTCTTTGGCTGCCTGTCCAATTATTGGCAAGAAAGATGGTCGTGGTATTCTGTCTCCCCCTCCCTTCTCTTGTATTGGTTTTGTCTTTCGACCCACCCTTCCTTTTTGTCACTGGTTGTTTTTTTTTTTTTGTTGTTGTTGTTAGTTATGTCCCTCAGCGTCACAGCTTCCGCTGAACCATATTTTGCTGCTTTGTTTCCACACACTGGCACACAATGTGTAGCGCCTATTGAACAGTTCTGTAATTACCTTTTTTTTGTAAGGCAACTTATCTTTTGTGTTTGGAAAATGATAGACACAAAGAAAGACAGCTAATTTTGTGCTATTATGTTTTAATCTAAGGCTCTTCTTCGTGTGTTAGACCTTCAAAAATTGAGTTTTTATAGCAGATCCTTTTCAAATGTGGACATGACCTTTTACATTTTTTTAGTGGTCAGTTTTGGCTTCATTTTCAGAGTGAGAGAAAAAGCATCGAGCAAGCTCGTAAAAATTGATCCTCATCTTAAAAGGGCAGGCCACACTTTAAATCAAACAAAAATAATGAGTTTTTTTTTTATCATGGGGCAATTAACTGAGCAAACAACAACGTGCATATCAACAATTTACACCGGAGACAGCGCGTCTAAAAATGCAACATCGTTAATGAATGAATGGTTTCTTTTTTAGAAATGGTTGAAAAACCAGATTAAAAATTATGTTAAAATCATTTTTTAATAATTACAGTATAACGTATCGCCAAACCTATCAAAAGTCTGACCCTAGTTTTGGGAGGTGGGGTTGGACTGGTTGTCTGCCTGGGTGGTTGCCATCCAGAACCCACGGTGGTTTTGTAGTGCTGATTGAAGTAGCACTAGCACATACACACCATATACTGTAAATTTAGGTGCATATTAGAACAGCTGCTGAGAACTGATGTTATTTCTTTAGTTATTTGTGAGTATTCACAGTGGTGTGAATATTCATGTGTTCACAGTGAGGGGGCAAGAACAGCTGAGATTGCAGCAAACTGGTACAAAAAAAACATTAAAACCCTGGAATGCCCGCATTACACAATGCAATTTAAAAACGAGGCATCACCGCAAGCTCATTTTTTGACTTGGTTTGAAATCATCACATGACATCAGCGACCTCAGATATTTATCCGCCCCAGAAGAGCAGAGAGCAGGCATCTGTGCAGAAAGGTTTTCGATGTTTCCTGAGATATTGTTGTTAGTGTATTTCAGCCAATGACTTCTGATTTGACCTTGACATGACCTGTTTTGTGAGAAAACTGTCCGCTGAGTTTATCCACTAGGTTTGATTGAAAATGCCATTTACACCTTGAAGATATCCCCAAGGACATTAGACAGTGACCTAAAATTTGCCCTTGACCTATGACCTGACATTACCTTTACGATTTGAAGATATCCTCAGGGAAAGCAGACAGTGAACTATGGCCTGACATTACGTTATGATTTGAAGATAACCCCACTGACAGTAGACAGTGACCTATGACCTGACATTACCGTTACGATTTGAAGATATCCTCAGGGAAAGTAGACAGTGACCTATGACCTGACATTACCTTTACGATTTGAAGATATCCTCAGGGAAAGTAGACAGTGACCTATGACCTGACATTACCGTTACAATTTGAAGATAATCCCACTGACAGTAGACAGTGACCTATGACCTGACATTACTTTTACGATTTGAAGATATCCTCAGGGAAAGTAGTGACCTATGACCTGACATTACCGTTACAATTTGAAGATAATCCCACTGACAGTAGACAGTGACCTATGACCTGACATTACCGTTACGATTTGAAGATAACCCCACTGACAGTACACAGTGACCTATGAGCTGACATTACCTTTATGATTTGAAGATAACCCCACTGACAGTAGACAGTGACCTATGAGCTGACATTACCTTTACGATTTGAAGATATCCTCAGGGAAAGTAGACAGTGACCTATGACCTGACATTACCTTTACGATTTGAAGATATCCTCAGGGAAAGTAGACAGTGACCTATGACCTGACATTACCTTTACGATTTGAAGATATCCTCAAGGAAAGCAGACAGTGAACTATGGCCTGACATTACGTTATGATTTGAAGATAACCCCACTGACAGTAGACAGTGACCTATGACCTGACATTACGTTTACGATTTGAAGATATCCTCAGGGAAAGTAGACAGTGACCTATGACCTGACATTACCTTTACGATTTGAAGATATCCTTAGGGAAAGTAGACAGTGACCTATGATCTGACATTACTTTTACGATTTGAAGATATCCTCAGGGAAAGTAGACAGTGACCTATGACCTGACATTACCTTTACGATTTGAAGATATCGTCAGGGAAAGTAGACAGTGACCTATGACCTGACATTACTTTTACGATTTGAAGATATCCTCAGGGAAAGTAGTGACCTATGACCTGACATTACCGTTACAATTTGAAGATAATCCCACTGACAGTAGACAGTGACCTATGACCTGACATTACTTTTACGATTTGAAGATATCCTCAGGGAAAGTAGTGACCTATGACCTGACATTACCGTTACAATTTGAAGATATCGTCAGGGAAAGTAGACAGTGACCTATGACCTGGCATTACATTACGATTTGAAGATATCCTCAAGGAAAGCAGACAGTGACCTATGACCTGACATTACCTTTACGATTTGAAGATATCCTCAGGGAAAGTAGTGACCTATGACCTGACATTACCGTTACAATTTGAAGATAATCCCACTGACAGTAGACAGTGACCTATGACCTGACATTACTTTTACGATTTGAAGATATCCTCAGGGAAAGTAGTGACCTATGACCTGACATTACCGTTACAATTTGAAGATAATCCCACTGACAGTAGACAGTGACCTATGACCTGACATTACTTTTACGATTTGAAGATATCCTCAGGGAAAGTAGTGACCTATGACCTGACATTACCGTTACAATTTGAAGATAACCCCACTGACAGTAGACAGTGACCTATGACCTGGCATTACATTACGATTTGAAGATATCCTCAAGGAAAGCAGACAGTGACCTATGACCTGACATTACCTTTACGATTTGAAGATATCGTCAGGGAAAGTAGACAGTGACCTATGACCTGACATTACTTTTACGATTTGAAGATATCATCAGGGAAAGTAGACAGTGACCTATGACCTGACATCACCTTTATGATTTGAAGATATCCCCACAGAAAGAAGACAGTGAACTATGACCTGACATTACAGTTACAATTTGAAGATAACCCCACTGACAGTAGACAGTGACCTATGACCTGGCATTACATTACGATTTGAGGACATCCTCACAGACAGTAGACCGTGACCTATGACCTGACATGACCTTTACAATTTGAAGATATCCTCACAGAACAGAGAAAGTGACCTATGACCTTTGTTGCAAGAACATGTTCATCCACCCTGTGTGTAACTGAAGTTGTTCTTTGCATTTTGACAATATGGCCTTTAATGTGTTTTGGACGATGATATCTTGTTTGACCTTGACCTTTAACCCCTGACCTTGGCATTACCTGGGCTGCAAGAGGATGGTCCTCAGAGTTTGTCCATCCATTCTGATTGAAATTGTTCTTTGTGTTTTGAAGACTTGGCCATTAATGTCTGTCAGATGATGAACCCAGAACCCATCCAAGTCACACACAACACCAACACCACATCTCCCCACCTGAAGCTAGATCTGCCCCTGAGAAACTACAAATAAATGGCAAATGGACTGCATTTATATAGCGCTTTTCCATCTGCATCAGACGCTCAAGACGCTTTACAATAATGCCTCACATTCACCCCGATGTCAGGGTGCTGCCATACAAGCTGCTCACTACACACCGGGAGCAACTAGGGGATTAAGGACCTTGCCCAAGTTCCCTTAATGATTTTCCAGTCAGGCTGGCATTTGAACCGAGGATCCTCTGGTCTCAAACCCAACACCTTAACCACTGGACCATCACGTCCCACAAATATTAATGTTAACCTATGATGGTTCTGCTTTCAGGTCTTCAAACTCAGATTAACTCTTCTTTGTACCGTTCCACCAGATGCCACTAAAATCTGGCCATAACGTTTTGCGTTATTTCCGTGCACACGTCCGTATCAGTATGATGTCACCATTTAGACACTGATGTGGCAGTTCAGCTGAATTCAGTTTGCTCTCGATTCATCGGCCTCACTTCCGCTTTTATCTCATCCAGGATAATTGTGTAATGCTGCTCGGCCTTACTGTACGTGTTTGCATGCACTCAAATCAATACTGCCACTTTCCCTCCTCCACGCCTCCCTCACTCGCTCCGTTTCAGCTCTGAATTCATTTTTTGTGTCCTTTTTGCTTTTACCAGCCGCATAAAAGCTTTACGCCTGATCTCTGTCATAATAACAGTAGCCGTCGAAAATATTAATCACTGAAATTTTACAAATCAGTTTTTTCCCAACATGATAACATAAGAGCTGTTTTTGTTTTTTGTTTTTTTTCATTATCATTTCTTTCATGTTTTAAACACACCATGTCAGATTATATATATACGAGGTCTATTAGATAATAAACCGACCCTTTTATTTTTTTTTTTTAACTATATGGATTTGAATGACGTGCGATTACACCAATCATGCTTGAACCCTCGTGCGCATGCGTGAGTTTTTCACGCGTGTCGGTGACGTCATTTCCCTGTGGGCAGGCCTTGAGTGAGATGTGGTCCCGCCCTCTCAGCTGAATTCCTTTGTTTCACACGTTGCTTGAGACGGCGCGCGTTGCTTTATCAAAAATTTTTCTGAACCTGTGAGGAATATCTGAGTGGACACTATTCGAGAAATTTAGCTGGTTTTCGGTGAAAAGTTTAACGGCTGATGAGAGATTATGGGGTGTTTCTGTCGGTGTAAGGACTTCCCACAGAGCGGGACGTCGTGCAGCGCTTCCACGCGCCGTCGTCAGCCTGTTTCGACCTGAAAACATCCTAATTTAAGGCTTAATTCACCCAGGACGTCGTGAGAGAACAGAGAAGATTCAGAAGAGGCCGGCATGAGGACTTTATGCGGACATTCCACTGTTTAAGGACATTTTTTAATGAAAGACGTGCGCGCAAATTCGCCATCGTTTCCATGATGACTCAGCAAATCTGTGTGCGCCGCGACAGGAAAAACACCTCCGTGTTGAAAACCATTTGTAAAATTCAGGCGGCTTTTGATGGCTTTCAACAAGTGAGTATCTGAGAAATTGTTTAACAGCTTGGGCATGTTCCAACTTGCCCGTTAAGATTTCCAACGGAGGTGTTTTTCCTGTCGCGACCCCCCGCGGTCGGGTCCAGCCCGACATGCGACTCTGCCCGCACGTTCTTTCATTACAAAATGACCGTTAACAATGGAATGTCCGAATAAACTCCTCATGCCGACTTCTTCTGAAAGTTCTCTGTTCTCTGACGACTTACTGGGTCAACAGAGCCTGAAATGTGGAAGTTTTCAACTTGAAACGGCGAGACGCTGCCGCCTCGAAGTGCAGATCGCTGTCAGGCGTCGTGGGCCGTCCTTAAAGCGACACTACCAGACCAAAATCTCTCATCAGCCGTTAAAATTTTTACCGAAAACCAGCTGAATTTATCGAATGGTGTCCACTCAGTTGTGCCTTACAGTTTTGAAAAAAATTTTGATCAAACAAAGCAGCAGTCTCTGAGACATTCCTAAACAATGAAAAAAATCGATGAGAGGGTGGGCGACTCCTCACTCAAAGACTGCCCACAGGCGAATGACGTAACCGACAGGCGTGAAAAAACTCTCGCATGCCCACGAGGGTTCAAGCATGTCTGATGTAATCACACGTGATTCAAATCCATATGGTTTTTGAAAAAAATAATAAGGTCGGATACTTTTCTAATAGACCTCATATATATATATATATATATATATATATATATATATATATATATATATATATATATATATATATATATATATATATATATATATCAGGTTTGGGGCACTTACATATGTTTATGTTCACAGTACAATTTGAAGTGACACAAACTAAGAATTTTTCCAACCTGCCAATGTAAAACACAGTTTGGCTATGTTCACATGACCACCTGAAATGGCTTGAATGTTTTTTTTTGTTTGTTTTTTTTGCCTACCTATGACAGAGACTTGATCTTTGTTTAAGTCATACAAATGCATCACATTAGAATTTTCATGTCAGTTTTGGGACACTTATATATGGCTATGTTCACATTGTGACCTGAAATGACTTGAATGAGTTTTTTTTTTCCCAACATACCAACACAAGACAAGGTTTAATCCTTTTTAATTTTTTTTAGGTCACACGAACACACCATATCAAATATTTCACAACACATTTGGGTCACTTATATATGACTATATGACTTGAATCTGCTTTATTTATTTTTATTTTGGGCCACTTACATGTGTGGCCAAAGTCTTGCACTGTTTTTATTTTTTAAGCAAACAGAGCACTTCTGCTGTGTCTGTCTGCAGCTAGAGCTCAGAAACCTCTCACTGGCGTAACTTCATATTTTGCGTGATGTTAGCACCCCCTTCCTATTGCAATGTGCATCGTAAAATAAACAAGGACACACGCTCAACTTATTTCAATAAACAGATTCAAATTTCACACTGTCCATTCCAATGTGGGCGTTTAATGCCCCCTACTGGTTGTGTGAAGACTACCACATTTAGCAGCACTTGCTGGTTGTTTGCAGATCACAGTGGGTGATATGAATAACATCGTATTTATTCCTTTCCATCTTAATTTTATCTTGCTTTCCTGCTGTCATTGCTACTTTTCCCAGCAGAAGGTGTCGCCTCGTCCTTTTTCTGCCTCCCTTATTGTGCTGAGGCAACATACAGTACATCCTCTCAAATCATCCTTATCTGCACGTATTAGACTGCGTATGAGCGTGTACACTTAGTAACGCAAATAGCTAATTTTGTATATATTTGCAAAACTTTTTCTCGGCCTGAAGTTATAAAACAGATGGTTCGTCACACCGCCTGAAGCTATGCAGGCTGACGATGTTGCATATTTTATAATACAGCAAATTAAATAGCTAAAAAAGTAGCTGGTGACCTTCAGCTGCCAGACTTGTTCATTTCTCACAATAGCTGATATTGATGCCGTCATCAGTAGAGTCTGTTTCACCTGTGTGTGTAAATGCGTGTCTAAAACTTCACTAATTAACACCTTTAACACTTCAGCTATTTTTTTACACTTCCCTCCTACCACATTTTCAGGTTGTCATGATTTTTTCTCTCTCTCTCTTTCTCTCTGTTTCAATTTCATTTAATTAAAGCTGCTTTTAAAAATGTCTGTAGTGTTTTCACTCATCAAGAACAAGAGCGCAAAGGTGAATTACAGTGAAGCTGGAACTACATGATCCTGCTTTGATATGATGTGTGTCGATGACCTCTGAGAGAATGAGCTAGTGTGGACACACGTGTGAGTGGGTTACTAATAAAAGCTTTGCAGCTGCACGTAAAGGCAGCAATTAAAAGCACATAACGGTAGTATGTAGAAATAGAAAGGTATGCAACATTAATTAGTCAATTAATGTAATCTAATTTATATTGCACAAACAAAAGTCAGCAGTGGGCATCATACTCATTAAAAGCAGGAAGGATACAGCGCATCCAGGAAGTATTCACAGTGCTTCACTTTTTCCACATTTTGTTATGTTACAATCTTATTTCAAAATGGAGTAAATTCATTTTTCTTCCTCAAAATTCTGCTCACAACACCCCATAATGACAACATGAAAAAAATTTTGTTTTGTTTTCTTGTTTTTAATTTTTGCAAATTTTGCTTTTAAAGTCAGCCATGTCCTTTGGATGAACTCTAGTCTTCACTGCTTATGGATCCAAGTAGTTGCTTGTGCATGGCGATGGCCACAACCCAATAAACCACATTGGCTTGTGGGCTAAACTAGGTAAAGGTAGCACACAGAGAGATTTTCTCTGATGGAGTCTGCTTTGCTCCCATATCAGTGCATGAAGACTGCAAACATCTAGAATAGACTGTTGAACAGATGAAATAATGATTCAACATTATATTCACATAAAATTTCACGTGGCTAATATCTTTTTTGAAGAAAAGAATGTCTCAGAAGTATTTATACCAAATTTGGCGCTAGTATCATCAGCTGAATGATTCTTACGCTTGTCTGCTGCTCTACTATGAGGTACCCAAGTGTTGGATCATGCACAGAGAAACGTGCCACATGGCCAAAATGTCATAGCTGATGTTCTCTCAAAATGCAAGTAATACTCCTCATCTGAGTCTCCCTAAGTGCCCATGAGGCGAGGTCCACCCTGGATGGGATGCCAGTCTGTTGCAGAGCCACATTAACTCACATATGCGTAACTCACATTTCGTCTTTACTCACGGTTGACTTGTGGACCCCCAAAAGTTTGACTATTGCATGTTTTTAATCAACCTCATTAACTCACAGTTTCAGATAACTCACGGTTTGATTTTATGGACCCCAACTTGCGTGAGTTAATAAGGTTGACCTGTAGAGACAATTTAAAGTTACTAACCCACCTAACTTGTTGTGGGGCAACAGTGCTAACCACTGAGCCACTGCGCTGCCCTGACACAAAGTCATTCCAGTGATATCAGGACCTACGCAGCTTCTCCAACAGATGATGGCTGCTTGGGAAAAATAGGCTGAAGTACACTGTTCCTCAACTCATGATGGTAAATAGGTAACTTAGTAAATGACGAGTTAGCGGTTTATTTATTATAGTTTAATCTATGAATAGACAAAGTATGGACAAATTACGATAACCCATCTCCCAGATTTTGTCATTGTCTGTGGTGATGATTTACTGCAGACATTGTGATTTTGCAATTAAATGGACTTCCACTACCGCTATCCTCCATCAGGAGCTGGCATCTGCGGCACAGTCTTGGATTGGCCAAAAAATGTGATTCACTCCAAGAACGTCAAATGGACTGAATGATGTGGGAGTTGGTCAGTAAAGCCAGGTCAGCCTGGACGATTACCGCCATCAAAGCTGCAGTAACTTGCGACCAGCAGAAGAGTTTAGCAGTTCAAGCTGAGGGTCAAAACCAGAAAAGCTGGCGCAGGTTTCAGCTCCACCACCCTGCAGTCTTGGGCTACGCTGTCTCGCCCACAAGGATGTGCAGGATCCGGTTTTCAGCCATGTCTGAACGTGGCCTCCCCCTCACTTAAGGATTAAAGGATGGCTCTCATGACAGAACATCAGTGAACAACGGGGGAGTTCTTAACTGAAAGAAAACTGTATCACAAGGTTATCGCCATCATGTGGGTGAGAAGGGGGATCGAACTTAACCGGACACTGGGCAGTCTTGCCTCTGCAAGAGGGTTTTGGTGTTGAAGCCCCATTTCATGACGTTCCTTATTATTTTTCATCCCTCCTTCCTGGAAAATCTTTTTCCCTGCCGCTGGGTTCCGATGCAATCCCAGAATAACTCGGTTAATCTCGTCTTTGTCTGAAACTTAAGGGGTACGTTTCACCTGTCAAACAGGCGCCCAGTTTAGTTCTGTCTATAAATACCCTCAGATGAGACACCTACAAGGTGCTGTGAGTCTTCCTCACTATGTAGTCAAATATGGATTGGAGGAGTACTGACGTCAGACTGACATGCACACTCGCATGTGCACGCACTCACACACACACACACACACACACACACACACACACACACACATGGCATGCATGACACACATATGGATGCAAACGCACACTTACACCAGCAACTATTTCCAGCCTTGGCGCTGATGTCACTCTGTGCTTTGGGACTGCCTCGACAGCATGGCATTATGGGATAGCTTAGGAGAGCTTAATGACTCCATGACTGGTAAATAATTGGGAGAGAGAAGCACACAGAGAAGAGGAGGAGGAAAAAGAGAGAGAGAGTATTAAAGAAGACGCCCCCATAAACAGGAATACCAGTCCAGTCTCCACCTTCACACTTCTATTTTCTTCGCTACACTTCTCACTCCATCTGCCAGTTGAGCAGCTCTCAGGTGATTATGAGGAAGATTTGCAAGATGATGAGCTGTGTGCGTCCTCCTTCTTCATCCACTCATGTCCCATATAATCTGCATGGGGATGGAAGTTACATAGGCACCGTAGAACAAATGTTGTGCATGTAGTAACGCCTGCAGGTGGCACGATGGAGGAGTTTGCATATTGTATGTTCACAGCCTGTCGGGCTGATCATTGATGAACCTGAGGAGTGTTAAACACTCTGTGGTTCCTGTTAGATTAGTGTTTGATCTCTCTCTCATCTCATTTATGGAGGGTGTCGCCGAATGTACAGTCCCCCCCTAAAAATTGGTCCCCCCACCCCACCCCCGCCTTCACTGTGCATGAATCATTTCGGAGCATCAGCAGCAATTCACCCATTATCGCCTCGTTTCTGCTTCAAACTGCACTTCAGTCATCATCTATCTCAGCAACAAATATCTGAAGCTTTTGTACAAAAATCATTTCCACATAAATTCAGCATTATTTCATAATAAAAGGGGGGGAGTGATCAGAGCGCCACAGCAGCATGTCTGAGTCTGACTCTCTGAGTCTGACTCTCCACACCCAAAACGATCAAAGGGAATCGTGTGATTATTAACCATCAGGTGACAGAAAGAAAGTAAAACCTCTTAAATCATTCTAAAGTCAGTTTTAAGAGGAAACAAGGCCGTTTTAAGCAGAAACGAGGCGATATTCGGTGAATTGCTGCTGACGCTCCGAAATGACGCATGCGCAGTGAAGGCGGGGGGGGCAAATTTTTAGGGGAGACCGTACGGTCGGTGACAGGGTTAGTACCTGACTTTTTAAACTCAAAAAGTGAAGAAATTCATACAACAAAATCATTTGTTGGTCAATAAATCAATACTGTAAACAACCTTGTGTGTGTGTGTGTGTGTGTCCACAGCAAAGGTGGAACTCTCAGCATAGTACATTTGTGTGTGCGTAAATCACCACCTCGCTCGACAGAAAGACGGCAGGACACGCCTCTTAGATGATCTGTTAGGCCAATTAACTGCACATTAAACCATATTATTACAAATATTTATAATAAAATGCTAAAAAAAAAAGGACCCATTTGGTCATGCTAGCATTTTAGCACGTTACCATTGTGCCATTGTACGTACCATTGTGTCCCTCAGACGATGCTTGCAACGTCTAAAAGATGTCATTTTCAAGACACATGAATGATTAAATCCATCATAAATCAGTGTTTTAAGCCTTGGTCAGACCATCAGCTACTGTTTGAAAATAAACTTATCAATAAATAAAAATTAAAAACCCCTTCTTCTTCTGTGTTTTTTGGTGGACCTTAAACCAGCTTTAGAGGACCATACTGCTGCTTGCTTTGTGGGAGTGTGTGAAATCACAGCATTAATTATTCTACGTCAATACAATACAGAATGTGAAATGAAAAAAAAATGAAAACAAAATAATCAAAATGTGCAATAAATATCTTAACACTATTAGAAGATAGCACAAGTTTAAGTAGTTTATAGCCTGAAACTACCAGGTTGATGCACTGACTCCAACGGTGTGCTTATTTTTTTTTTTTTATGACAAATGCTTAAAACCTGGTAACTATTCTTCACCTGGGCCAAGACAGGTACCTCTGCTAGCCAATAATAACAATAACAGTAATAGCAAACATAATTAACTATTATAACCTCTGCTTGATCAAAGTAGTCGGGCAAGCAAAATTCTGACTTTTATCTCCATCATATCTTTGTGATGTCATAAGGTAAAATGTAAGTGAACAAAAAAAAAAGTAAAATTTAGGAGGAAGAGTCAGATTAAACCAGATTTTGATCAGCTCCTTCAAGACCCACTGACCATATAGTCAAAATATTCCTAGACATGGGAATACTGATGGAAATGCAGTGAGTGAATACATAGATGACAGATAAATTAGTCCATCACCTCCACTGATGTTGCCAGAAATTAAATTAAAAGAGCATTTAACAATGACAAACATTAAAATGTTATGAGCCTCGAACGCTCTGTTTTTCTCAACACGTGTTGTTTTAAAGTTACACTCAACAAAAATATAAACGCAACACTTTTGGTTTTGCTCCCATTTTGTATGAGATGAACTCAAAGATCTAAAACTTTTTCCACATACACAATATCACCATTTCCCTCAAATATTGTTCACAAACCAGTCTAAATCTGTGATAGTGAGCACTTCTCCTTTGTTGAGATAATCCATCCCACCTCACAGGTGTGCCATATCAAGATGCTGATTAGACACCATGATTAGTGCACAGGTGTGCCTTAGACTGCCCACAATAAAAGGCCACTCTGAAAGGTGCAGTTTTATCACACAGCACAATGCCACAGATGTCGCAAGATTTGAGGGAGCGTGCAATTGGCATGCTGACAGCAGGAATGTCAACCAGAGCTGTTGCTCGTGTATTGAATGTTCATTTCTCTACCATAAGCCGTCTCCAAAGGCGTTTCAGAGAATTTGGCAGTACATCCAACCAGCCTCACAACCGCAGACCACGTGTAACCACACCAGCCCAGGACCTCCACATCCAGCATGTTCACCTCCAAGATCGTCTGAGACCAGCCACTCAGACAGCTGCTGAAACAATCGGTTTGCATAACCAAAGAATTTCTGCACAAACTGTCAGAAACCGTCTCAGGGAAGCTCATCTGCATGCTCGTCGTCCTCATCGGGGTCTCGACCTGACTCCAGTTTGTCGTCGTAACCAACTTGAGTGGGCAAATGCTCACATTCGCTGGTGTTTGGCACGTTGGAGAGGTGTTCTCTTCACAGATGAATCCCGGTTCACACTGTCCAGGGCAGATGGCAGACAACGTGTGTGGCGTCGTGTGGGTGAGCGGTTTTCTGATGTCAATGTTGTGGATCGAGTGGCCCATGGTGGCGGTGGGGTTATGGTATGGGCAGGCGTCTGTTATGGACGAAGAACACAGGTGCATTTTATTGATGGCATTTTGAATGCACAGAGATACCGTGACGAGATCCTGAGGCCCATTGTTGTGCCATACATCCAAGAACATCACCTCATGTTGCAGCAGGATAATGCACGGCCCCATGTTGCAAGGATCTGTACACAATTCTTGGAAGCTGAAAATGTCCCAGTTCTTGCATGGCCGGCATACTCACTGGACATGTCACCCATTGAGCATGTTTGGGATGCTCTGGACCGGCGTATACAACAGTGTGTACCAGTTCCTGCCAATATCCAGCAACTTCGCACAGCCATTGAAGAGGAGTGGACCAACATTCCACAGGCCACAATTGACAACCTGATCAACTCTATGCGAAGGAGATGTGTTGCACTGCGTTTATATTTTTGTTGAGTACTCAACAAAAATATAAACGCAACACTTTTGGTTTTGCTCCCATTTTGTATGAGATTAACTCAACGATCTAAAACTTTTTCCACATACACAATATCACCATTTCCCTCAAATAATGTGCACAAACCAGTCTAAATCTGTGATAGTGAGCACTTCTCCTTTGTTGAGATAATCCATCCCACCTCACAGGTGTGCCATACCAAGATGCTAATTAGACACCATGATTAGTGCACAGGTGTGCCTTAGACTGCCCACAATAAAAGGCCACTCTGAAAGGTGCAGTTTTGTTTTATTGGGGGGGGGATACCAGTCAGTATCTGGTGTGACCACCATTTGCCTCATGCAGTGCAACACATCTCCTTCGCATCATCCGTGAAGAGAACACCTCTCCAACGTGCCAAACGGCAGCGAATGTGAGCATTTGCCCACTCAAATTGGTTACGACGACGAACTGGAGTCAGGTCGAGACCCCGATGAGGACGACGAGCATGCAGATGAGCTTCCCTGAGACAGTTTCTGACAGTTTGTGCAGAAATTCTTTGGTTATGCAAACCGATTGTTCCAGCAGCTGTCCGAGTGGCTGGTCTCAGATGATCTTGGAGGTGAACATGCTGGATGTGGAGGTCCTGGGCTGGTGTGGTTACACATGGTCTGCGGTTGTGAGGCTGGTTGGATGTACTGCCAAATTCTCTGAAACGCCTTTGGAGACGGCTTATGGTAGAGAAATGAACATTCAATACACGAGCAACAGTTCTGGTTGACATTCCTGCTGTCAGCATGCCAATTGCACGCTCCCTCAAATCTTGCGACATCTGTGGCATTGTGCTGTGTGATAAAACTGCACCTTTCAGAGTGGCCTTTTATTGTGGGCAGTCTAAGGCACACCTGTGCACTAATCATGGTGTCTAATCAGCATCTTGATATGGCACACCTGTGAGGTGGGATGGATTATCTCAGCAAAGGAGAAGTGCTCACTATCACAGATTTAGACTGATTTGTGAACAATATTTGAGGGAAATGGTGATATTGTGTATGTGGAAAAAGTTTTAGATCTTTGAGTTCATCTCATACAAAATGGGAGCAAAACCAAAAGTGTTGCGTTTATATTTTTGTTGAGTGTATATATATATATATATATATAGCAGCTTCGGTGGCCATTACTAGTTACAAAATATGATTTTCACTTTTTAGGTTCTTCTGCTTTTAGGGGAACAGATAAATAGGGCGATCACATGACATCTACCTTCCTCAGCCAGCAGAAAAAAATAAATAAATAAAAGTACTACCAGAAGCAGCAGAAAAGGACAGATGGATGGAAAGTATTGGGAAAATACTGCTCAAGGGTACTAAAGTATAAATAATAATAATAATCTATTCACTCACTCCCTCATCTTCAACTGCTTACTCCAAATAAGGGTCACGGGGGGCCGGGGGGTGATCTTGTCCCAGCACTCATAGGGCATGAGGGTTGGTACACCCTGGACAGGACGCCAGCCTATTGCAGGGCCACATATTTAAATGTCCTTGGATGTGGGAGGAAGGAACCCGGAGGGAACCCACGCAAACACGGGGAGAACATGCAACTCCACACAAAAGGCCACCGGTAGGAATCGATCCCTTGACCTTCTTACTGTGAGGCAACAGTGCTAACCACTAAACCCTGTGCTGCCATAATAATGAATTTAATATGAAAAAATGAATCCATGTGACTGATGAAATTGTATCTGAAATTAAATTATTGCTCACTCATGATTTTTGTCTGTTGATTTTAATTGTTGCTGCTCTTTTCACAGTTAATGAATTGTAGGCGATAATCAAATTACTGTATCTTTATATGTAAGCCAGGTTTATTCTACTGTACCTCAGGAAAGGTAATTATCTGCCATCCTTTCAATTACAAACTAAATGTCTCCCTGAAAGCTTAATGGGTTTTGTGGGAGGCAGAAGGATCGAAATTAAAGGGAAATACTTAACTTTATGGGTCCTGCAATTTCTTTTCTCAACATTCTGTGGCAAGATGATAATGTGATTTGGTAGCACTTATGAAGATAACAGGATTAATGTCCTGAAATGGAAAACAGCCACAACTTAGAGATGGAAACAAGAGTTGATAGTACTTTAAATACAATGCTGGATGGACTAAAAAGATACTGTTGGATTTCAGGAGAAATGTTTGTGAAACAGCTGCTCGAGTATTTAGGTGTTCAACTGGTCTTAACTTTACGGTTACACAATCATTTAAGTGTTCGTCAACCAGTGGACCTGTGTCTTCACAGTTACACACACAAGTCATATTCTATGAAATTACACGGAAACTATTGTAGAATTATCAAATCAAATCAAATTTATTCATTTATATAGTGCCACCTCTCGACAAGGTCATCCCAAGGCGCTTCACACAACACAACTAAGAAAAAACAGAACAAACTAAAATAAAAAATTACAAACATAATAAAAGCACAAAACCATAAAAGAGTAAAAAGAATAAAAAACACATAATAACATAATAATGATAAAACAGGGGAAAAAATGGGTCTTAAGTCTTCATTTAAAAGTCTCCACAGAATCCGACTGCCTTATGTGCGCAGGGAGCTCGTTCCACAGAGCAGGGGCACGATAAGAGAAAGCTCTGTGACCCGCAGACTTTTTAATTCCCCCTAGGAACACAGAGAAGTCCTGCACCCTGCAAGCGCAGGGCCCGAGCGGGTACGTAGGGCTTAACCAGGTCAGACAGGTAGGGAGGTGCCGGTCCGTGAACAATTTTATAGGCTAGTAGCAGAACCTTAAAATCTGATCTCATTGGGACAGGAAGCCAGTGAAGGGATGCCAAAATGGGCGTAATGTGACCAAACTTTCTGCTTCATGTCAAGAGTCTGGCAGCAGTATTTTGAACCAACTGAAGATCCCTAATGCTTGACTGCGGTAAACCAAAAAATACAACATTACAGTAGCCCAATCTAGAAGCGATAAATGCATGAATCGGGGTCTCATCGTCAGCCATAGACAGGATGGGACAAATCATTGCTCTATTTAGCAGATGGAAGAAAACAATGAGGTGATCCAGATCCAGATTGGCGGTTGCTCTTGTTTCTGTCTGTGTCACTGAATGCTAGAGTTGAATGCAAGAGAGATTACAGATGGTACACTTTAATTTCAGACTAATTAAAACCAAATGTACCAGTAGTACAGGTCTGGGAGCATGCATCGGAACCACACCATGGAACCACCCACCCAGACATTGTCTTAAGTTACTGGTTTGTGTCCAAGTCTCACAACTATTCGGCGAGACTGGAAGCACCAGGAATCTGAAGCCTTGGACCTTCATTCTCCTGCAAAGGTATCACTATCATCAAACACTTCATGAACCCATAAGCTTTTCCAAAGTGTCTCTCGATCTCAACGGTCGAGAATCCAGACACTTGAAAGTCTCTACAAGTTCAACACTTTCTGATGGCCAAGTCCATGAAGTTGGTGAAAGCCTTGATGACAGCCTCAATCCAGGACCATCACAAACACAGACACTATGATTCCTCGCTCAGCACTCAGGATATCCACTGATTCTGCAAATTACGTGGCAGAGGAAATTAAATGCTTGGATTTACATTTATTTAGGGACCAAACATAATTCAAAAACTGACTGCAGAAATCACAGCATGGTAGATCTGTCTTGAGCTGATCATTCTCACATACTGAGCCAGTGTGCACGGAGGCTTTGAGTTTGCAGGAGGCATCTGGGAGACTCTGGCCTATATTTCGTTTATTTCTTTTTAACAATGTCTTTCTCTGCCCTTCTACTATGAAGCTGTGACTGATGAGGCATCAGGCAAAAGTGTTTTTTGTGCACAGTGTCTCAGAGGCTCTCATCGGGTGGGGAAAGCTTCTCTGACCTTGACTTTGCAGACAATGATATGATATTTGAGGAATAAATGGATAACCTTGAGTGCAGCACTTGAAAAGCTGAATGAGGAATCAGACTGTCTGAGTTTTGGTGAAACAGTCACTTTGTGAAACTTGAGGAGTATCACTTGCATTATGAGGGAACATCAGTTGTGTTCTATGATATTTTTTGGCCATGTGACACATTTCTCCAGGTATTGTTCAGCACTCGGGTGCCTTAGTGCTGAGAACCCCAGAACCCAAGACTGTACCAAGGAGGGGTGGATGCAACATACTGTTTCCATTTCCTAAAGCAAAAAGACTGCATCTTATATGAAGATCAAAGTACTTTACAGTGATGCCTCATATTCAACCATTCACACATTAATGTCAGGGTGCTGCCATGAAAGGTGCTTAACTGCACGCTAGATTAGAATAGATTATATATAATCTTATTAATCCCTTGGGAAGACTCCCTCAGGGAAATTGAGGTTCCAGCAGCATTGTATAGCAGCACGCAGGGTAAGAAGCACACAGAGCATCACACATCAACGTAAAAAACAATTTGTAAATATAAATAAAAATACACAATATAAATCCCAGACATAGTGATTGCTACTGGTTTACTGGCTACTACTGTTCCTCTCCTTCCCATCCTCTGTCTTCCTGTTACTCCTCCTCCCCCTGAGGAAGGATTTGTACAGTCTGGGGGCCTGAGAGACAAAGGAGGCCATCAGACTGCTCGGAGAAACTGGGGGAATTAAGGACCTTCCCCAAGGGGCCCTTAAGGATTTTCCAGTCTGGCAGGGGTTTAAACCGAGGATCCTCTGTCCTCAAGTTCACTGTTTAACTACTAGACCATCACCTCATTGCCTAAACACCAAATTAGCCAGCTGTAAGAGATACCTGTTTATCATGCTTTAAATCAAGTCTTTGCTTTTTGTCTGCAGACTTACAAATGAAACTATAATGAAATGGCAAAGTGCACGGCTGGAAAACAGTTAAATACAAGGGGGGCTTGCAGAACAAGTCATGAAATTCCAACAGTTTTCACTCGATTTGGGCGGAATTGCTGTCAAATTGAACAGCAGACGTGGATCTAGATTTAGGGAGAGTTTAAAAATATACAGCCTTTTTTTCCTGCATTCTCAGGCAATACTGGCAATTATTCACCCTTTCATTTTCTGCAGCTTATCCGGGTTTGGGTCTCTATGACAGCAGACAACACAGCTCATCCCACATTTCCCTGTCCTTGGCCTATCCTTGGATCCCTCCCCCCCACCCTTAACTCTTCCCGGGGGGATCCCGAGGCATTCCAAAGACAGCTGGAAAATATAATCCCTCCAGTGTGTCCTGGGTCTTCTCTGGATCCTCCTCCTAAATTGGATGTGCCTGGAAGAGGATGGCCATAGGTGAGGAATATTGGAAACTGGAAATCATCACTTTTCAAAAAGAATTTTTATTTTCAACACTGGAAAGCTTGTAATTATTCACACAGCAGTGCTCATTAATTAGCATTTATGCAAGAGCTTTTCAATATTTTATCACACCTCTGATTACCGATTGGGAAGGTTTGGGTGGGCGGGGGGGCGGGGCAGGGCAGGGTGTGTGTGAAACCCTCTCAACCTCCCTCCCCCCCCACATCTACCACTGAATGATATGAACTATAAGCTCATTTTCATGGCTTTAACTGAAATATAAAGTAAGAAAAAAAAAACTTTGTTAGTGCCAAAATATATATGGACCTATTTCAAAACAACCAAGAGAAAACCGCAAAATCCAGGGATCCTGTCAGCAATAGAATGCGTCATCGTCACTAATGTTGCCATGATATTTGAATAATATAGTCCCATGTGCGGCCTCGTTAATCTGTGCACTTGGCAGCAATTTTAACAGGGCTGTTGTTCCATACAGACATTTGAATATATAAGTTTGGACTCGGTGTTTGTTTGTTGAGTGGGAGTGGACGCCAAACTTCTGCTTAATCATCCCAGTACTGCGTGAGTGATGTTAAAAGTTAGAGGATGAAAAGTGAAGGTGTATGCGTGTGTTATCACACACACACACACACACACATACACATTTACTCACATTTTCACCTCAACATACACGGATGCGTAAATATTTCAGACTGACAGGCGGTGTGCGTCACGCGGCGACAAGGCTTCTATGAAAAGTCTGAGTCTGACTGCTGAGTGATGCAAGATTGATAAGTAACTCCTCTTCTTTCAGCTCAGACAAACGAGTGGGTGTGTTGAGCTTTCAGGAAGATGGATGGATACAGAATCAGAGAGGTGGAGGGGGGAAGAGACAAAAAATGGGAGCACTAAAGCAGATATTTGAACTTTTTTCTTTTTTCTTTACATGCATGTGATGAAATGGTGTTACAGCAACATCCTGACCGAATGATATTGAGAATTTTGTTGATTTATATCTGTATTTGGTGCAAAGTGAAGGATATTGTTTCGATTTGTCTCTTTCTCCCTAACAAGACCCCCCGTGTCTGTCTGCAGTCTCTCCCCCTCTGCAGCCCAAAGACTGAAAACTCTTTACTGTGCCCGCGTTACTTGCGTGTATTTGCGTCATGCATGAGGTTTAAAAATAAAAGATGAAAGGGGAACAGACGGATGCAAGGAAACAGGAGAGAGAGGGGACTGATGACTGGAGGTGGGGACACTGAGGGAAGACAAGGGAGAGGATTTGTGAGTGAGAAAAGCAGGAGGAAGCGTATTAAAAGCTTTCATTGGTCGCTGTTTGTTCACATTTTTTGTTGTGCAGTTCATTAGGCGTAAACGAGGCACCTCGCGGACTGAATGGCTCCTGTATCCGCTGACTGACGAAGCTCTTAATGAAGGTTGTGGGGAAACTTTCTGGAACCTGGGTGATGGAAAATAATGAGCAGCACCCACAATGACCAGAAATACTGTAAAGCATGAATCACTGAAAAAGTGACTCATTTCCATCTTTATTATAATCAAATGTTTTGTCCTAACAGCAGAACAACTCCACCCACTCCCCTGGAAAACAATCTCCGACCTTTTGAACAAATTTTAAACTTGGTGAGAGCTGCACTTTAGGTTCAATTAAATGAAGGCCAAAATATACAATAATCTGGCGCGTTATATTACTGAAAACATATTTCCAAATCATACAACTGGAACAGTAAAGCTCTAAACATTTTTATCTAATGTCACTTTCAGATTATAAGTCTTACCTGGTGAAAAATACCTCTTGAAGACAGAGAAAAAAACCTATATATAAGTCACACTGGAGTATAAGTCGCACCTTTTTTCTTTATTATCAGTTTGGGACTTTTGTGCATTGTTGTAATGTACTTTTTAATAATTGCCATCTATTCTATTATTATAAGTTTATTTTGTTTAGTGCTTTGATTTGTAGGAAATTTGATTTGTTGTCACTGTGTTCTGTACAGAAACACTATCTATAACCTTAGTGACATGAAATTTGGGGTTCCACAGGGGTTCCGTCTTAGGCCCCCTACTTTTGTCCCTTTATATAGCACACCTTGGGCACATATTGTGGCACTTTTGGATTACCTTTCACTGCTATGCAGATGATACTCACTTATATATGCCGATAACTGCTGGTCATAAAACCACATAAAATTCTTAGAAGATTGCCTTGCATCAGTGAGAAGCTGGATGTCTAAAAACTTCCTGCTTTTAAACTCTGATAAGACTGAAATGATGGTTCTTGGTCCAATGAGACATCGGCATTAATTTGACCAGTTAATGCTTAGCCTCGGCTCGTATGTCATACATCACACAGACAAAGTGAGGAACCTTTTGATCCTACATTGTCCTTTGGCCTCCTCATAAGAAATATTACAATGACTGCTTTCTTCCACTTGCGAAATATAGCGAAGATTCGTCCCATCCTGTCTGTGGCTGATGCTGAGACCATGATCCATGCATTTATCTCTTTTAGATTGGACTACTGCAATGTTCTATTTTCTGGTTTACCACAGTCCAGCATTAGGGGTCTCTAATTGGATCAAAATGCTGCAGCCAGACTTTTGACACGAAGCAGAAAGTTTGACCACATTACACCCATTTTGGCATCCCTTCACTGGCTTCCTGTCCCACTGAGATCAGATTTTAAGGTTCTGCTACTACTGTAGTGTATAAAATTGTTCATGGACTGGCACCTCCCTACCTAGCTGACCCAATTAAACCTTATGTACCAGCCCGGGCTTTGCGTTCTCAGGGTGCAGGACTACTTGTGTCCCTAGAGTGAATAAGAAGTCTGTGGGTCATAGAGCTTTCTCTTATCGTACCCCTGTTCTGTGGAATGATCTCCCTGCGTCAATAAAGTCTCTGTGGGGACTTTCAAGTCCAGACTTAAGATGCACTTATTTTCCCTTTCGTATGGCTAGCATACTGGCATTCTTTCATTTTCATTTTCTGCAGTTTATCCGGGTTTATCTTGATGATCGATGTGGGATTTTTGTGCACTTGTAATGTACTTTTTGATAATTGCCATCTGTTCTATTATTACAAGTTTAGTTTGTTTAGTGCTTTGATTTGTAGGAAAGTCCAATATAAATACTCATTATAATTACCTCCACCAAGGAGGTTATGTTTTTGGTCGTGTTTGTTTGTTTGTCTGTCTGTTTTTCAGCAAGATAACTCAAAATGTTTGGAACGGATTTTGATGAAATTTTGTGGAGTGGTTGGAAATGACAAAAGGAACAAGTGATTAAATTTTAGTGGTGATCCGGATCACGATCCGGATCCAGGAATTTTTTAAAGGATTCTCACCATTGCGGGATAGGGGGAATTTTGACATTCTAGTTTGTAACTCCATAAAAACAAGGCAGAAAGGCTTGCAAACAATTAGGGTGTAACATAGTGAAATGTTCTATCAAACAACAAAGTTTGGTGATGATCGGATCCGGATTCCGAATCTGGTGATCCAAAATATGCAAAAATATAGGGAAAATAGAAAATATGTCAGTGTGAGGTGACAAATGAAGCTAGAGATGCACAACTAACACCAAACTGTAGCTGAATCTGTACTGATTCAGTAAGGTGTCATCAGATTTGATGTAGCTTCAAATGTTATGGAGCTAGATCCAGAAGAAAACCGCCATTACTGAAAAATCATTTTTATACAATAACTTTTGAACTAATAAAGACATAAAAGTGATTCCAAGTTCTAGTGGTATGTTTTCATGGTCAAGGATGTCAAATATAAAGGAAAGAAAAGTGTATGTATCATAGTTTTGGTTGTAACACTGAATTGTTGAATAGATCACTGTGCCAAGGAGGGAATCTCTTTAGGGTCAGTGACCCTATGGCCTTGTTTAGAGAAGTGTTTCATAAATGTTAAAAAAAAATCCATATATTTGCAGTCTAGTTGAATAATAAATTGAATTTTGTCTCTTATTTGTTTTTGTCTATCAGCACATGCAATATCGATATCAGTGCTCAGATGACAGTAGCTTCTGGGAAAGGTGCAAGTTGCAGTAAACTGTGATGCCAAGCGCTAAGGATACATGCTATCCAGTCACAGCAGATAAAACTTTTTTTACAACTGAGCAAACATCATTGTTAGACTTTTTTAGGTTCAATGATTCCATGGCGTGTAGATGTTATGGCGTCAGTGACCCCATGGCCTTGGCGGAGGTTTGTACTCTCTGAGTGCTTCTAGTTATTATTATTATTGATGCATGTGTGATTTTTTTGGTATTTAAGTCAAACCAGAGTATAAGTAACACCTTTTTTCTTTATTGTCGATGTTGGATTTTTGTGCACTTGTAATGTCCTTTTTGATAATTGCCATCTATTCTGTTATTATAAGTTTAGTTTGTTTAGTGCTTTGATTTGTAGAAAGGTCCACTATAAATAGTCATTATAATTGTTATTATTATTGATGAGTGTGTGATTTTTTTGGTATAAGTCACACTGAAGTATAAGTCGTACCTTTTTCTTTCTTATTGATCTGGGATTTTTGTACACTTGTAATGTACTTTTTGATAATTGCCATCTAGTCTATTATTATAAGTTTAGTTTGTTTAGTGCTTTGATTTGTAGGAAGGTCCAATATAAATAGTCATTATAATTGTTATTATTATTGATGCATGTGTGATTGTTTTGGTATATAAGTCACACTGGAGTATAAGTTGCACCTTTTTTCTTTATTGGTGATTTGGGATTTGGAGTATAAGTCGCACAAACTCCAAAGTAGGAAAAAAAAATGTATACTCCAGAAAATATGCTACCTTTGCTTTGCACTTATGTCTATTAGCAATTATGTTCTCGTTCACACAGTCATACAGCTTTATCTGTCCAATCTGGTGTCTTTATAGGATTCCATGTGGTGTGTTCAGGTGCAGTAGGAAAAGTATTGTTTTTGTGATGAATCCATGTCAGATAATTGTTTTGTTTCTCAGTTCAACTTCCAACTTCCACACATAATTACAAAGCAGCTGAACATGAAATGTTTTTAATATGTTTTTGTTTTCTTTTGGGGGTTTTTTAACCGCAGTACATGAACACAACAGATCACGTCAGATACAGTAGCATGCACGTCATACCAGCCACTCTTTGTTTTGTTTTCTCGATAAGTGTTTTTCCAGTAATTGTAGGCAAACTAGGGTGCAAATTTAACCCAAAAACATTGTACCTCAAGGTTCTGTTCTAGGTCCACCTCATAGTCTGATTGTAGCCATGGGATTAACTTTCACTTTTATGCTGACAACCTGCAGATGTACATGTCTGTTTATGCTGGTAATGTCTCTTATTTTGCAAGACTACAGGGTTGTCTGATTGCAGGCTGGAGTGTAACAAAGAAAGAATTTCAGAAATAAAAGACCCAATCTAGGCTCTAGTGTCCCATGTGCCTTTCTGCAAACTTTAAGCGAACTTTCAAGATGCATATCCGGAGATGCAACAGAAAAAAGTTGCACGATGCCCAATTTATCCAGTCACAGCCACACAAGTCCTTCAGAGTGCTTCAGATTTCTTAAGGGTGTCTTGGTGGCTTCCCGCACTTGTCTCCCCCTTGCACAGTCAGTCTGGGTTTGAGAACTGCCTCCTCCAGACCCATTTACCACACAGTAAAAAGTTGTTTGTATCTCTTAATGATTGAGTAAGTGAAGTCCAAGATATATTCAGTGACTTGGAAATGCACATGTATCCACCAATCAAAGCAGATCAACTGCCAGCTTCATATGTCCACATTTGTAATATCTGTATTTTCATTTTAAAACATAAAGTTTTAAAATGTGTATTCAGTGATCTGGGAAAACTTGTAACTCTGTAATTTTGCAGGAGCTCAGACTCTCACCCCCGCTGCACATTTCCCCGCTGTGAAGCGTCCAAAAAGCCGATTACACCTCTTGAAATCCATATCACTGCCCACCTGATCCACATGAACAGGATGTTTTCATCCAGTCAAAGACATTAGTGACAGAGTAGCGGCTCTTTGTAGGAAATTATGTAGATGACGAAAACCCTTCCAGGAGAGAATACTGAGGTGTGACGTGTGTAGTCAGTCCTCATCCACATGCCAGCTTGCAGTTAGGCTCATATATATTTGGGCAAACTTAAATTTTTTAACCGCCGATCAGAGCTTAAACATCTCATCCTCATCTGCTACACGTACAGGTGTCAAAGTCCAACCAAACACCCACAGTGTGACACCTGGGTAAAGGATCAAGCAGGGGATTGTCTGTTGGGGTGAAATACGATGGGATCTTGTGTGTCCCCTGGTCTTTATGGTAACCATGAAAGCCCATCAGGAACCCTGAACACGAGGCCGAGGTTTAATGAAACAAGAAGTCCTCTACGGTGGATCAGGTGGAGGAGATGATGGCTTGTAACCTAACAGCTGTGAAGGCGGATGTAGGCTGCAGCAGGTCCTTAGACCCCCATCGTCTGGGATTTCCCAGCCATCAGACCAGGACAAGGATCTGTCAATGACTGTGTGTTTGTCAGTGTGCAATGACATTCCCATGTTAAACAAACCCACACACAAGCTACTCCCGATTGATCCTGGACGCAGTTTTTCTACGCGTCCACCATCCTGTCCAGGAATCAATCAAAAGACAATCTTCTTCACCACTGAGCGACTGCCATGACGATCAGATGCAAGGTGCAGTGAATGATTGCTGACCCTTCCCATCCGGCTAGTTGCCCTTTATATTCCTTCTTTCAGGAAGAAGACTTCAGAGTTTTAGGTGTAGGACATCTCGACTCAGGAGCAGCACATGTCCTGAGACCATTAGATATTTGAACTCCAATGCAATGGCACTTCAAGGAGCAGTGACATCAGCTGCATGTGGTAGTTTTAGCGCTTTAATAGCCATATTCAAAGATACTAGGGGGTGCTACCGTAGGCCGCTTGTGCACACACACCACCAACCTAGCAACAAGCCTATCTGGACACATTTGGGATCTACGTTTATGCAGATGAAGTAACACTATGGCCAAGAAATGGACAATTAAAAGCATCAGAGTATTTTTGGAATGTTTCGACCATGAATGGGAATACCAATGATGTGGAACTGTTGTCCACAATGGCGAGTCACTGGTACGTAATTTGGCTCTTTTTTGTCGGCCCTATGACACATCTTTACCCACTGATAACTTAATTTATCTTGATGGGTTTTGTGTGGAAATGGGTGACTTGTAACGCCTTGAAGCCATCTGTGATTTGGGAGGCCTGTTTCCTTGTTGATCATTTTTTGTTTCCTTGTGTCCGATGCTGTCAGATGCCCAACAGTTATACCCGGGCATGTCTATAATCTAATTATTTGAAAGATTTAAGAAATTTAACGTAATCTGTAATTTCAGCAGCAGAAATGTCCCATAGCAACAATGCGGACGTCTGAGGTCCGGATGGCCAAAAACTACACAGGTCTCAACTTTTACATCCTGGTTTCGCAAAAGCTGCACGTGAGCACAAGCAACCTATCGCAACACCTTATGGATCTTCGCATGTAGCTATTAAATAATATAGAAGCAGGAGTATTGCTGTTTTTAATATTCTGCAGTTGTATGATTGAATGTGTGAATTATTAATGCAGCTTTTATGTTTATTCATGAGGCAAGTTCCTATCGACATTGTGTTCTGTTCTAAAAGCAAATATCATTTTGTCATTCAGACTTTGACCTTTAATTTGAGGTAATTAACACCACATGCAGAAGGTTTTTTTCTGTGTGGCACTTCAATTTGTTTGTTGGTCAAAAGCATTTGGACAATTGGGAGTTATTTCATAGCCAGGTGTCTGTTCATCACCGCTAAATAGAAGATAAAAAGGTCTAGAGTTGACTTCAAATGTGACATATCCCGTGGAAATCAGTACTGAAACAATTCTGTGCCATAGCTGAAATACGCTTTGAACGGACATCATCAAAACTGACCCGTTGTGAAGGAGACTCATGAAGGAAACCACAAACTCACACAGGACAACTATGAAGGAGTTAAACCTTCTCTGGCTGAGCGGAGAGACTTTTGGCAGTTCTTCACCAGTCACCAGGTTTCCGGCACAGCGGCACAGTGAATTTGTTGATTCATGTTATGAAGCTGATTTGACTGAAATGGTGATATCGTATAACCAATATTGCTTTCAGTGCTGTAAATTTTGTTGGTTTATGCATTTTGTTTTTTAGTTTGACCTCATTTCATTGACAGCTGTCAAGTACATCAAAAAATTTCTCGCCTTCATGTTGCTGCCTCGGGGCTGCGTATACACTTTCAGTACTTCAGATACATGCTGTGAATACTGCGTTCCTGCGTGTGCGTGCAGGCACATGTACAATACTTTCTCCTAAAATACTGAGGTTTGCAGAAACATTCAGATTTATGTTTTGGCAGAGTCTTTCGTATTTGGACAGCATCAACATCCATCGATTGATAAACTGCAGTAAATATAAATCTGATACAGATTGCCTGGATTATGGAGCTAATCGTGTAGTGGTTGAAGTGTTGAAACCAGAGGTTCCTTGGTTCAAATCCCAGCCTGACTGTAAAATTACTAAGGGCCCCCTATATGCAATGTTTTGTGTTTTCCTTGTAGAAACATGGTGTAGTTTCAGAAAATAACAATCAAAAATGCTGTATGACCAGCCCTTATTTGACCTTTTGCATGATTTTTGCCAAAAATAGGCGAATATGACCAATTTTGGGTGGTAAAATATTTTGAACATCTACATTCATCCTGTTGTAGTTTGCTAATTAAGTGATAAACGTACCTACTATTAAAATTAGAGTAAGAGGTTATGTTGTGTCCTTTTGAATAAGTATCTGTTTCAGTCGTTGCACCAAGTAATGATGTCGTACCAGCCAGTTTCATCAACAGATGTCATGTGACTTTTTTGTGGGGGGGGGGGGGGGGGGGGGGGATTTTGAGCTTCTAGGGAACAATTTGTCTTTTGATTCTTCCTGTTGAGTTGATATAATGATAAACCTGCATGTATTATACATCAGTGTCTTTGTATTTTTGTTTGGAATAAGGCAGTACACAAACATAAACTCATTCTATTATTAGATAAGTAAAATTTACACTTTTACTAACCCTACCCCTATCAATTTTCAGTTTGTGAAAATAATACAACTGTTGTCAAAAAACATAACAAAAAAAAAACTTGCATTCACTCAATTTTGAATGTAGACCTTCCAAAACTGAATCAATGATAGCCATTTGTATGGGCTACGAACAGTTTACATTATTTAAGGCTAAAACCTTTTCTAAAATGAGATCAAGTTATTTTCCACGTCCCAACAGCCAGGGGCTGTGAGCATGGACCGAGCCGCCGGACCACCCGCCCTCAACTGCTACCCAATCCTCTCTGCACCCAACCCCCATGGCCCCCTCTGCAGGTGGTGAACCCACAAGAGGGCGGTACCATGTTACTCTTTCGGGCTGAGCCCGGCCGGGCCCCATGGGCTAAGGCCCGACCACCAGGCGCTCGCGTGTGAGCCCCAACCCCAGGCCTGGCTCCAGGGTGGGACCCCGGCTCCGCCATACCGGGCGACGTTTTGGTCCTTGATCTTTTACTGGTCATGGAGGTTCTGAACTGCCCTTAGTCTGACCCGTCACCTAGGACCTGTTTGCCTTGGGAGACCCTACAGGGAGCACAAAGCCCCCGACAACATAGCTCCTAGGATCATCCGGGTACGCAAACTCCCCCACCACGATAAGGTGGCAGCTAGAGGGGGAGGGCAGCTAGAGGGGGCTCATGACCGAAAGAACGAGATCGCGAGTACAAGCAGCCGAGATGAGTTTCCTCCACAGGGTGGCTGGGCGCTCCCTTAGAGATAGGGTGAGGAGCTCGGAGTCGAGCCGCTGCCCCTCCACGTCGAAAGGAGTCAGTTGAGGTGGTTCGGGCATCTTTTCCGGATGCCCCCTGGACGCCTCGCTGGAGAGGTGTTCCAGGCACGTCCCACTGGGAGGAGGCCCCGGGGAAGACCCAGGACATGCTGGGGGGACTACATCTCTCGGCTGGCTTGGGAACGCCTTGGGGTTCCCCCGGAGGAGCTGGGGGAGGTGTGTGTGGATCGGGAGGTCTGGGCGGCTTTGCTTGAGCTGCTGCCCCCGCGACCTGACTACAGATAAAGCGGAAGAAAATGGATGGATGGATGGAGATCAAGTTTTTTTTTACATAAATTTCATATTCGTTTTTACAATTTTTTTCATGTCCATTGCACAATTTTTTTTAATCCTTTATTTAACCAGGTTAGCCCAAATGAGATCGAAAGCTCTTTTGCAAGGGAGTCCTGGACAGTTATAAAGTTTCCAATTCACCTAACCTGCATTTCTTTAAATGTGGGAGGAAACCCACACAAACTCAGGGAGAACATGCAAATTCCACAAGGCCACATCGTGAATCAAACCCATGAACTTCTTAATGTGAGGCAACTGTGTTAACCACTTATCCACCGTGCTGCCCAATTATGATCAAGGCAATCTGTCTGTCTGAATTTGCATAAATGATTTAATTTTCAAATTCCCAAGAAAATTTGACCCTAAACTGATATATTTTCAGTCCAGATAACAAAAGTTGTTTTTTCTTTTTTCCTTAAATGTCACTAAATTCTAACTCAGTCTTCGAACCCTTTCATAAGTACTTACTATCCCTTTGACCAAGAACTATTTGAGAGATGACACGAATGCACGCATGGGGCTCAGGAGCTGACATCTCTGTCTAGGACTACTCAAAAACAAAAACAAAAACAAAAAAAACTGATGGAGGGGTGTGACACATTCCAAGAGAAAACCCATTAACTTTTAGTGACTATCCATAAAACTAATTTTTTCTACATTCTGTATTCATTTAAGTCCAGCTTCTTTCAAACTATCAAATCCAGTTGGCTGGAAATGGTTTGCGTCCTGATCATCAATAAAGATGCTGTAATTCTCCTTCTTCAACTATTTTGATCAGAATCAGAATCACAATCACGTCATTGTCATTATACAGTGTATAATGAAATTGCCCTTGACTCCTCCTTATAAAAAATAAAAATATAAAATATACAAAATATAATACAGTAGTGTTCAGAATAATAGTAGTGCTATGTGACTAAAAAGATCAATCCAGGTTTTGAGTATATTTCTTATTGTTACATGGGAAACAAGGTACCAGTAGATTCAGTAGATTCTCACAAATCCAACAAGACCAAGCATTCATTATTGCACACTCTTAAGGCTATGAAATTGGGCTATTAGTAAAAAAAAAAGTAGAAAAGGGGGTGTTCACAATAATAGTAGCATCTGCAGTAGACGCTACAAACTCAAAACTATTATGTTCAAATTGCTTTTTTTTTTTGCAATCCTGTGAATCACTAAACTAGTATTTAGTTGTATAACCACAGTTTTCCATGATTTTTTAACATCTACAATGATCTCCAATGCTTTAAAATGGACAAAAAAAACAGAGATGCGTGGAAGAAAACGGAAAACAACTATCAAAATGGATAGAAGAATAACCAGAATGGCAAAGGCTCACCCATTGATCAGCTCCAGGATGATCAAAGACAGTCTGGAGTTACCTGTAAGTGCTGTGACAGTTAGAAGATGCCTGTGTGAAGCTAATTTATTTGCAAGAATCCCCCGCAAAGTCCCTCTGTTAAATAAAAGACATGTGCAGAAGAGGTTACAATTTGCCAAAGAACACATCAACTGGCCTAAAGAGAAATGGAGGAATATTTTCAGAATCAGAATCAGAAGAAGTTTATTGCCATTGCCAGTGAACAGGATTCACAGACTAGGAATTTGCTTCGGTACAATGGTGCAACATTAAGAAGAGATAAAATGCTAAGATAAAATATAACATATGTGTCAAAATAAGATAAAATATAAGATAAAAAAAGAAATATGAAATATGAAAGGCTGTGTGCAACAGAAAAACAGAGAAACAGAAAAAACAGTGCAGTGGGAGGAGTGCAATTAAAAACCAAAGTACACTGTCTAAAGAGAACCGTGATAAAAATGATAAAGTGACAGAGTTAAGCTTAAGGTGACTGAGTTATGAGGATTTCATGAGTCTAACGGCAGAGGGGAAGAAACTGTTCTTATGGCGGGAGGTTCTGGTCTGGATGGACCGTAGCCTCCTGCCCGAGGGGAGTGGTTTGAACAGACCGTGTGCAGGGTGAGAAGGGTCAGCTGTGATCCGACCTGCTCAGCCCAGAGTCCTGGAGACGTGCAGGTCGTGGAGAGATGGAAGGCTACAGCCGATCACCTTCTCAGCAGAGGCCACAATGTGCTGCAGTCTGTGTCTGTCCCTGGCTGTGGCCCCGGCGTACCACACCATGATGCAGGAGCAGAGGATGGACTCGATGATGGCCGTGTAGAACCGCACCATCAGCTGGACATGCAGCTTGGCCTTCTTCAGCTGCCGCAGGAAGTACATCCTCTGCTGGGCCTTCTTGATGAGGGAGCTGATGGTTGACTCCCACTTGAGGTCCTGGGTGATGGTGGTGCCAAGGAAGCGGTGACAGACCACAGTGGTGATGGGGCTGTTGCTGAGGGCGAGGGAGGGCGGGGGGGCTGTGGCTTTCCTGAAGTCCATGATCATCTCTACTGTTTTCTGGGGCGTTGAGCTCCAAGTTGTTGCTGCTGCACCAGGTCACCAGCCGGTCCACCTCCCTCCTGTAGGCAGACTCATCCCCATCCGAAATGAGTCTGATGAGGGTGGTGTCGTCCGCAAACTTGATGAGCTTTACGGAGTCGTGGCTGGAAGTGCAGCAGTTAGTGTATTTTGTGGACTGATGAGAGTAAAATTGTTCTTTTTGGGTCCAAGGGCCGCAGACAGTTTGTGAGACGACCCCCAAACTCTGAATTCAAGCCACAGTTCACAGTGAAGACAGTGAAGCATGGTGGTGCAAGCATCATGATATGGGCATGTTTCTCCTACTATGGTGTTGGGCCTATATATCACATACCAGGTATCATGGATCAGTTTGGATATGTCAAAATACTTGAAGAGGTCATGTTGCCTTATGCTGAAGAGGACATGCCCTTAAAATGGGTGTTTCAACAAGACAGTGACCCCAAGCACACTAGTAAACAAGCAAAATCTTGGTTCCAAACCAACAAAATTAATGCCTCGCAGATGTGAAGAAATCATGAAAAACTGTGGTTATACAACTAAATACTAGTTTAGTGATTCACAGGACTGCTAAAAAAGCAGTTTGGACATAATAGTTTTTAGTTTGTAGCGTCAACAGCAGATGCTACTATTATTGTGAACACCCCCTTTTCTACTTTTTTTACTAATAGCCCAATTTCATAGCCTTAAGAGTGTGTATACCATGAATGCTTGGTCTTGTTGGATTTGTGAGAATCTACTGAATCTACTGGTACCTTCTTTCCCATGTAACAATAAAAAATATACTCAAAACCTGGATTAATCTTTTTAGTCACATAGCACTACTATTATTCTGAACACTACTGTATGCAGATAAAAAAGAGATGCACAATGCTAGATGTGCAGTTGTGCAACAGTTCACTGTGTAAAACTGCAGCTGAGGAAGATAAGTGTTGTGTATAACTTAATCATAGTCCATATAGTTCCACCCAGAGTTTGTAAGCTGTGTGTGTTTCATGTCCGAGCAGGGGGATGGGGTGTGATGGAGGCCACGGCTCTGGCGTAAAAGCTGTGTCTCAGACTATTTGTGCTGGCCTCTATTGCTCTGAACCGCTTCCCAGACGGTAGCAGTTCAAACAAGAAGTTCTTCCAAATTAAAAAGTAAAAGCTTCTTTCCTGAGTTGGTAACACACTCTAACATCAAAGATAAATGTGCCACATATCATTTTCTGTTCTCCTTTGCTCAGTTGACTCAGCTGGTAAAGTTTTATAACCATCCAAAGCTTTGAAGTCCAGCAGGCGGATTGTCGACATGCAGAAAATGAGCACGGCCCAAAAGTCTGCAAAATACTTCATTTTGGTAAATCCAAACTTGAGCTAACTGCACTTCGGAACTAGAGGGGCACTCAGTGGAATGCACGTGTCTGCCGAGGTGCAACAGGTTCTGCAGGCCAAAATACCTCAGCTCAAGTGGAGAAATGGTGGATTAGCCTTTAGAGCTCCATCATCACCAAAGTCTAATGGGTCTTTCTTGGCACATGTTCCGTTCCTACCCCTCAGTGAAGAGTTGAGGAAATAGTGAGGCACATATGGTTTCAATAAAACAAAAATTTTTTTTTGAATTTTTGTGGGGTTTTTTCTGATGTTGTAAGAACTGCTCTCGTGTGATCACTAAGATTTATACGTATGAAACAAATTCCAGCAGACTCCAGTATAAAACCCATCCTCTGTCATTTGTCTGAGGTATTAAACGCTGCCCATTATTATGTTATAGTTACCGCTGTTACCAATTGTCTGTTAATAATAACAATAATAATAATAATAAGAATAATGGTCAATCACTGGATTGGTTGTCTTCCAAGGTGGTTTCCATTCAGGACCCCAGGCGGTTCTGTGGTGCTGTGGATGCAGCAGAGCGCAGCATCAGTACATGCTCCCAGACAACTTAACTTGAAGCCATATGCGCTGACAGCACCTCATTAATCATAAATCAGTGTGAGTTTGAACATAACATTATGAGCAGGCTGTACTTTCGCAGGAGGTTGCAGTCATTTAACATCTGCAAGAAACACCTGTGGATGTTCTACCAGGCTGTAGTAGTCAGCATCCTCTTTTACACCATAGTGTGCTTTTTTGCGGGGTGGGGGGGAGGTACAGCACATTCAAGAAGGACACATCCAGGCTGGACAAACTGATCAGGTGGGCTGGCTCTGTGGTTGGCATGAAGCTGGACTCTCTGGTGATGGTAGCAGAGAAGAGAACACTGGACAAACTGAGGGACATTATGGACGATGCCAGTCACCCTCTGCACACCATCATCAGCAACCAGAGGAGCCTCTTCAGCCACAGACTGCTCCTTCCCAAGTGCAGGAAACAACAGACTGAAAAACTCCTTTGTCCCTCAGGCCATCAGACTGTACAACTCCTCACTCAGTGGGAGAAGGAGTAACAGGAAGACAGAGGATGGGAAGGAGAGCAACAGTAGTAGCCAGTAAACCAGTATTGATCAGTATGTCTGGTATTTATATTGTGTATTTATATTTGCAAACTGTTTTTCTTTTTTCACTTTGGATACTCTGTGTGCTTCTTACCATGTGTGCTGCTATACAATGTTGCTGAAACCACAATTTCCCAGAGGGAGTCTTCCCAAGGGATCAGTAAAGTTCTAACTAAACTAATCTAATCTTTTAGCATTTTTTTATGTTAACCATATGAGCGTATGAAGGTATATGAATATGGATGCCTTACTTCTTAAAATATCAGAATATTGTTACCATTTCAAATGCAATCAATGGGACCTCTCTCTCTCTATAGATAGATAGATAGATAGATAGATAGATAGATAGATAGATAGATAGATAGATAGATAGATAGATAGATAGATAGATAGATAGATAGATAGATAGATAGATAGATAGATAGATAGATAGATAGATAGATAAGATAGATAGATAGATAGATAGATAGATAGATAGATAGATAGATAGATAGATAGATAGATAGATAGATAGATAGATAGATAGATAGATAGATAGATAGATAGATAGATAGATAGATAGATAGATAGATAGATAGATAGATAGATAGATAGATAGATAGATAGATAGATAGATACTCGTATATCACTCAATGCTATGGCGCACTACCAGTAAAAAAAAAACCCAACATTTTTTTCATTCATATGAATGGGACAGTGGGAAAGACTGTTGATACACCACATTTCACATTTTGGTTCGTTTGAATGTGATATTTGGTGAATTCCAGTGATTTTGTAATACCCTAATGAAGTTTACGTGCTACATTATAACTCACTTAAATTGAATTCAATAAAATTTATTTATATAGCACCAAATCACAAGAATGCTGCCTCAAGGTGCTTCACATGGTTAAGATCGAACATTACCAATCCACATTTTTGAACCCATGGAGTATCAGGGACTCCATAAGTTCAAAAAATTGGAGTCCAGCTTTTCATTTGATGGAATCTTCATTCACTCAATGAATTTTGGTGTTCAAATGCAATGTACAATTGAATATAACCCACTTACCTTTTTTGCATGGTATGCACAGCTTATTTTGATTTTACTTTTTTTCCCATTTTTAATTTTTATTATAAGCTGCTGTAATGTCTTGGTATTTATGATGTTGTGGCAGCTTTTCTAAAAAAAAATTGCAATGCAAGTTGTAATAGTTTGAGGTGGGTTTTTTCTTTAGCAATGAAAATGCATGAACAAATGAAAAATTGCAAACATATAGTTGCAATCATTATTATTATTACTATTGTAGAAAGCGTTAAAATTAAAGCGAAGTTGTTCCAGTGAGGCATTTTATTGAAAATTCTTCCTTATGTCACTATCATAATTTTTTTTGCTCCTTGATTTCCGTTTTGGCCCCGCAAAAGGGCTCCACTTGACTCAGGCTGCCACATGTCCATGTTTATTTGTGTTTTACAGTGTAACCATTCTGAAACAATCACAAAAGACGTCTTATTTCTCTGATTGACAGTTTTGTTTCAGTGAAGACAGTCACATTATTTTTCATTTTTCAACGTGCTCTGACTGAAATGTTCTCCCTGCAGCCAGGAAAAGAAAAAAAATGCAGCTACACTCCTCTAAACAGTATCTATACAGGCAGATTTTACATGCCGTTCATTCTGTATCCCAGAGGGACGGCATTAAATTGAACCCTGTGGCATCATGATATAAAACACTCTGCAAATGCAAACGGTGTTTTTGAGAATTCTGATAACCTCTGACATCACATCATGGAGAAACAGATTACATTATGAATGACATAGGCTGGTATTTTTTAATATTTGATTAGCATCGGGGAAAGAGTAAGTACTGCATAATTAATACAAATTTATAAAAAGAAACTGCAAATGCTGTCTTGTGGTCAAATCCGGTTTGATGCAGACATTTGAAGAATAAATGCAGTGCATCAATTTCAAAGAGATAAATAATGGATTAAGACAGTCATTATGGAAAGTTTCAGAAGACACAATGCTGTTTGAGACTTGGAGACTGGCTGCTTTCGTCTTTCATGGATTCATCACTCTTTGTCAGTTTGCACTTTTTTTCCCTTTCATAAAAATCCATTCTGTTCCACGCTATGATTAAACCATCAACGGGTTCTGGAGATTGCAAAGTGCCTCAAGAGGTACACTCAGACAAACAAAGCAAGTGAGCAGATCGATTCTGTAAATGGTTTGAAATGTTGAAATTGCACCAAAAGAAGTGTTTTTTCTTTTTCTTTTGCAGAAGATGAAGACACTCATCCAATCAATATTCTTAGGTACATGTTTTTATACTTTTGCTGTTATAAAGATGCTGCTTGTGCAAAGACATCTACATATTAGGATGAAAAGTAGATAAAAACAGACACACACATACTGAAACATATTTTTCTTTCAATATTCAAGGTAATGAAATATTATACTGAGCAAAATGCCAGTAAAAATATGTTGTGTATGACATTGATTTTGGAATCCTTTAAGATATATTGAGAATTCCAAATAGCAGTTTATTTGTGTGTGTGCATGTTAGAGGATTGTTCATCGTCCAGTTCTTCCACATTTTGATGTACAAGTACCTTGAGGAGGTTTCACACAAAATTACAATTACTGTGCATCTTATTAAGTGATGATATTGTGTAATTTATTTGACAGAGGAGCAGCTGGTGGCTTAAACTTAGAAACCCACAAATATTTGACTTTTTAAAATCCAGGCTGCAAACATATTTCTTGTTTGTGACCAATGAGCTCAATATTGCATCATGTACTTAAAATGAAGGTGGTGTTGTATTATATTTGCCTAAAAATGTTATTTTAAAACATGTGATTTTTGTCATAACTGTTGCAGTTTTAATCTCTTTTTTCACGCTGTGTTTTTAATTTCTTATTCTTATTTATTGGCCATTTTAGGTGTGTGTGTGTGGGGGGGGGGGGGGGGGGGGGTCTGAGATTTAGGTACATGTTGGTCACGACTCAGCCATATGGGGTGTGCAGCCAGTACATTCTGAGTTCCAATCCCAAGCTTGGACAAATGAGGAGGGTAGAAGGAGGCAGGGCATTAAGCTTAAAGTTTGTCAAATTTCAGCCAATAAAAAAATAATTATTTTCAGTATATGAGTTGCACTGGAGAATAAGTGACACCCAAACTTGCAAAAAAAAAAAAAAAAAAAAAAAAACATGATTACGATCCAGAAAATGCAGTTTTATTTATCTCTGTTTTGTTTAGCGGTGTAACATATCACAGTTGATCTGTGATCTGTACAGATGTCCTCCCCCCCACCCACAGATTGGCAGGCATAATTCCATTCCACTGTTTACATCAGTGTGATTTTGTGTCGTGGGGACATATTTTTAATGTGATAACTGTGTTCATTTTGATGCAGCTGCAGTAAACTCACTGTCTGATTGGAAGAAACGCAGCTGCTCCGCCCTCACAAGAGTTCAGGACAAAGTGTTCGTCGTCTCTTCCGTGTGCAGCCGTGACTCCACTGAACCAAGCGTAGCACTCGAAGCTCACGCACTGCTAAAGTGGTTGAAAGTCCACAGCTCTGGAAAAATAATGAGTATTCCCAATTATTTCTGAGTGTCTGCTTGCCAGGATCAGTGGATAGGATGAATATATTTATCCAGAACGGGTTATAAATAAAATTATTATTGTTACCGTCTCATCAGAAAATATAGATATCCTCATCTATTGTGGAAAAAAAGAAGTTGAAACTATAAATTCAGTTAAATTTTTCTCTTTTTCTTTTTCTAGTTTTCATGATTTTGACGTTTTTTTTTTTTTTTAATTAACTGATACTGTTCATATTGCAATTTAATACTGCATTTGAGTATTTTAATTTAAAATATTTGGTAAAACTGTACACCTTGTTTTCATTCAGGATGACAGACAAAAGTTTTCATTACTCATTAAGATGTTTTTAAAAATAAAAAACAAAGTAGCATTTGTGTTGTTTTTTGTTTGTTTGTTTAGATTTGTTTGTTTTTTTTGTTTTTTTTTTGCTTATCCAAAAACTGATCTGATCCGTGGCTTCAAAAACCGTATGGCTTTTGTGATCCATGACACCTAGATTTGCTATATTTTTTATATCTTAACATCCAATTTACCAGATGTTTTATGGCTAATGTGAAATGTGTTGTTGTATATGTTGTTACATTAATTAGTAGTATAACGTCACCTGATTAACATGTCGGCGCCGGATTGCACCATTTGCTGGCAGACAAACTTAGCAGGATTAGCTCCAAGACAGCTACATGCTAACGAGCTAAGCTAGCATGGATAAGAACTGTAGAAATTGTATTATACTGGTTAGCTAGTTTGGCTATCCTGATAATAATCTTATATCTTATCTTATAAGTGAGTGTGAGGTGTGTCTGTTTGTGGAACAGTTTACACTCTGGTTTGCAGCAGAGTGTCTCAAATCTCTAAATGGCGCGCGTGTGTTTGGTAGGGAGGCATTTCAAACGGAGCAGGATGTGAGAGGCTTTATTGTGGTTCAGGGTTAATGTGGCTTCAGAGAGAGCGGTTAATCTGATCACACAAACTCTCCGCTTCCTTCAGTATCAGATCCTCCTCCACATAAACGCACAGAAAACCACACGGATGCTCCTTCAGTCAGTCACTGAGTCAGGGCAGAAAATGGTGTGATGCTGAAAAAGAAATGTGTGAGGGGGAGGGAGGGTTGGAGAGAGGAAGATGGGGTCAAGGGAGCCAACAAACAGAGATGGCGAGAGAGGGAGGATAAAAATGGAGAGAATGTATCATCATATGCAGTCATCATTACTGGCTATAGGTTGCTATTTTCCATCGGGGTAAAATAACAAGCTAAAAGTGTTCTCTCCTTATCCTGCCTTCAAGGAATTGTGGGAAGGAGGACAAAAAAATGTTACACTCTTTCCCTCTTTCTCTCCTTTTTGCGTCTCGATCCTCCTGCTCTGTCTCTGTCCTTGACCCTCGTGTCTCCATCCATCGCTCTCTTCCTCGCCCTCCCAAGCTTTCACTTGGAGGACATGGTGTAGCAGCCGTGCTCATGCCACTGCATGTCGCGGATACGCCTTATGGACTGCATCTGGGGACAACGGGCGCCACATTCGTTGAAATGCCTGTAGTCCCCTTTATCCAGCAGGTACTGGCTGCCACGGTAGCCAGGAAACTGGTAGCCCACCCAGCTGCAGAGGAAGAGAGGAGGTGGGGTGAGTGACAGAGGAAAGGGGGAGTGTTACATTTTGAAAGATAGTTGGTGCTTGAGATGAATGTCACCTAAGGCAATGTAGATGTCTTTGATACTGGGTCTCTTCTTCTGGGTATGGATGTCTTCGGTACTAGGTCTTTTCTTCTAGGTGTAGATGTCTTTGGTACTAGGTCTATTCTTCTAGATCTAGATGTCTTTGTTACTAGGTCTCTTCTTCTAGGTTTATGTTTTGGTACTAGGTCTTATCTAGGTCTCAATGTATTTGATACTAGATCTCATCTAGGTGTCAATGTCTATGGTGTTGGGTCACTTCTTCTAGGTCTAGATTTCATTGATACTAGGTCTCTTCTTCTTGGTGTAGATGTCTTTGATACAAGGTCTTTTCTTCTAGGTCTCGATGTCTGTGGTACTGGGTCACTTCTTCTAGGTCTAGATGTCATTGACACTAGGTCTGTTCTTCTAGGTCTAGATGTCTTTGGTACGAGGTCTTTTCTTCTCAGTCTCAATGTCTTTGTTATGAGGTCATTCTTCTCAGTCTCGATGTCTGTGGTACTGGATTGCTTCTTCTAGGTCTAGATGTCATTGATACTATGTCTCTTCTTCTAGATCTAGATGTCTTTAATACTAGGTCTCTTCTTCTAGGTACTGATGCCATTGATACTAGGTCTCTTCTTCTAGGTCTAGATGTCTTTGGTACGAGGTCTTTTCTTCTCAGTCTCAATAGCTTTGTTATGAGGTCATTATTCTCAGTCTAGAAGTCTGTGGTACTGGATTGCTTCTTTTAGGTCTAGATGTCACTGTGTCTCTTCTTCTAAATCTAGATGTCTTTGATACTAGGTCTCTTCTTCTAGGTATTGATGTCTTTGGTACTAGGTCTCTTCTTCGAAGTTTAGATGTCTTTGGTACTCAGTCTCTTCTTATTGGTTTAAATGCCTTTGGTACTAACTAGGTGCCTTCAAGGTCTCAATTTCTTTGGTACTAGATCTCTTCTAGGTCTAGATGTCTTTAGCACTATGTCTCTTCTTCTAGGTCTAGATGTTTTTGGCACTGGGTCTCTTCTTCTAGGTCTTGATGTCTTTGGTACTAGGTGTCTTTTTCTAGGTCTAGATGTCTTTGACACTTGGTCTCTTGGCCTCTGGCATGGGGTGCTGGAGCCTATCCCAGCAGTCACAGGGTGTGAGGTGGGGTACACCCTGGACAGGAATCCAGTCTGTCACAGCGCCACATATAGACAAACAAACACCAGAATGCACACCTACAGACAATTTAAAGTTTCCAGTTCTCCTAACCTGCATGTCTTTGGATGTGGGAGGAAGCCGGAGAACCCATGCAAACTCCACACAGAAAGGTCACAGGTGGGAATCGATCCCATCACCTTCTTGCTGTGAGGCAACAGTGCTAACCGCTAATCCACCGTGTTGGCCGGATACATGTTTCTATGTTTCTATGTGGAAATGATTAGCTGAGATAGTGTCTACATCCATTCATGGCTAAAGATGGGAGTCAGAATGCATATATATATATATATATATTGTTTTTTGTTTTTTTTTGGGGGGGGGGGGGTTGTTTGTTTGTTTTGTTTTTTGTTTTTGCCTTTGTGATCCTTGAAGACAGAAATGAAGCAGTACATGGAGCCCAGAACATAAAGTGATGAAGACACTAAGAGAGAGAGGTTTTAGCTCCAGTATGTGTTAACTGACGCACTTTTTGAATTTCCAAACAAACAACTGAACCGAACTTCACGGAACATGCAACACTTGAAATCAACGTCGGCCTTCATCTGCTGACTTGAAATACGAAGGGAGTAATACACACCTGGCTGGGAAACACCTCTTCAGCCAATATTTCAATCACTTTTGGTTCCTTTTAGGGAATAATTTGAAATGTTGTTAAGTATAATCGTCACTGTCGTGTTCAACAAATAGATGAGCATGCTTCAGTGGGGGCGGAGCCTCTGTGACGTTAAGTTGAGGCATATAGGTTCTTATGGTTTCTCCCATTACCTCGGGGTCGCCACAGCAGATCTGACATGGATCTGCATGTTGATTTGGCACAGGTTTGACACTGGATGCCCTTCCTGACAGGCACAGGTGGTCTCCACCTGGGAACCTACTGAAAGATTAGACGTAACTACGCACAAAATACCATAAATGCAACCAATTCCAAATTGTAGAGTCCTTTATACGTTAGGTCCTTTCATGATAATTTGAGAGATTTAATTAATATCTTGTCTTTTTAAATCTTGAAAGGGATTAAAGACAGTGCACTTACAAAGAAATTGATCCGGAGATTCAGAGAAACAAAATCACATGCAAGTAAGAAAAAAATCAAATGAAACAGAGAAACTGGTTCCAGCTAAGTGATTGATCTGTTTGTAGTTTTGTCAGGAACCAAACCACAGGACAATCTTTTTCCAAACTCTTTCCTACAAGTTTGTGATCACAGCAATCAGAAAGTTGTCAGTTCCGCCGTACCTCCGAGATGGTAGAGGTGTATAGTCCCGAGCTGCTGACGTCTGTGACACCCTCAGTTAGCTGTTAATGAAACGGCCTCTATTCCGGAAAAGCCTCGTGGACAAATGCACTCAGATTGCTGATGATGCAGCTGCCGGGTTTTTTTTTCCCATTTGAGAATGATGTCATGAGTCTGGAAACTGCCTGACACAATCAGGACTTTATGGAGCGCATCTCTGTGATACAGTTGCTGTGAGACTTGTGTAAAGTTTGTAGCCAACACTGTTGGGAAATGTTTAACTTAAAAAGGAGGAGTAGCAAAGAATAAAGGTCATAGAAGTCCTTTTTAATATAACATACTAGCGCGATGCCCGTGGGGTTCCACGGGATCTAGATTGACCCAAAATATATAAGCATGCCACACGCCAAATGTCAGCTCTCCCCAGTTTGTCCGTGATCGAAGTTACTGACTGTACTACTCCTCACTTGGGGGGCAGTAACAGGAAGACAGAGGTCAGGAATAAGAATGACAGGAACAGTAGTAGCCAGTAAACCAGTATTGATCAGTATGTCTGGTATTTATATTGAGTATTTGTATTTGTATTTTACATGGCAGGGGTGGTGGCCAAGTGGTTAGTGCGCTTGGTTTCAGTGCAGAAGGTTCCCGGTTCAAATCCCACCCCTGCCACATTTCTCCACGTGAAGTGGAGTTGCGTCAGGAAGGGCATCCGGCATAAAACCTGTGCCAATTCAACATGCAGATCCACCTTGGATTTGCTGTGGCAATCCCAAGTGCAAACAAGGGAGCAGCCGAAGGGACTTACTTTATTTATATTTATGTTTGCAAACTCTTTTTCTTTTTTTCTGTGTGCTTCTTACTCTGCTATACAATGTTGCTGGAACCTCAGTTTCCCTGAGGGAGTCTTTCCAAGGGATCAATAAAGTTCTATCTAATTTAATCTAATATAATGTACATGCACAGACAGTACACACAGGCCACTTGGCTTTTAATATAGATGATTTACCACCTTCTGCTGGAATGGCGTGAGTCCAGAATTTAATTATCAACGTCCAGTGTTCAGTGTTGTTAGCTAACATCCCTAATTTCTCCAAAAATATTAGTCCTGTCAACTTTCCGTTTTCGCAGCATTCATTCTTGTTCCAAAATACATAAGCATAACAAACGGCAAGTGTCAGCTCTCCCCAGTTTCTCCGTGATCGAAGCCATACACAAACACACACACACACAAACGTACAGAGGCCATTTGTCTTTAAATATATAGATAGGTCATTGCTGTCTATCTGTTGGGAGTTTTGTTAAAACAGTCATTAACAAATAGGAACAGTATGATGGGATACTCAAAATTTGGAGAAACCACCAGGTTTGCAAAACAGTCGTCGGGGGAACTGCCCCCAGAGAGACACGTACAAGAACCGTTGCTAACGAGACAACATGAATTTCAAGCTTGTGTGACAAAACATACATCGATAATTCATTTTTCAATTTCTTCATAGCTGATTTAACAGAACTCCAGGGGATATGCATGAAACTGGCAAATTTCTTGGATCCATCCCCGGTATGATTCAAACTGGCTGTAAAAGACTGCAATTATTAAAATTGTGTAAAGGATTTTTTTTTTCATTTTCATTTGATAAACAAATAAAAATGTCCAAAAGCTTGAGGGAATGGGTATAATCTCTGTTAAGGTATGTAGGAGAAGTACACATGCTATGTTGAAGAAGGTCACTGGTTCAAATCCCACTCGGGCCAGTTAGTGGAAAACTCCACCAACCCAGCAACAAATAGTGACCTGGCTCGCGTTTAGAGCTGGAGATGGTGAAGGAAGCAAAGGGAGAGGCGTTGAGCACTATACCCTCGAACGTCTACTGCCCTGACGGTGGTCAGGGTACAGGACTACCCGTCTAGGTTCAGTTGAAAAATCTAAAATTAGAATCACTTGTCTGAAGAAAACAGAAACCTGCATTACTCACGTTCCACAGCTGACCATGACACTGCCCACTCTGTCGGTGAAACCATAACTCAATAGACTGGGGACATCATCGTCCATGATCTCCATCTTACGACCTTTGAACTCTCCAACCTCATGCAGGCAGATCTTATGCTTCTCGGGATCCTGCAGACGGTGGACAAAAGAGGAAATTGCGCTCATAATTACCAGAGATAATTTTGATGATGAGCTTTTTTTCTTTTTTTTTTGACTGTGGGGCAAATAAATCAATCAATTTACCATACGGTCAGGTCTGAAGGACAGCAGGTAGTCATTCTTCTGGCAGTTGCTCCACGAGTCCCAGCGGGGGTACTCGCCTTTCTCCAGGATGAACATCTCACCACAGAAATTCATCTGCTCAAAGCCCACAAAGCTAAAGGTGGACGGCACAGATGAAGAAAGAAGAATGTGAAACTTTTAAAACAATTGGCCAGCAGGGGGCAGTGATCAGTTCTGGGTAGCAGTTTGTCACTTTGCGATTTATTACATCCACCAAATTCTCAGCGTTTATTTATTTATTTGTCTGTCTTACTGTTAGTAGGATTACATCAAAACTACTCCACAGATTTTGATGGAATTTTCACCACAGATACATATTAGGGCATGGAAGAACCCATTAGATTTTGGAGGTGATCCAGATCTGAATCCGGATTCTGGATTAGGATTTCACTTTATATAGGCTTTGAAGGATTATGTCAAAACTACTTCATGGATTCTCACCAAATTTGCATCAGAGATAGATATTAGGCCATGGAAGACTCCACTGCATTGTGGAGGTGATCTGCATCTGGATCCAGATTCTGGATCAATATTAATTTTATATAAACTCTGAAGGATTACTTCAAAACTACTTCACGGATTCTTACCTAATTTGCATCACAGATAGATATTAGGGCATGGAAGACTCCACTGCATTGTGGAGGTGATCTGGATCCGGATCGAGATTCTGGATCAAGATTCATTTTATATAAGCTCAGAAGGAATACTTCAAAACTGCTTCACTGATTCTGACCTAATTTGCACCACAGATACATATTAGGGCATGATAGAACCCATTAGATTTTGGAGGTGATCCAGAATCTGGATTCTGGATTAAGATTTCACTTTATATAGGCTTTGAAGGATTATGTCAAAACTACTTCACAAATTCTCAACAAATTTGCATCAGAGATAGATATTAGGGCATGGAAGACTCCACTGAATTGTGGAGGTGATCTGGATGTGGATCCAGATTCTGGATCAATATTAATTTTATATAAACTCTGAAGGATTACTTCAAAACTTCTTCATGGATTCTCAGCTAATTTGCACCACAGATTGATATTAGGTCATGGAAAACTCAACTGAATTGTGGAGGTGATCTGGATCTGAATCATTATTCTGGGTCAAGATTTCACTTTATATAGGCTTTGAAGGATTATGTCAAATCTACTTCACAAATTCTCACTAATTTTGCATCAGAGACAGATATTAGGGCATGGAAGACTCCACTGAATTGTGGAGGTGATCTGGATCCAGAATCTGGATCAAGATTCATTTTATATAAGCTTTGAAGGATTATGGCAAAGCTTCTTCACAGATTCTCACCACATTTGCACCACAGATACATATTAGGGCATGGAAGACTCCACTGAATTGTGGAGGTGATCTGGATCTGGATTGACGGATGTCAGAAATCTCTGATTGCTCTTGTTTGTATTGCCGTAGGCACATATATCCATCCATCCATCCATTTTCTTCCGCTTTATCCGGAGTCGGGTCGCGGGGGCAGCAGCTCAAGCAAAGCCGCCCAGACCTCCCGATCCACACACACCTCCCCCAGCTCCTCTGGGGGAACCCCAAGGCGTTCCCAAGCCAGCCGACAGATGTAGTCCCACCAGCGTGTCCGGGTCTTCCCCGGGGCCTCCTCCCAGTGGGACGTGCCCGGAACACCTCTCCAGCGAGGCGTCCAGGGGCATCCGGAAAAGATGCCCAAGCCACCTCAACTGACTCCTTTCGATGTGGAGGAGCAGCGGCTCGACTCCGAGCTCCTCCCGAGTGACCGAGCTCCTCACCCTATCTCTAAGGGAGCGCCCAGCCACCCTGCGGAGGAAACTCATCTCGGCCGCTTGTACTCGCGATCTCGTTCTTTCGGTCATGAGCCAAATCCCATGACCATAGGTGAGGATCGGAACGTAGATCAATCGGTAAATTGCGAGCTTTGCCCCCCTACTCAGCTCTCTCTTCACCACAACGGTCCGATACAGCGACCGCATCACTGCAGATGCTGCACCGATCTGTCTATCGATCTCACGCTCCATCCGTCCCTCACTCGTGAACAAGACCCCGAGATACTTAAACTCCTCCACTTGAGGCAAGGACACTCCACTGACCTGAAGAGGGCAAAGCACCTTTTTCCGGTCGAGAACCATGGCCTCGGATTTGGAGGTGCTGATTTTCATCCCGGACGCTTCACACTTGGCTGCAAACCACCCCAGTGCATGCTGAAGGTCCTGATTTGACGAAGCCAACAGAACCACATCGTCCGCAAACAGCAGAGACGAGATTCTGTGGTTCCCAAACCAGACCCCCTCTACACCCTGGCTACGCCTAGAAATTCTGTCCATAAAAATAATGAACAGAACCGGTGACAAAGGGCAGCCCTGGCGGAGGCCAACGTGCACTGGAAACAGATTTGACTTACTACCGGCAATGCGAACCAAGCTCCTGCTTCGGTCGTACAGGGACCGGATAGCCCTTAACAATGGACCCCGGACCCCATACTCCCGGAGCACTCCCCACAGGATGCCCCGAGGGACACGGTCGAACGCCTTCTCCAGATCCACAAAACACATGTGGACTGGTTGGGCAAACTCCCATGAACCCTCGAGCACTCGATGGAGCGTGTAGAGCTGGTCCAGTGTGCCGCGACCAGGACGAAAACCACACTGCTCCTCCTGAATCCGAGTTTCGACCGTCGGTCGAATTCTCCTCTCCAGTACTCTGGAATAGACCTTACAGGGGAGGCTGAGGAGTGTGATCCCCCTATAGTTGGAACACACCCTCCGGCCCCCCTTCTTAAACAGAGGGACCACCATACCGGTCTGCCAATCCAGAGGCATTGTCCCCGATCGCCACACGATGTTGCAGAGGCATGTCAGCCAAGACAGCCCCACAACATCCAGAGACTTAAGGTACTCAGGACGGATTTCATCCACCCCAGGAGCCTTGCCACCGAGGAGCTTTCTAACCACCTCGGTGACTTCGGCCTGGGTAATGGATGAGTCCGCCTCTGAGTCTCCAGTCTCTGCTTCCTCTTCGGAAGACGTGACGATGGGATTGAGGAGATCCTCGAAGTACTCCTTCCACCGCCCGACAACATCCCCAGTCAGGGTCAACAGCTCCCCACCAGCTCCCCACCAGCACTGAGGCGTCGGACGGTTTGCCAGAATCTCTTCGAGGCCGACCGATAGTCCTCCTCCATAGCCTCCCCGAACTCCTCCCAGACCCGTGTTTTTGCCTCTGCAACCGCACGGGCTGCGGCACGCTTGGCCTGCCGGTACCTGTCAGCTGCCTCTGGGGTCCCACCTACCAACAAAGATAAGTAGGACTCCTTCTTCAGCTTGACGGCATCCCTTACTTCCAGTGTCCACCACCGGGTTCAGGGATTTCCACCGCGACAGGCACCAGAGACCTTGCGACCACAGCTACAAGCAGCCGCATCAACAATGGAGGTGGAGAACATGGTCCACTCGGACTCCATGTCTCCAACCTCCCCCGGGATCTGGGAGAAGCTCTCCCGGAGGTGGGAGTTGAAGACCTCGCTGACAGAGGGTTCCGCCAGTCGTTCCCAGCAGACCCTCATGATACGTTTGGGCCTGCCAGGTCTGACCGGCTTCCTACCCTCCCAGCAGGCACATATATGACAGCAAATATCCTGCAGTATTTAGAGAGTTCAAGCACCATTTTCATTCTGTTTCTCATTGCGTATGGTGTGTATAAACTTTGTTTTTTGTTTTTTTTTTGCTTGAATCAAAAAGCTGTTTCCACAGAGCAGACGTTTCAGTCAGTGTGAAGTGTGAAGTCGTGTGTGCACAAACTCAGATTCTTCAAACTCACCTGCTTTGATTCAGACAGAAACAGCAGTTCTTTGTGCAAATGGACTGAGGTGGCTGTTACTCAGTGACTGTGGCGACAACTCAGTTTATTCATAACCAGTTTCTTTACTGGTACTTTCTCACAGTTACGCTTATCCAGTCGCGTCTATTGTCCAAAGCATTACATTATGATGCTTTGTTGCCTTGTTTTGTAATTCTGAGATGGAGGGTGTGTTCAGGCGTTATTCATCCTGCACAATTCATGCCAATCTTGCCTGCAATCCACCTCTTTACCCAATTATGGCAGGGTTCTCACCAGCACAGTTGAGCATAGGGGGCCCCTATGCTGTGATTTGGATCCCCTATGATTTAACCAGCATAGGGGCCTTTTCTGTTTTGTTTTCTTTTTTTAAAGGGCATGTCACACATTATTTAATGTCTCAGTTAGAAACACAAAAAATGCAATGGCCCTCAAAATGCAGGAAATAGCTCGGGGGATACCCCGGACCCTCCTACAGTACTCATGCCTGCAACGGCCATCGCTCAGTTATGCCCCATTACATTCACCCCTATGCTGTGAAAATATACTGGTGAGAACCCTATATGGGTTGGCTGGGAGTTGGGCATAGTCAGGCACTGCCAAAATGGCAATATATGGAACTGCCCCATTTTTCAGAAAACCTATGTGGGACATCAGAGAGGCTTTGTCCAATTATGCTTTGTTTGGTCACCACTTAAAGGACCCACAGAGCGTAAGCAGTGAGTGAGGTGTCATAGTTGGTGACTGATGTTTTGTGTTTGTTGGTCTGGGGATGGTGAGGGTCTTTACTTCAGACTGAAATCAGCGTCCCCGGCAGATTTAAGGCAGCGCTGCACACAGGCTACTTACGGTAGGTAGTCAACACGCAGGGAGCGCACTCTGTCCATTCCCATGTCACACACATTCATACACTCGTTGATGATCTCCATACAGCGGCTCTGGAAGTTCTCCTGGTCATACACAAACATCTAGATGTATTCAGCAGAGAGGTAAAGAGAACAAGAGAGGGACTAAGAATCAGAGAAGGTTTAGATGTGTTAGGGAAACTAACTAGGAAGATTAAACAGGGAGGAAAGGGGAAGGAGAAACCACAGAGGTGACATCAAAGCCAATGAAATATTGCTGTGTGGACACTGATGGAGTTAAAGACCCAACTGAGAGCTGACGAGGACATCTGTCAAATTGTTGTGACAGCTTTGTCCACAGTGACTGAACAGCACACATGAAGGAATCTGGACTGGTGTTTTTTCCGTCCTCGGTAGTCGACAGCCGCACCCTCACATAAACAAGACTAGCAGGTCTTAGATAATAGACATCGGCCCAGAAGGTAATCTGCTGGTGTGACCATGCTGTGAAAAGGCTCCACATGTTAGATGAGCTGTTTGTGTGGTGCGTTTGTGTGCACTGTACCTTATAGGACATCATGCCCATCTCATATATCTTGTTCTGAGCTGTCTTTCCATCAGGTTGGGAAGAACCCTGTGACTTGTCTCCTCCAGCAGACATGATGACTGAGATAAGATCATGACAGACATGACAAAAGATCAATCAATCAATCAATCAATTTTATTTATATAGCGCCAAATCACAACAAACAGTTGCCCCAAGGCGCTTTATATTGTAAGGCAAGGCCATACAATAATTACGTAAAAACCCCAATGGTCAAAACGACCCCCTGTGAGCAAGCACTTGGCGACAGTGGGAAGGAAAAACTCCCTTTTAACAGGAAGAAACCTCCAGCAGAACCAGGCCCAGGGAGGGGCAGTCCTCCACTGGGACTGGTTGGGGCTGAGGGAGAGAACCAGGAAAAAGACATGCTGTGGAGGGGAGCAGAGATCAATCACTAATGATTAAATGCAGAGTGGTGCATACAGAGCAAAAAGAGAAAGAAACACTCCTGGGAACCCCCCAGCAGTCTAAGTCTATAGCAGCATAACTAAGGGATGGTTCAGGGTCACCCAATCCAGCCCTAACTATAAGCTTCAGCAAAAAGGAAAGTTTTAAGCCTAATCTTAAAAGCAGAGAGGGTGTCTGTCACCCTGATCCGAATTGGGAGCTGGTTCCACAGGAGAGGAGCCTGAAAGCTGAAGGCTCTGCCTCCCATTCTACTCTTACAAACCCTAGGAACTACAAGTAAGCCTGCAGTCTGAGAGCGAAGCGCTCTATTGGGGTGATATGGTACTATGAGGTCCCTAAGATAAGATGGGACCTGATTATTCAAAACCTTATAAGTAAGAAGAAGAATTTTAAATTCTATTCTAGAATTAACAGGAAGCCAATGAAGAGAGGCCAATATGGGTGAGATATGCTCTCTCCTTCTAGTCCCTGTCAGTACTCTAGCTGCAGCATTTTGAATTAACTGAAGGCTTTTCAGGGAACTTTTAGGACAACCTGATAATAATGAATTACAATAGTCCAGCCTAGAGGAAATAAATGCATGAATTAGTTTTTCAGCATCACTCTGAGACAAGACCTTTCTAATTTTAGAAATATTGCTATACTGCTGGAGGTTTCTTCCTGTTAAAAGGGAGTTTTTCCTTCCCACTGTAGCCAAGTGCTTGCTCACAGGGGGTCGTTTTGACCGTTGGGGTTTTACATAATTATTGTATGGCCTTGCCTTACAATATAAAGCACCTTGGGGCAACTGTTTGTTGTGATTTGGCGCTATATTAAAAAAAAAATTGATTGATTGATTAATAAGGTGTGAGGCAGGGTACACCCCAGACAGGATGCCAGGCTGTCAAAGGGACACATATGGACAAACACACACTTATGTATAATTTAAAGTTTCCAATTATCCTTACTTGCTTGTCTTTGAATGTGGGAGGAAGATTTTTTTTAACATTTATTTAACCAGGTTAGTCCCATTGAGATCACAACCTCTTTTGCAAGTGAGACCTGGACAATTCTAAAGATTCCATTTCACCTAACCCGCGTGTCTTTAAATATGGGAGGAAACCGGAGCACCCGGAGGAAACCCATAAAAACACGGGGACAACATGCAAACTCCACACAGAAAGGCCACGGGTGGGAATCAAACCCATAACATTCTTGCTGTGAGGCAACAGTGCTAACCACTAAACCACCATGCTGCCAAATGCTCTAATGTAGAAAATACCTCAAGATTTATTCCACCATTATCACATCACATCCCTAAAAATATGACCTACAAGAAAAAGCTTCCAAAATTGTCCACTGTAAGGGAATACTCAGTAAAATAAGTTTTCAGTTTCAGAAAGTGATTTTAATACCAAAGTAAAAAGTTAAATGAACGATGCCTGTCCAAAGAAAGGATCCAAAAACAGTGTTTTTCTTCTCCGTTCCAGTTATTTGTTCTGAAAAATGGTTGCCTGTAATAATTTGTCTGCAAATATTTGCATAGCTACAGCATTGAAATGGTCAGTGAGGTCCTTTAATAACTGGGTTGGTTGAACTGCAAATTGTAGGGTCTTGAACTATAATCAACATTTTTTTTTCCTTAAAACAAGCAAGACTGTCACAATATTCCTGTATCGATTCATCATATGATCAGTGTTGCCACAGTTACTTTGAAAAGTTACTTTTTTAGTTGCTTTATGCAGTTACTTCATTAGTAGCTTTATGTCATTACTTTATTAGGAGCTGCCGACAACTTGTAATTAATGTAATCAATCTTAAAAATAACCAAGTTAGATTACTAGTTACTTTATTAGTTACATTCAGAAGCTGCTGACAACTTGTAACTAAAAAGTAATGTAACTAATAAGGTAACTAGTAATCTAACTTGGTTGCTTTTAAGATTGAGTGATCAGAAAAGTAACTAATCAGCAAAGTAACTAATAGTTACTTTTCTGAGTACTCAATCTTCAAAATAAGCAAGTTAGATTACTAGTTACTTTATTAGTCACATTCAGCAGCTGCCGACAACTTGTAACTAATAAGTAATGTAACTAATAAGGTAACTACTAATCTAACTTGGTTGCTTTTAAGATTGAGTGATCAGCAAAGTAACTAATAGTTACTTTTCTGAGTACTCGATCTTAAAAATAACCAAGTTAGATTACTAGTTACTTTATCAGTTACATTCAGAAGCTGTCGACAACTTGTAACTAATAAGTAATGTAACTAATAAGGTAACTACTAATCAGACTTGGTTGCTTTTAAGATTGAGTGATCAGCAAAGTAACTAATAGTTACTTTTCTGAGTACTCGATCTTAAAAATAACCAAGTTAGATTACTAGTTACTTTATCAGTTACATTCAGAAGCTGTCGACAACTTGTAACTAATAAGTAATGTAACTAATAAGGTAACTACTAATCTAACTTGGTTGCTTTTAAGATTGAGTGATCAGCAAAATAACTAATCAGCAAAGTAACTAATAAGCAAAGTAACTAATAGTTACTTTTCTGAGTACTCGATCTTAAAAATAACAAAGTTAGATTACTAGTTACTTTATTAGTTACATTCAGAAGCTGCCGACAAGTTGTCCACAGCTGCTAATGAAATAACTGTATAAAGTAACTGTAAAATGTAAATGTTTAAAGTAACTAATAAAGTAATTTTTCAAAGTTACTGTGGAAACACTATATACGATATCTGCGGATGAGCACAATAAGTGTTCTCACTTTGGTATTGCATGTTTTTACACGTGTTTGCTTGTACAAGACTGTCACTTTCATAGTGCCAGAAGAATCACAGTGGTTTTCGTGATCTTCGCAAAGGACCAATGTGCCCCCCCCCCCCCCCCCCCGAAAAAAAAATAAAATAAAATAAAATAAACATTTTAGAGAAATGTTCTCTCTCTGGCTGGTTTGCTGCTGCTGTCATCTTCTCTGTATGTCAGGTTGAAGTTTCACCATGAACTCAGCCACACACACACACACGCACACACACACACAGAGCAACAGTGAAGCAGGTGAAGTAAAGGCAGCGTGTTACTTGATAATAATCGGTAATAATTCCAACAGGAAACTTCAGAGGAATACGCCCAAATTTCCTAGATTTCAAAGCTGCATTCCACATCTCCATTACTGTGAGAGAACATTTTGGATGTACCCAAGTAAAAAGTGAAGCCCATTAATGTGAGTGAGCCAGTATGTTGACTCTATAAAATAGAATCTTAATGTTAATAGAATGTTAATAGAATCTGAGAGTCTATTTTAATTGTCGTTTCTTTATTTAGGATATTTCAATGTATTATATTTATGTAATTTTTTTTAAATTCCAGTTCCAGTGTCTCAGTATTGTTAGGAAATAAAAGTGCATTACACTTTGAAAAGGTATACTTGCATCATCAGTTGCAGAAACTAATTGTAAAATGATATGAATGAATTTACTCGGCACACACAGACTCAAAATAAGAAGGAAAACTCATAAAGAAAACAATTTAACAACGTACCCATGTGCCCAAAAGTGTGTAGGCAGAAGCAAAAGCTAGATATTGTTTATCATCCATTTCTTCAACTGCGTCTACCTGCGTGCTCCACTTTCTGTACGCCCACTTATCTTACCTGTGTCCTGTGTGTGCAGAGGAGCAGACTCTGGGCTCAGACCGGTGATCCGTGTCAGAGCGTGCCGGGCGCTGGGCCCCTCATGGCTTTCATATGCTGGCGCTCAGAGACGGGGGATTATAGAGACAGAAACAAACTCGCTGAGCTCACAGCCCCATAGAATAGAAATACCCCACCATCAAACAGAGAGAGATGTTTGGGCAGAAAGAGAAGTAGAAGGATATGAGGAGATGGAGATCAAGAACACAAGAGGAGACAGTGACAGAAGAAAACAATCAGATGTTAATCATTTTCCCAACTACCTTGCATAACTCATAGAGCTCCTAGTTATTGGGAATAATATGCTGCTGCTGCTGCACAGCATCAGCCAACGGCAGCTGAATCGAGTTTGTGTCTTGAAGGCAGCAGCAGGAGGTTGTTGATGTATATACGCATACAAGTGTTTGTCATGAGTTTTAATTAAAGCTATTATTCTTATTAATTTAGATTTCTATAGCACCTTTCAAGGAAGCCAAGGTCACTTTGCACAGAATAAACAGGCCGGCGTTAATCACTGTCTTTGAATGAATGAATGAATGAATGAAAACTGTTTATTTCGAACATTTGATACAACAACAATTACAAGATAGATCAGTAAAGACAACAACAAAAAAGTTCCTACTGTGTACCCAACATGTCCGAAAAGGGGTAGGGTGAAGCATCAGCTTATTTATCCCTACCCCTTCTTCCCCACAACCAGTAATACCCTTTGCCACATATACACATAGATTCCTACACACCTAAACCGATATCAATATATATATATATATACATATACATATACATACACATATATATATACATACACACATCAACATACATACACATATACATACACATATATACACATATACATATATACACATATATATACACAAACATAAATATACACCTACACATACCTACTTACATACAAAATACTATATATTTACAAGCCGAAGCAAAAAACAAAAACACCCTAACCCTCATTACCCTTCCTCCTCCCTATACCTAGAAAAAACCATATTTTTGTACCGCTGTTTGAACTGGTTCATGCTTGGACATTGCTTGAGCCCCACTCCCAATCTGTTCCACATCCTCACCCCACAGACAGAAATACAGAAACCTTTTAATGTTGTTCGTGCCCACTGATGCTTTAAATTAAATTTCCCCCTCAGACTGTAATCCCCTGATCTGTTAAAAAACATATTTTTAATATTTGCTGGAAGTAAATTGTTTATTGCTTTATACACAATTTGTACTGTTTGAAAATGAACCAAGTCTGTGAATTTTAAGAATTTGGATTGTAAAAATAGTGGATTTGTATGATCTCTATAGCCAGTATTATGAATAATTCTTATAGCTCTTTTCTGCATTACTGATAGTGATTGTGTTGTACCTTTATAAGTATTACCCCATACCTCTGCACATACCTCTTCAAGCAACCTTCAGGAGAAGAAACTTTCTTTTAGTGCAGCAGCTAAGAGAATATTTAGAGCAAAATCGTGCAAATGGTGATACAAGCACCAAAGTTGGCACAAATACTCCTTAGACATTACTCTTTTGAAAAAAATGACTGGCCACTTGAATTTTTAATAGGCGACCAGGTAGGGGTCAACTGAATGATCAAGAGTTATAGGGTAAAAACAGCAAAAATGGTGACAAAGGTCAGTTTCAGTTTGTACAGGGGTCAAAAGTAAAAGTTCCTTCAATTTTGGTTAAAAAAAATTATGCAAATTATTAGTTAACAGGGTTTTAAAAAGGAATAGTTTGGACGATGTATCGTGCTTAGTTATCATGTTACAAGGTAACATATGTCATATGTCTGATGAGTGGACATGATGAATGTATTTATCCAGAAATGGTTGGAAATAAAATTATTATTGTTACATGTCACCAGACAATGTAAGCTCAGATCACTTTTTCTGTCTTATTTTTTCTTATCTCTTTTATACTTTTCATGATTTTGATAGACTATTTTTTAAAATTCACTGTTACTGTTCATATTGCAGTTTAATACAATAACTAAGTAGTTATTTTTAAAAAATACAATAAACAAAACTGTGATCGACACAGAGTGCACGCCTCTCCATAACTTTTAACCTTTTTCTTATGGTGAATTCTGGGGGGAACTGTGTAGTGGTCATTCTCCATCTTTTGACACAATTCACCATAACCAGCCTCGGTCAGCTCTCTGAGCTGTTAACACACCCAGCAGACAATGCGTTCCATGTCTGACGGGTATTAACACCCCGAGGTGCGCATTTGTATTCCACGCAGACGAAGGTCTCATGTCTGAGAATGTTTCCTGCTTGGCCTTACATTACATTACTAACTATAACTATCTTATTTTCTTTATTTACAATTTTATTTTACATGGTGTAGATTTTTTAATGATTCAACAGTTTATGAGTTGTTTTAAAGATAACATATAGTACCTAAGTTCTTAGGTTTCCATTTGATAGCAAATAGATTATGCTTTTTATTTTCCTATAGTATGCTAGCAGAGTTACTTTAGATAGATACCAATACACATTGCATCATACCTTCTGTTTCTATAATAAAATAGCAGATTTATAGCTTAGCTTACTAACTATAATTTAATTTTACTACTAGTCTACATACTAAATTACCTATACTACAGTCTTCTTCTGTATTAATAATTAGGTTTTAATACCTATTCCTGTATATTATATAGTAGCATGTTTATTGTATATGTTGTTTATTACCCTTAATATTTAAATATACATTTTATATATATGATGTCTTATCTTTCTTATGTCTTATTATTTATTATTATATATACCTTTTTCTTGAGCAGCTTGGGTGGGTAGGAAGAGTTCCCATGGGATAAAAAAAAGCTTTTCAACCTACCATCCCTGGTTCTCTAGACCATGCAGGCACCTACGTGGCTCTACTCTACTGTTTTCTACTCTTCTATTTTACTCTTCCTTTTTAGATATTTAGATATACCTTAGTATACTAGCATAGTTTCACCTTAGAACTGGAATATAATATATAAGATATACCTTATTGAATTTTCATGTGTAACAACACTCAGTCAGCTCAGACAAACCGCAGGTGGCGAACGATTGCATGTTCTCTGTTATATACAAATAATGCTGTTTCCTGATCAGATGCCTCACATGCTGCTGTTCCTGCCTGTGCAGAACTTTGTAAAACGGTGTCTTATCCAAACTGTAGCTTTTGTGATCTGTGACACCCCTTGCTGACAGGGTAACTATCTATGACACCAATGGCAGGAGTTGGTCTGCCACAGAAACTGCCACGCCCTCCATATACGATCATTGGGCGAACCAGAACTAAAACAGGTGTGTCCGCCCACAGAGACCTGGCCACTTCCAGGTCTTTACACTTCAGATCTTACAGCTGTGGCAAGGTGGAGTTTTCCAATCTCCCTCGACTGCAGTGGTTGATAGTCGTCCTTAGTGGGAAAAGAACGTTTCATATCATTGTAAGTACAGTAGTGTTCGGAATAATAGTAGTGCTATGTGACTAAAAAGATTAATCCAGGTTTTGAGTATATTTCTTATTGTTACATGGGAAACAAGGTACCAGTAGATTCAGTAGATTCTCACAAATCCAACAAGACCAAGCATTCATGATATGCACAGTCTTAAGGCTATGAAATTGGGCTATTAGTAAAAAAAAAAAAAAAAAGTAGAAAAGGGGGTGTTCACAATAATAGTAGTGTGGCATTCAGTCAGTGAGTTCATCAATTTTGTGGAACAAACAGGTGTGAATCAGGTGTCCCCTATGTAAGGATGAAGCCAGCACCTGTTGAACATGCTTTTCTCTTTGAAAGCCTGAGGAAAATGGGACGTTCAAGACATTGTTCAGAAGAACAGCGTAGTTTGATTAAAAAGTTGATTGGAGAGGGGAAAACTTATATGCAGATGCAAAAAAATGATAGGCTGTTCATCTACAATGATCTCCAATGCTTTAAAATGGACAAAAAAAACAGTGATGCATGGAAGAAAACGGAAAACAACAATCAAAATGGATAGAAGAATAACCAGAATGGCAAAGGCTCACCCATTGATCAGCTCCAGGATGATCAAAGACAGTCTGGAGTTACCTGTAAGTGCTGTGACAGTTAGAAGACGCCTGTGTGAAGCTAATTTATTTGCAAGAATCCCCCGCAAAGTCCCTCTGTTAAATAAAAGACATGCAGAAGAGGTTAAAATTTTCCAAAGAACACATCAACTGGCCTAAAGAGAAATGGAGGAATATTTTGTGGACTGATGAGAGTAAAATTGTTCTTTTTGGGTTCAAGGGCCGCAGACAGTTTGTGAGACGACCCCCAAACTCTGAATTCAAGCCACAGTTCACAGTGAAGACAGTGAAGCATGAAGCATCATGATATGGGCATGTTTCTCCTACTATGGTGTTGGGCCTATATATCTCATACCAGGTATCATGGATCAGTTTGGATATGTCAAAATACTTGATGAGGTCATGTTGCCTTATGCTGAAGAGGACATGCCCTTGAAATGGGTGTTTCAACAAGACAATGACCCCAAGCACACTAGTAAACCAGCAAAATCTTGGTTCCAAACCAACAAAATTAATGCCTCGCAGATGTGAAGAAATCATGGAAAACTGTGGTTATACAACTAAATACTAGTTTAGTGATTCACAGGATTGCTAAAAAAAAGCAATTTGAACATAATAGTTTTGAGTTTGTAGCATCAACAGCAGATGCTACTATTATTGTGAACACCCCCTTTTTCTACTTTTTTTACTAATAGCCCAATTTCATAGCCTTAAGAGTGTGCATATCATGAATGCTTGGTCTTGTTGGATTTGTGAGAATCTACTGAATCTACTGGTACCTTGTTTCCCATGTAACAATAAGAAATATACTCAAAACCTGGATTAAACTTTTTAGTCACATAGGAATACTATTATTCTGAACACTACTGTAAGTCCCTTCGGCGTCACCACATATTGATTTGACACAAGTTTTATGCCGGATGCCCTTCCTAACAGAACTCCACATTACATGGAGAAATGTGGCAGGGGCGGGGCTTGAACCGGTGTCGCCCACCGAACGCTCCCCCCCCCCCCCAAAAAAAAATCCGTCCAGCTTTTGCATCTGCGCATGTGTCATTAGCCGCGGTTCACAGATTAAAACCTCGTTTCTCCTCCAAACTGCCTCCAGTCATCATATATCTCAGTGACAGATAACCTTAGCTTTTGTACAGCAATCATTTCCACATAAATCCAGCATTATTTCATCATAAAAGACAGATGAAGCGATCAGAGCACCGTGGCTAAATGAGATGCTAGCTGATGCGTTCACTGTGCATCGGCCATTTCAAAGCATTGCAGAATTTCACAGTTTCTGCTTAAAAATGCCTTGTTTCTGCTTAAAACTCACTTTAGAATGATTTAAGAGGTTTTACCTTTATCATTTGATGGTTAACAATCCCATTAATCCATTTGATTGCTTTGGGTGAAGAGATTCCATCTCAGATGTGCTGCTGTGGTCCAAAATGATGCCTGTGTGGATGCAAAAGGCAGACAGACCTTCTTCACTGAAACCACAAGCACTAACCGCTGGTCTGTATCATAAAAGAAGAAAAAATGGACGTTGAATTTCTTGATAATTATTTTACAAAACTGGTGGTGGTGTTGGGGTGGGGAGACCATGTTCTATACATATACTACAAGTATATTCCTCTTGGACACCTCCGTATCATCTCTATCTTCTCTGCTTTGCTCCAGTCTGCAGTTCAGTCGATGATTTGCCGAAATTTTTCAGATGATTCCTTCAAGGCTGCCTGGTTGGACTGAGGACAAAAAATAAAAATAGTTATTATTAATGATGGCATCTTGGTGACTTTTCAGAATCAGAATCAGAATCAGAATTTCTTTATTGTCCCATAAAGGGAAATTAGTGTTGCAGCAGGAGCACACAAAAGACAAGGTACACAAAGATAACAATATTAACAGTGAAAATAAGACCCAATTAAAAGTCTAAAATCAAACATAATAAAAACAATAAAAACAATACCCATACAATGTCAAATATTCAATCCAGAATCCATGCCAAAACAAAGTATTGCAAAAGTGGAATATGTGGGTGTGCAAATAAGCAATAATAGTGCAAAATAAACAAGCGCATCACAGGCTAGTTGCCATTAAGTAATGAAATTGCACTGGGGTTAAATGAGACCTGAAATCTTTTAGTCTTCTTCACAGGAGCCCTAAAACGACGGTCTGAGGGCAGAAGCTTTTTTCAGTGGGTGATTAGGACGATCCAGAATAGCATTAGCCTTTCTCAGGACCTGTCTGTTATAAATAGACATTACCCCGGCCTGCTGACTTCCCGAGATTTTTCCAGCAGTTTTAACAAGACTGCCGAGACGACTCTTATTGGAACAATTCAAATTTCCAAACCATGCAACAATACAAAAAAAAAAAAAAAAAAAACACAGATTCAATAAAACTTCTATAAAAGAGAGTCATCATCTCAGAAGAAACCTGGAAGGTTCTCATCTTCCTCAAAAAGAACAATCTTTGCTGAACCTTTTTGGAGATAACATCAACATGAGGTTCAAAGCAAAGTTTATTATCAAGGACCACACCCAAATATTTGCAGCTTTCCACCATCTCAACATCAGCACCTTTGATAACAGTTGGTAATGGAAAAGAGGTAGACTTCCTAAAATCAATAATCATATCTTTAGTATTTGACACATTCAACTCCAGAAAAGACTCATCACACCAAGAAACTAGAAATACTCAGAGAGTGCAAACCTCCGCCAAGGCCATGGGGTCACTGACGCCATAACATCTACACGCCGTGGAATCATTGAACCTAAAAACGTCTAACAATGATGTTTGCTCAGTAGTAAAAAAAGTTTCATCTGCTGTGACTGGATAGCATGTATCCTTAGCGCTTGGCATCACAGTTTATTGCAACTTGCATCTTTCCCAGAAGCTACTGTCATCTGAGCACTGATATTGATATTGCATGTGCTTATAGACAAAACAAATAAGAGACAAAATTCAATTTATTATTCAACTAAACTGCAAATACGTACATGAATTTTTTTAACATTTATGAAACACTTCTCTAAATAAATAACAGTAAATTCTGAAATAGAACTATTTTTTAAGTGTTACATGTGCTACACAAGACCTCCTTGGCACAGTGATCTATTCAACAATTCAGTGTTACAACCAAAACTATGATACATACACTTTTCTTTCCTTTATATTTGATATCCTTGACCATGAAAACATACCACTAGAAATTGGAATCACTTTTATGTCTTTATTAGTTCAAAAGTTATTGTATAAAAATGATTTTTCAGTAATGGCGGTTTTCTTCTGGATCTAGCACCATAACATTTGAAGCTACATCAAATCTGATGACACCTTACTGAATCAGTACAGATTCAGCTACAATTTGGTGTTAGTTGTGCATCTCTAGCTTCATTTGTCACCTCACACTGACACATTTTCTATTTTCCCTATATTTTGCATATTCTGGATCACCAGATCCGGAATATGGATCCGATCATCACCAAACTTTGTTGTTTGATAGAACATTTGACTATGTTACACCCTAATTTTTTTCAAGCCTTTCTGCCTTGTTTTTGTGGAGTTAGAAAGTAGAATGTCAAAATTCCCCCTATCCCACAATGGTGAAGAATCCTTTAAACAATTCCTGGATCTGGATCGTGATCCAGATCACCACTAAACTTTAATCACTTGTTCCTCTCGTAATTTCCAACCACTCCACAAAATTTCATCAAAATCCATTCCAAACTTTTTGAGTTATCCTGCTGACAAACAGACAGACAAACAAACAAACAAACAAACTCGACCGAAAACATAACCTCCTTGGCGGAGGTAATAATGTTACCACTGCATCCTCGACACCTCTGCCAGTTCTGTATGCAAACTGCAATGGGTCGAGCTGTTGTTCAACATGCAACAAAATTTCTGACTTGATGATCTTCTCAAAAGTCTTCATCACTAAAGAAGTCAAAGCTACAGGCCTGAAATCATTGAGCATTTTAGGGGAGCCACTCTTTGCTATTGGAACAATAACTGAATGTTTCCAAAGCTTTGGTACTTTGTGCAGCTCACAGTGAAAAAATATCGTGGAAAATGCTGCTCAGCCGATCCGCACAAGTTTTTAATACTTTGCCACAGATGTTTGGCGTCTTCTCTTTTTTTTCCCCTTTCTTTTAAAGAACACATACAGTAGGCTACCTTTTATACCTGTTGGCAGGTTATGGGGTCTAAAGGCTTACACTGTTTAATATGTAGCTGATCAAATGAACATTTAAGAGGTATTAAACAAAAAAAAACTTATTAAATCTTTGACCTGTCTTGCTTCAGTGATACAGTGCTGTAATCAAGATGCACTGGGACGAACAATAACTGCTAAAGCAATAAAGTGTGAGAAGCAATAAAGTTGGCGTAACACCTCTGGGCTCCGGACAGCGTTCAGAATCTCGCTCTTGAAGAGTTATTAAATAAAAGCCCTGCCCCTGTATTATGTAGGTGGTGAAATATTATGGTGGGTGTATGCTTCAGCAGGAAAGAAAATTGCAACAAGAGAATAAGCAGCCTGATCAAATAAAGCTCCAAATACAGCTGACTTAGTGAGGTCATCTACTGCGTAACATCGCAGCCTGAAGAGCTGATGTGCTGACGAAAGCCAAAAAGGGAGGGGTTTTGAAGGATTTTTTTTTTCCATCTCAGTGCCTCAGCTGGTTCGCTGATCACATCCCGACTCACTGATGAAACGCTCTTATGCTCCTCACGCTGTTTCCTCGCTTCTTTCTGAGGATGCAGCTGGGACACAGTACTTATTTATACATCCTCATCTCCCAATTCTCCAGCCGTGACTTATGATGGAGCTCGTGCAATCACCACCGGATTCTGTCAAGAGTATTCAGTGTCAGTGCACCTGGAAAGTATTCACGATGCTTCATTTTGTACACATTTTGTTATGTTGCAGCCTTATTTCAAAATGGATAAAATTAATTTATTTTCCTCAAACTTCTACACACAATACCCCATAATGACAATGTAAAAACAGTTTTTTTTTTAGATTTTTGCTGTTTTTTTTAAATAAAAACTAAGAAATTACATGTGCATAGTATTCACAGCCTTTGCCATGAAGCTCAAAACTGAGCTCAGGTGTTTCCACTGATCATCCTTGACATGTTTCTGCAGCTTAATTGGAGTCCACTTATGGTAAATTCAGTGAATTGGACGATTTGGAAAGACACACACTTGTCTACATATTAGGTCCCACAGTTGACAGTGCATGTCAGAGCACAATCCAAGCATGAAGTCAAAGGAATTGTCTGTAGACCTCTGAGACAGGATTGCCTTGAGGCACAAATCTGAGCACAGAAAGAGTTCTGCTCCTTTGAAGGTCCCAGTTAGCACAGTGGCCTCCATCATCTGTAAATGGAAGAAGTTCAGATACACAAGGACTCTTCGTAGAGCTGGCTGCCCGTCTAAACTGAGAGATCAGGGGAGAAGGACCTTAGTCAGGGAGGTGATCAAGAACCCAATGGTCACTCTGTCAGAGTTCCAGCATTCCTCTGTGGACACAAGGACAACCATCTCTGCAGCAATCCACAAATCAGGCCTGTATGGTAGAGTGGCCAGACAGAAGCCACTCCGTAGTAAAAGGCACATGGCAGCCTGCCTGGAGTTTGCCAAAAGGCACCTGAAGGACTCTCAGACCATGAGGAACAAAAATCTTTGGTCTGATGAGACAAAGATTGAACTCTTTCGTGTGAATGCCAGGTGTCATGTTTGGAGGAAACCAGGCACCATCCCTACAGTGAAGCATGGTGGTGGCAGCATCATGCTGTGGGGATGTTTTTCAGCAGTAAGAACTTGGAGACTAGTCAGGATTGAGGGAAAGATGAATGCTGCAATGTACAGAGACATCCTGGATAAAAACCTGCTCCAGAGCGCTTTTGATCTCAGAGTGGGGTGACGGTTCATCTTTCAGCAGGACAATGACCCTAAACACACAGCCAAGATATCAAAATTCGATTGAGCATCTCTGGAGAGATGCTGAAAATGGCTGTGCACCGATGCTCCCCATCCAACCTGATGGAGCTTGAGAAGTGCTGCAAAGAGGAATGGGCAAAACTGCCCAAAGATAGGTGCACCAAGCTTGTGGCAACATATTCAGCAAGACCTGAGGCTGTAACTGCCAAAGGTGCATCAACAAAGCATTTAATCCCCCCATACAATAATAAAGACTATTCTGTTCTCTTCTATTGAGCAAAGGCTGTGAATACTTATGTATACATGTGAGTTCTTAGTTGTTGAATTTTAATAATTTTGCCAAAAAAAAACAAAAAACTTTTTCATGTTGTCATTATGGGGTGTTGTGAGTAGAATTTTGTGGGGAAAAAAATGAATTTACTTAATTTTGGAATGAGGATATAACATAACAAAATGTGGAAAAAGGAATGTGCTGTGAATGCTTTCCAGATGCACTGTATTCTGAAAATACTTGTCGGGGGGAGCGTTTAAAGTTGTACTACCTTTTTTTAGATTTAAGTCATAAATAGAATTTTCTTTGGTACCACTGGAATTTTATTCCTTAGCATTTTAATAAGAGATTTAAAATATGATGTTGCCAAAATGATCAAAACTCACACTGTCTGGAAACAAATTAGAATTTTAACCCCTGAAGGGGAGAAATTCAAGTGATCAGACACCTTGACCTACATTAGGTAGCGACATCATAGATCATGTGGGAGCTTCTGGGAAGGACACGGCAATTGCCAATTGGCATAAAGAAAGGCAGCATGACTTCAGCTGGCTGATCACTCGAACAAAATAACCCAAGACGGTGGAACATGCTTTGAAAGAGTGTATTTCTGTATAAATGTAATGTTCTCTTCATTAAAAATGAGGTGTAATTTTGCAACATGTTAAAAAAAAATCAACATTATAATGCTTGGATTTTGGTCTAAACTAAATTTGATCAGTTTTGTGAAATGTGAAGGGTCCATACAGCTTTAAGTGTATTTTTTTATTATTATGATCAGACATTATTACTGTGTATGAATTATGTGGCTTTCTCAAATATTGTATTCACAAAATATCAGATTTGTCAAGTCAATTTAAAAGCCTCATTTGAAATAGCTCACATTCAGTATATTTTCTAAAGTGCTGTAATCTCTTCTGCATGTAAATGAGATACTGAGGTTACATACCTGGAATGCATGACATATGACAATTTATTTTACAGCATTATGAATATGACCATGTTTATGTGTTGCAATAAATAGTCCAATCAGGAACTGCGTTCTTTAACTGCAGGCTAATTTTTTATCCCAACGGTGAAAAAGAAGTCTGCAGGTTACAGGGCTTTTTTGTTGTGTGGAGTTTATGTTTGTTTGATTGTTTGTTTGTCTGCTTGTGAACAGCCTGTAACCCACAATTTTTCATATATCATTAAGAAATGTTTTCAGAAAATTCATATCCTGATAGGCAAGAACTGATTCAGTTTTCAAGGTCATAGGTCAAACGTCAAAATCAGGAAATATCTTGGAAAACCTGAAAAATCCCTATCCAACACTGAACAAATTTTCAAAAATTCATAACTCTGTCAAAAAAGATCGAATGGCTTTCATATTTAATAGCTTGGTGCAGGATGGAATCCTTTATCGAGTGACAAAGGTTGATCCAGAGCTGAGCTGGATTACAGATTTTGTGGCCATTTAAATTTAACATCAAAAACCCCATTTAATGTATATTTTACATTATATCTTAATCAAATATGTCCCAATAACTCTCTTGTAATTAGTTACTGGCTGTTATTTGCTGGTCTGACAACTTCCATTTATTGTTGCTCTACGTTTGCTGTGATAGAGCCAGAATATAATTTAGCCAGGATTAGTAAATGATGGGAATGTTTCTACTCAGTGTCTTCTTTCCCAAATCCTAAATTATATTTATCTAAGCAGTGGGTGGTATGGCCAAAAATCCGTATCACTGTATAACTGATAATTCCTTTATGAACCTATAACTGTACAATAGAACGCTTTCTTTAGTGTTCCAAAGATAAACACTAAAGGAAAACAGTTTTTTGGTTGAGTTAATTTTATCCCACATACTGCACATAACTACCATGTGGACATAAGCAGTGAATTCTTGCTCAGATCCAAAATATATTGTAGGATCTTTATCATGTTGATATTTTCACATTTATTTCTGTAACTAGCGTGTAGATTGGGTAGTGTTTATAAAATAGGTAGCTGACATTTTTGTGGTAAGGGTGGTAATAAATTAAGCAAAGTTTCTATAATGAGTTGGAATGGCCTGTGAGCCAGAATGTTTTTTAGAACCTTAGACCTCAACAATTTTTACAAGAAGAACTCAGCCCTTTGATTTCCTGTTAATTATGTGATTTTTAAATGTTAATTTACTGTCTTAATGTATTTATAAATTGTTTAGGTTCTTGTTATCATATACATGATTATTATTTTATTTCTACTTCTATTTTGTCATTTGATTTTTAAATGGACCACAATGGAAATAAGTGTTTTCAGTTTCTTGTGTCATGCGTGTATTTTTAATGTATTTACATTTATATTATGTACTTACATTGAGCTTAAAATCACTCACCACACTCACACCTTTAATATGAAGATGACTTACACACACACACACACACACACACACACACACACACACACACACACACACACACACACACACACACACACACACACACACACAGCTGCTGTAATCAGGTGGTTTTAATTGGACAAAGACAGTGACTGAAGACATTAAAACCACAAAACATTTCACTCATGGTACCAACATGAAACTTCAGTCACTCATGGTAAGAGCAACATGAGACTTATCTAAACTGACTAAACCAACTGAGCTACATAAACACAATAAATCAATAACACTAACAACACTGTTAAACTAAGATAAACCACAATAACAACATTTAAATCCTAAAAACCCTGAACTGTGCATTGCAGCACAGCATGCATTGTTTATTGGTTAGCTAATATTGCTAATTTCTCCAAAAATATTTGTCCTATCAACTTTCCATTTTCACAGCGTTCATCCTTGAGCGAAAATGAATTAGCATGCCAAACGGCAGATGTCAGCTCTCCCCTGTTTTTACGTGATCAAAGCCATACTTACACACACACACACACACACACACACAGAGGCCACTTGGCTCTTATAATATAGATTGTTTGATTTTAAGTGAAACAGTCATCTGCTGCAGTTGTAATTGATTTTCATGCGTATTCCTGTAAAGTCTGTGTTATGAAGGTGAGGACGATGACACGAAAGTGCAAATCAGTTACACAATCCACTGTGCTTTTCATGTCTTCAAAAATAAATAAATAAGCAAATCCCAGACGTGATCTGTGTGTGTGTGTGTGTGTGTGTGTGTGTGTGTGTGTGTGTGTGTGTGTGTGTGTGTGTGTGTGTGTGTGTGTGTGTGTGTGTGTGTGTGTGTGTGTGTGTGTGTGTGTGTGAGACTGTGCACGTCAGCAGAGTTAACAGAACTTGTTACAAGACTCAAGAAGAAATGTCAAGCACCAAGAACCAGAGGAGGCAAGGGGGAGGGTTGCTATGGCAACTGCATCCTGTTGTCCAAAAGGATGGACTGGGGGAGGTGGGTGATGTCGGGTGTTGGGTGGGGGAGGGGGCGGTCTCTTTGTTAAATCGTGTCGCTGGAAAAGTTTTGGATGAATTTGTCACCACAGCAGCTTGTCTGCACGTCACCACGCGCTTCCTGAGTCTGCAATAGAAACCGTTAGATGTTGGAGTGATTCATTTGTTTGTCTGTCATTGTTTACAGTGCACGGTGGAGTGTTCTCTGTCTGTCTGTGGAGTTAATGATGATAAGTAATGTAACTGCTTCATCCTGATGTTCTTTGGGAGTCACCACTGAAGTGGACTCATCAAATCCTGGTCATTCCCTGGCTGTCGCCCCGCTATTGTTGCGCTATACGATGGCACTGCTGACCTACACGAACCCGCCCAAACGGCTCCACATTGCATCGCCGCCCTGCTGTATATGATGTACTGAGTCAACAGGCCACGTAGGGTGCGAGAGGGAGGGAGACCGACAGGTTTTTAGGCCCAGAACGGCGCAGACGGTTGAGGTTCAGGAGAAGAGAAACTGGAAAAAGTCACTGGATCTGCCTTCAAAATAATCAGCTCACATTTAGCATTTTTTCAAAAATGGAAGTTTTAAGAAACACAACCTGGCAACGGCATCTGTACAAAGTCAGCATGTGTTCAGTTAGACTATTAGAAAACTAGTCAGACTTCTTAAACAAAATTATTATTCTCTTTGATATGAAAAGGAAAATAAGTGTGTAGAGTGACATGGATTTCATTTTTCTTTTTTCTCACTTTATTCACGCCAAGATGAGTTTGTACTAATCCATTTGTTTTTGAGTGCTCCTGGTGATGAGCAGATGAGGAAGCCAACATGTCAAAGGAATCAACCGCTTATCCGGCATCGGGTCGCGGGGCAACAGCTCCAGCAGGGGACCCCAAACTTCCCTTTCCCTGGCTACATTACCCACCGCTGCCTGGGAAATCCCAAGGAGTTCTCAGGCCAGTGTGGAGATATAATCTCTCCACCTCATCCTGGGTCTTCCCCGGGGTCTCCTCCCAGATGGTTGTGCCTGGGACACCTCCCGAGGAAGGCGCCCAGGAGGCATCCTTGCCAGATGCCCGAACCACCTCAGCTGGCTCCTTTCAATGTGAAGGAGCAGCGACTCTACTCTGAACTCCTCACAGATGGCCAAGCTTCTCACCTTATCTCTAAGGGAGACACCAGCCAGCCTCTTGAGGAAACCCATTTTGGCCACTTGTACCCGTGATCTAGTTCTTTTGGTCATGACCCAACCCTCATAACTATGGACTCCAGTCAATTTTCAAAATAAAGCACCCCGCATAACCGACTGATTGTATATTTTGTACCATTTGTACCATTAAACACAAATAAAACCAAAACCAGCTGCTCAGTCTCCATTTCCCTATTCTTGGCCAAGTGCTCTAACTCTTCCTGGGGGATCTCAAGATATTCCCAAATCAGCTGGGAAATACAATCCCTCCACCGTGTCCTGGCTCTTCCTCTGCAGCTCCTCTCAGTTGGACATGCCTGAAAGTCAGAGGGCCTCCTCAGATGCCCGAAACGCCTCAGCTGGCTCCTTTTGATGTGAAGAAGCAGGATCTCCAAGCTTCTCACCTTGTCCACATCCCCAACAGAGGAATGTCATTTCTGCTGCTTGTATCTGGTATCATGGAGCGAGATTCTTTTCTCAAATTATTGAAATGTCTTGACATCAGAGATAATAAATCTGATGTGAGTTTATTGACAAAAATACATTCCATACATACACTCAACAAAAATATAAACACAACACTTTTGGTTTTGCTCCCATTTTGTATGAAATGAACTCAAAGATCTAAAACTTTTTCCACATACACAATATCACCATTTCCCTCAAATATTGTTCACAAACCAGTCTAAATCTGTGATAGTGAGCACTTCTCCTTTGCTGAGATAATCCATCCCACCTCACAGGTGTGCCATACCAAGATGCTGATTAGACACCATGATTAGTGCACAGGTGTGCCTTAGACTGCCCACAATAAAAGGCCACTCTGAAAGGTGCAGTTTTATCACACAGCACAATGCCACAGATGTCGCAAGATTTGAGGGAGCGTGCAATTGGCATGCTGACAGCAGGAAAGTCAACCAGAGCTGTTGCTCGTGTATTGAATGTTCATTTCTCTACCATAAGCCGTCTCCAAAGGCGTTTCAGAGAATTTGGCAGTACATCCAACCAGCCTCACAACCGCAGACCACGTGTAACCACACCAGCCCAGGACCTCCACATCCAGCATGTTTACCTCCAAGATCGTCTGAGACCAGCCACTCAGACAGCTGCTGAAACAATCGGTTTGCATAACCAAAGAATTTCTGCACAAACTGTCAGAAACCGTCTCAGGGAAGCTCATCTGCATGCTCGTCGTCCTCATCGGGGTCTCGACCTGACTCCAGTTCGTCGTCGTAACCGACTTGAGTGGGCAAATGCTCACATTCGCTGGCGTTTGGCACGTTGGAGAGGTGTTCTCTTCACGGATGAATCCCGGTTCACACTGTTCAGGGCAGATGGCAGACAGCGTGTGTGGCGTCGTGTGGGTGAGCGGTTTTCTGATGTCAGTGTTGTGGATCGAGTGGCCCATGGTGGCGGTGGGGTTATGGTATGGGCAGGCGTCTGTTATGGACGAAGAACACAGGTGCATTTTATTAATGGCAGTTTCAATGCACAGAGATACCGTGACGAGATCCTGAGGCCCATTGTTGTGCCAACATCCAAGAACATCACCTCATGTTGCAGCAGGATAATGCACGGCCCCATGTTGCAAGGATCTGTACACAATTCTTGGAAGCTGAACATGTGCCAGTTCATTCCACAGGCCACAATTGACAACCTGATCAACTCTATGCGAAGATGTGTTGCACTGCATGAGGCAAATGGTGGTCACACCAGATACTGACTGGAATCCCCCCCCCCAATAAAACAAAACTGCACCTTTCAGAGTGGCCTTTTATTGTGGGCAGTCTAAGGCACACCTGTGCACTAATCATGGTGTCTAATCAGCATCTTGATATGGCACACCTGTGAGGTGGGATGGATTATCTCAGCAAAGGAGAAGTGCTCACTATCACAGATTTCGTCTGGTTTGTGAACAATATTTGAGGGAAATGGTGATATTGTGTATGTGGAAAAAGTTTTAGATCTTTGAGTTCATCTCATACAAAATGGGAGCAAAACCAAAAGTGTTGCATTTATATTTTTGTTGAGTGTACAATTTTAATTAAATATATATACGAGGTCTGTGATAAAACTAACGTACCTTTTTATTTTTTTCAAAAACTATATGGATTTGAATCACGTGTGATTACATCAGACAACCGTGAACCCTCGTGCGCATGCGTGAGTTTTTTCACGCCTGTCGGTTACGTCATTCACCTGTGGGCAGGCTTTGAGTGAGGAGTGGTCCACCCCTCCCGTCGGAATCTCTTTGTCTGAGAACTTCCTGAGAGACTGACGCTTTGCTTGATCAAATTTTTTTCAAAGACTGTGAGGCACATCCAAGTGGACACCATTCGAGAAATTCAGCTGGTTTTCTGTGAAAATTTTAACGGCTGATGAGAGATTATGGATTGTTGCTGTCGCTTTATGACTGCCCACAGAGCGGGACGTTGCGACGCGCCCTGAGCCGCCGCTGTCTGCCTGTTTCAAGCTGAAAGCTTCCAAATTTAAGCCTCTGTTGACCCAGGACGTCGTGACAGAACAGAGAACTTTCAGCAGAGGTCGGGATCAGCAGTTTATCCGGACATTCCACTGTTAAAGGAGGTTTTGTAATGAAAGAAAGTGCGTACGGGTCCGCGCGTCGGGACGCAGCCGGCGAGGTGCGGCAGCACAGGAAAAACACCTCCGTGTTGATAACCATTTGTAAAAACCAGGCGGCTTTTGATGGCTTTCAGTTGAGTGAGTATCTGAGAAATTGTTTAACAGCTGGAGATGTTCCAACTTGTCCTTAAGGCTTCCAACGGAGGTGTTTTTCCTGTGGTGGCGCCGGCTGCGTCCCGACGCGCGGACCCGTACGCACTTTCTTTCATTACAAAATCTCCTTTAACAGTGGAATGTCCGGATAAACTGCTGATCCCGACCTCTGCTGAAAGTTCTCAGGGCGCGTCGCGACGTCCCGCTCCGTGGGCAGTCCTTAAAGCGACAGCAACAGACCATAATCTCTCATCAGCCGTTAAAATTTTCACAGAAAACCAGCTGAATTTCTTGAATGGTGTCCACTTGGATGTGCCTCACAGTCTTTGAAAAAAATTTGATCAAGCAAAGCGTCAGTCTCTCAGGAAGTTCTCAGACAAAGAGATTCCGACGGGAGGGGTGGACCACTCCTCACTCAAAGCCTGCCCACAGGTAAATGACGTAACTGACAGGCGTGAAAAAACTCACGCATGCGCACGAGGGTTCACGGTTGTCTGATGTAATCACACGTGATTCAAATCCATATAGTTTTTGAAAAAATAAAAAGGTCCGATACTTTTCTAACAGACCTTGTATATGACCTTGCTTTTAATCTTTCATCCTGTGATTTAAATTCCTTTCAATGTTTCTTTTTCCCGTTTAAAAATGAATTCACTGAGCTGACGAGTTCCCCCGTGTTCTTCTCTAACGTGGCTACAGCGGCCGTCTTCAGGGTGAGCCTACGCACAACCATATTTTCATTCATCAGCGTGTACACCCCACACACACGCACACACACACACACGCACACACACTCCTGCACTAACAGTAAAAGGGTTGGGAGCCCGTCTCTGAGGGCTGCAGCACCATCGACTGCAGCCTGGACAACATCCGCTCCAGCCGAGAGGAGAGTGCAGCGTGATTCACACTGCCTGTACGCCTGCACGTCTCTGTGGACAACTCACACACTCACACACACACACACACACACACACAGTGAAACACAAGACTCATATAGAAGTGTGTGACCTCTGAGGTCAGGGCATGGACCCCGTGTGCTCACCAGGCTTCTATCTCTTGTGATTCTTTGTGTCATCCTCCCATGCGCCCCCTGCTGGTGTTTATCCTTGTACGTTTTTTTTTTTCAGTTACGTTGTGTGCACACCTCTCAGTAAGTGTGACGCTGCATTCAGAACCCTCGGACATTCAGAAAGAACCAACAGACAAGAAAAAAAAAAAACTAATTCCAGAAAAAGTGCTTTGTTGAGATGAACTCGGTAATTTGAGTCATCACCTTCTGAGCCTCTACCACAGTGTCGCGCTCGCCTAACGTGATGTTTTGGGCTACGTGAAGCTGTCAAAGATATTTTTGCTGATGTGTGGTGCTGGTAACATTAATTGTACACAGAGTGTGAATATGTTGCATATAGTAGCAGTCAGTGATGCCGGTAACGCGTTACTCTAATCTGACCACTTTTTTTAGTAACGAGTAATCTAACGCGTTAATCTTTCCAAATCAGTAATCAGATTAAAGTTACTTCTCCATGTCACTGTGCGTTACTATTATTTTTCATTGTGGGTCGATAACAGCATTAAACTTGGTCTGTGGGCAGGAGGTCGGGGTTCGACTGAACTGCCCACTTTAAGTGAGCTGTGAGCTTTTAATCCGCGGTTTTTTGCAGCTGCTCGACTCGTCCTCACCTCTTAAAGCGCGGTGATCAGCACACCTGCACTGAGCTTTACAAAGACATTTTTATACTTTTTTTCCTCCTTTATTTAGAATTCTGAGCTGAGCCGCTCTGTATCTGCTCGTTAAAAACAGCTGATCCTCCGCGACGCGTCAACAACTAACACTATTTTCCACTCAAATGCACCTAAACTCTCTTTCTGAGGACCACATGATGTGAAAACGCAATAAAACTTTCTTACCTGTAAATCTGGTCCTGTTTTCTGCATAAATAAATGTTATCCATTCTTTGTGCTCAAACGCCAAAGCAGGGGCGAATCCAGATGGAATGGGGGCGTGGGGCAAGGATGTGCCCCCTCCCCCACAACACCCCTAGATTAAAGGTGCAATTTTGACGCCGTTTTTTACTACAACTAATATTGCTTAAAATAATAATAATTTCGACAAGTAAAATGTTTAGAGAGAATTTAAATGTTAGAAAAATGTTAGAATTTAATAGTTACATTTATAAACAATGTAGGCTCGAAATTGCAAGTTTTACTGTTACAGTGCTGTCAACAGTTAAATATGAGGTCAAGAAAGACCTGTCATTGTCATGTTGAGGTGGCAGAGGGTTGTTGTCGGCAGCTGGGAAAAGTAACTAAAAAAGTAACTAGTAATCTAACTTAGTTACTTTTACAATTGAGTAATCAGTAAAGTAACTAAGTTACTTTTACAATTGAGTAATCAGTAAAGTAACTAAGTTACTTTTTCAAAGTAACTGTGGCAACACTGGTAGCAGTAATGTCTTGTTAAAAATTCATTTAAAGATACATTTTCAACAGTAACGTCAGTAACGTTGGGGGTCGCCATGGCTGTGACGTTAACTCGGGTACCTCGGGTTGCTCAATTTCATCGTGAGTTTCCAAGTGAAAATTCCTGCCTCATGTTGTGTTCAAGGCATTTTTCCCCGAGCTCAAGATTGGAATCTCCCAACTTCCGAGGATTTGGAAAACGCCGCCTTCACTTGTTGTTGTTATTCAGGTTCAGGGGTGTTGTTGTGGCCTGTGTAATAAAGGCCTTCTGATGCTTCTACTTTGTACCTCCGTGGCCACGTAGTCGTGAACCGTTTGAGGTTTTCTGTTGGGGTTAGCACATCAGTGGGTGTCGCATTGCAGTTCACCGCCAGAACAGTAGGGGGTGCAACCTTTTTTGTGAAGACTGGCCTACTATCTCATGACATCTATGGTAGTGAAAATCATTGATTGTGAAACCAAAAAAGTGAGATTGTGGAAATGACATAGTTCGCGGGCCGATCACAGCCCATGCGGCCTGACGTCTCCATGTGTACTTACAATGTTTGGGAAGAGCACTTTAGGCTACGGAGACAGATTCAGAGGGGGTTCGTAACAGCGCAGAGGGCTCTGCGTGGCTACGGAGTTGTGGATACGGAGTCGCATAAACCGCACTTAAGGCCTGAACCACATGGCAAACGTCACGCTCACATTGCGTGCTGACTGTCATTTAGACATCCATGTTAACGGATTAAACCTTGCAGACAGACAGACAGCATGAGGGACGTGTCCAGAAGCGTCTCAGACGAGTGTGTGAAACTCGTCCTCTGGGGAACAGACCTGGCACCTATTTATTGGACGTGTGCTGCAGCAGCATGCAGCAAAATACACAGAAAAACTAGAGCACCGCGCTCATAGAAGTGGCTTTTCGTGAGCTAAATTAGATGTCATCAAATGTCAGGAGGATGTATTTAGTTCATGCACTTGAGTAGGTTTTGTTGTTGTTGTTGTTGTGGTGTCATTTTTTTTTTTTCAAATTTTTCACTGTCTGAATTCTTTTTCAGATCATTTTCACAGAACATTGGTTATCTCTCCTATGGACAATTTGTCATTGTTTTTTGGTGCTTGGTTACCAACTGATAACTGGAAGACAAACAGGAATAAAATTCTTACCTCCATCCAATTTTGGTGCTGTAGGCAAATCAATAACAGAAACATGAGAGTGACTGAGGTTCTTTTAATTGAGATATAATGCAAAATATACAACAAATGGGCTTTTCAGTGTTAAATTTAAATGTCCACAAAGTCCACAATCAGGATCAGATCCAGATCAAACTAAAATATACATGAAATTAGGTTTTCAATGTTAAATTTAAATGGTCACAAAATCTGTATTCTGGATCAGATCCGGATTTGTCAGTCGATAAAGGACACCATCCTACATAACTCTGTCACATATGAAAGAAATTAGATTTTTTGTTTTTTGACAGTTATGAATTTTTGAAAATTCGTACAATGTTAAAGATATGGATTTTTCCCGACTTTGACCTTTTATCTTGAAAACTGAATCAGTTATTGCCTATCAGGATATGGCTCCTCTGCAAAAATTTCATAACGATACATAAAAAATTGTGGGTTACAGGCTGTTCACAGACAAACAGGGCTGAAAACATTACCGTCAGCCAACGTCATTGGCAGAGGTAATTAAGTAATTAATCACTGGACTTTCTAAGATGGGAAACAAATCACAACCTTGAAAAATATTATAGAGCTTATCTTATATTTTAACCACTGCAGTGACTGAAAAAAATGACTGCTGCCTGGTTACAAAAACTCACTTACTCTTTTTTCTGACCGCAGTGCCACACAGAGAGAGCTCTGTGACACAAACTCCAAATTACACAAATTATTTTCTGTAGAAGTATTTTTTTTATACAAAGTTGATAGTGAATCTTCATGTACTTAATGTACCTATTGTTATTTTTAAGTTGCTATATTAAAATGTTCCACCCAACACGAACGCACACAAATAACATGGGCAGATTGAGCAGCTGAAACACTGCCTGAGTGTAAATGTACACATGACGTGTGTGTATCCGATGTGACATGACCATACCGTGTGTTCCAGGCTTAAAACTGCAGGCGCACGAAACGTAGGCTTTCAGGCAAGCTAGATTTATCTCCGTTGATTGAGAGCCTTGTAAACTTTTGCATGCACATTTACCACAACCCAAATCTGCAGGTGTATTACAAACCCAGTTTGACCTTTGACCTCGACTCAGTTACCACAACTTTACTTAAATTAGTTGTGTCCATAATATGCTGCCTTGTTTTGGTATCGTTCTCTGGTGATTTTGATGAAACTCTTGAAAATTTGTGTGTGTGTGTGTGTGTGTGTGTGTGTAGCAACATGAAGTCCGGATTGAAAAGATGTTCCCGCTAGCTTGGCTAACGGGGAATTCCTCTTTGGCTGACCTGGTAGAGTTCTGGTCTTTAGTGTGAGCAGTCCGGGCTTCAATCCCACCGCTGTCCTGACCACAAAGATCCTGGACGAGCCCCCAATTGGCGTTGTTGGCAGGATGTGGGTAGTCAGAGAGCATGCTTAAATGCACCTGTGACTTTGGGACAAAGTCAAAAATGGTGGGGAAATATGTAGCAAGATGAAGTCTGGATTGAAAAGCCATTCTCGCTAGCTTGGCAAACAGGGAATTTCCCTTTGGCTGATCTGGTAGAGTTCTGGTCTTTAGTGTGAGTAGTCCAGGGTTCGATCCCACCGCCGTCCCGGCCACAAAGATCCTATGGTCACATATGCATTAATCTGACTCCTACATGCAGTACTATCTGTGACCACTAGAGGGATGACTCTGATTTGCCAGCTGCTGATGCTCTCACTCTCCTCCTGTCTCATCTTTCACCTGTACATTTTAGCTTCACCTCCACTTCATTTGTCCTCATCTGTTTCAACACGAGTCTGAGTAGGTAGTGGGTTTGGACTCGAGTAGGTTATTGGGTTGCAACTCCAGCATAATGATTTCAGGGCTCACAGAGGGTCCAATTGATCCACCAGGAGAACCTGCATGAGAGCAGGTGGGCTCAAGTGACAGAGGAGGAGAAAGTTGGTTGAGAAAGTGTGCATAGAGATGAGAAGATTGTGACAGAAGGCCATCGTGATGACATGAGTGAGCCACACAGCCGCTTACTCAGATCTCAAAAATAGAAAGAGCAATGGGGACAAGTCAGCGCCAAATGTCTGCACTCGCTGTACATCTGCCTGACAGACCTAACGCGAACTGTCTGTTCCCTGTCCGCCTCCACCACAGTGTCACCACAGCAGCCGGACACTGACAGATTCACGGGGCACAGCGTGGCGCTACGATGACTGCCGCTCCCTGCAGGCCGGGATGGTGCACGCCAGAGCCGAGCTCCGTGCACGACGTGCTGCAGTCACAGAAAGAATCAGCTTCTTTCACAAATGTTTATAGCACCTTTTCCACTCATTCACATGACGTACAGAGGGCGCTGTTTTACCAGCATGCAAATCATTTGTGGAGATGATGGTCTAGGAACCTCTGTTCAAACCCCCATCAGGCTGGAAAGTCACTAAGATCCCTTGGGCAAGGTGTGTAGTGAGCGTGCCTTGCATGGCAGCACCCTGACATCGGCCTGCGAATATGAGGCATCACTGTAAAGCGCTTTGAACTTCTGATTCAGATAACAAAAATTGCTATATAATTGCAGTCCATTTTATCATTCAGTTTAAAAATGATTCTAGATGCATGTCAGCCTCAAAATCTAAAATCAAATCAGCACATCCTTGTTAATTGTGCATCTTCATCAAACTTTATTAAAATGTTTTTCTTTAACACTGTAGCCTCAGTGCAGAAAAGTGTTTTTTTCCCCTTTTTCACAGGGATTGTGGAATTAACCATCACCACTTAAACAGGTTAGAGAGTCAAAAAAACAAAAACAAAACAAACCTCATCTGTGACAGCAGATTGGACAGATGCTTGGTTCTTGCTGAGGGTGAGTACTTTGTATCACTGCACATTATATCCTGATTATAAGTATTGTAAGTTGGCTGATAATTGTTGTCATACTGTTTTTAGGTGCTTGCTTGCTCACCTAAAAACGGGGGGATTGCTATATGAACACGAGGCCTGGCTTGTTTTATTACAAAATTACACATACAATTGTACAGGATAAAAAAAACATTTCCTCACACAACTTAGTAACTCTATGTAAAAACTAAAAGAAAAGAAAAAGGTGTAGCTCTGGAATTAGTGCAGAAATTTTAGGTGTTATTTGTTAAATTAGCTATGTTTGTTATAGGCAGGAAATACTATTCTTTATTTTAACATTTTCTATTAATTCTCAGTGTAAGATTACCAGAATAAATTCAAATTTTTCCGCCAACCAAATCAAATATTTAAAAAAAGCAGCTACACACAATTTCCAAAGAAACTGATAAAAACACTGCACAATTAGTAATTAAAAAAATCATATTTTTAGAGGATTTGCAGGAAGATCAAATTGTCCAACTAAAATATTTCACTTTTAAAGAGAAATATGCAAATATTTTTTAATATAAACAGAATGCAAAACCTCTGAATACTTAATACACGCCTTGGGGCAACTGTTTGTTGTGATTTGGCGCTATATATATAAAAAAAAAAAATTTGAATTGAATTAATCAACTTTCTTTCATTTATCAACCAATTGATTAAAGTAAGCTTACATAAAATCAATAATCCAAATGGTTCCGATCCTATTTAGGACAAAAAAGGACAAAAATAACAGCAAAAGAATCTGTTAACAGTTTTATACAGAAAGTGGAATGGAAAAAAGCCTTTACAAGTAATAATCCACTGATATATTTACAAAGCCAACTGTAAATTTTAAGTAACAGATTCAGGATTTAAGATGTATCACATTTGAAGCTTTATGAAGTATATTATTTAGATATTCATTGATCCATTGTCTAATTGGTGGATGACCTAATTACTTTAAAAGCTTCCGTTAAACACTTTACTGTTAATTTCCAAATCCTGCTGATCCTCCAGTAACCCTGATCTCAGAGTAACTCAAACATATGCAGGAGACAAAACAAAATAAAGGAAAAACCTAACACAGGTTGATCCGATCACACTCAGCTGAGCTGAACCGCCACAATATTACGACGACACACGAGAGAATATCTTCAACCACACTGATGTCCTTCCCTCTGTCGAGTTCTGTAGATTTGTACGATCACTGCCAACGTGTTCTGAAGCTGTTGTGTTGGCATGTGGCGGCTCAGCGCCTTACTAAGACACCATCTGTACCTGAGAAGCAACATGTAAACCATCCGATCACAGCCACTCAGACTTTAACTCCTCCTCCTGCAGCATTATGTGATTTGAAATTATATTAAAAAGCATAATTTTAACAGTTAATAAAAATACATGTCTGATAATACTCGTAAACTTAAGAAATAATTTAAATTGATTTTAATGTCATTTTTTTAAATAACAAAATTAATTTAGTTTAAAATTAAGTTTGATAATGCACAAAAATTCCTGCTCATAATTACAATGTGTTCTAGTTTTGTAGACAGAAATGGGATTCTGAGTTTTATTCATTTTACTGTTTATTGTGCTCTCTAAACTCCACATCCCATTGGCAGGTCTGAAAGGTTCCATCCCCTACCCTTAAAAAAAAAAAAAAAAAAAGAAAAATCTTAACTGCAAACAAGCAACGGAGCGACGCTTTGGAAATGGAAGAAACTGACAAGCTTATTTCATGTTACTTTGCATGTGCGTATGATGTAACATTATTGCCTGCAACAATCTCAAACCTGTCCAGCAGGTGGCAGACAGGTTTATCATAATTTCCTTAAAGTAAATTTAAGATTTTCATTTAATCTGTTGCATCAAAGTGAACTGATGCCTCATCAGTTTAGCTACATTATGTGACTTTTTTAATTTGGTGAGTTACAGTATAACATCACATTTTCAAACTAATTGTGTATTGAAAGCGTCAGTGAGAAAACACGAGCAAATGAAAACTTTTAAAATAGCAAATTGTTATCAGGATCCTACAAAAGGATCAAGCTCAAGGTCACAGGAAGGTCAAACACTAAATTCAACTAAACAACTTTCCTGGTCAAAAATTTTCCTACAAATCTGCCATGAACATAGTCATAGGCCTTGCCCATTACCTGGGATAAGCGATTGACCTTGACCTTCAGGGATTCGCTTGAGGTCAAATGTCACCTAAATTAAGTCAAACGTCAGATTACCGTAAAACATGTCATGTAATACACCAAATTAATATTTTATGATTACATTAGTACTAGCAGAATATAGTTATATGATTACAAACAGATAAAACTTAATTATAAGTGTTCATTACAGCAAACTATTGCTATCATACTGGGTGTTGAAAAAGTAACAATGTGTTGTTTGCTTATTATCATACTGTCAGTATAAGAAATTATCTGATTTTTGCAGGGTAGAGAAGAGTCTGTTCCAGGGACGCCATTCTTTTGAATATACGTTTGATCTTCACTTATTGAGAGCTCACTTGCCGTGTTGTTCAACACCAGTTGGGACTGTAAAGTCTGGCTCATTCTTCATGATTTCCAGGGTGAGGGGTAAGATATCCTAGGATATCTTCCCCCTGGGGTGTATGATATCCAGGGGGTAAGATATACTGTTCCACTGGATCTGGATTCTGGATCAAGTTTCACTTTACATAGGCTTGGAAGATAACTGTTAACAGGATTACATCAAAATTACTGCACAGATTTTGACATAATTTTCACCACAGATAGATATAGACCAAGGAAGATGAAGTTTCATTTTATATAGGCTCTGAAGGATTACGTCACAACGACTTCACAGATTCTCACCAAATTTTTACCACAGACACATATTAGACCAAGGAAGACTCCACTAAATTTTGGCGGTGATCCAGATTTGGATCCGGATTCTAGATCAAGATTTCTCTTTATATAAGCATTGAAGAATTACTTAAAACTACTTTGTGGATTCTCACCACATTTGCACCACAGATAGATATTAGGGCATAGAAGACTCCACTGAATTTTGGACATTAAGGTTAGGATCCAGATTGGCGGATGTCAAAAATCTCTGATTGCTTTTGTTTCAAAATGAAACTATATGTAAAAATAAAAAATCTGCATCCTTTTTTCCATTTTTACAACATCAACATTCTTTTAAGAATGATGATGTTCTGTTGTTTTGCACAAAAGAGGTTTACGTCCTTCTTACTTCTTATAACTGCTGTTTGCATAAAGGTGCAAAACTTGCAGGTGTCATGAAAATGAGTCCACAATGAGTTAAAATGTGACAGGATCAGAAGGTTATTATTATTATTTTTTTAAATAAATACAGTTGTTGTACCCTGTCTTCTGATCATCCGCATTCATAAGCAGGCAGTTTAGTTCAAGTTCAAGTCAAGAACCTTTTCCTTAGGTAGTTTTACAGAATAAATGTATCCATGAAATTAACAGCTTCCTGTATGCGGCCTCTCTCCTCGGTCCTTAGTCCTCATCCTTCTCTCCCTCCTCCCTTCTGCGGTGGTGACCTTCGACCCCTCTCCTCCTGGCTTCGGGTGAGTCAGCCCTTCGCGCCTCTGTGTCTTGGCCCGCGTCTTCCCCCTCTTTCACTGTGATCTCCTCCTCGACATGTTCTTCAACCTCCTTTTCCTCATCGCTTTGCTCAGAGTCTGACTCATCAGAGTTGTCGTCTTCCAGGTAGCGGTAACCTTTGACCTGTGGATGATATAAGTCTGTTAGAGTGTTGACCGATCCACTGTGACATACTTTCATCTCAGGCTGTGACACGTGTGATCTTAACCTGTCCAGGCGAACAAACAAGCTGGTTACCTTGTGTCGTGGTCGAGGGATGCGAGGCAGCCTGGGAGCTATTTTCCTGGCCAGGCGCCGCTCCATCACCAAATAGCAGTAACAAGAAATCAACAACGTGGCCAATAGGATGGAGAGTTTGGCCTGAGAAGGAAGGACCAAAGTCAAAGATGCATATTTTAAGGAAGGATGTTGAAAATCAGTTAACTTGTGCATCGCTGGCAGAGCTGCAAAACTTCTGTTTCTTTGCTGATGAGCTAAATACTTCATCCAAAACAGTTTTGACAAACAATGTTTTGCTTTTTTTTTTTTTTTTAACAACTTTATTAAAGATGTACGGCCTTTGGGGTTTTTTTTTTTTTTTTAAGAGTTTTCATAAAACAAATTTTCATTTGGCACCTCTATAATTTTATTCCTTAGCATTTAAATAAGAGATTTGTAATATTATTTTTCCAGTATGATCAAAATTCTTGCTATCTGGCAACAATTTAGAATTTCAACCCCTGATGGGTGAAAATTCAAGTGATCAGACATCATGGCCTACATTTGGTAGTGACGTCGTAAATCACGTGGGAGCTTCTCCGAGCTGCGTGAGGATTGCTGGGAAGCACACGGCAACTGCCAATGGGAGTAAAGAAAGGCAGTGTGACGTCAGCTAGCTGCTTGCTTGAACAAAATAAACTAAAATGGTGGAAAATGATGCAAAACAGCTTATTTCTGAATAACTAATGTTTTTCATATACGAGGGCTGTCAATAAAGTATAGGTCCTTTTTATTTTTTTCAAAAACTATATGGATTTCATTCATATGTTTTTACGTCAGACATGCTTGAACCCTCGTGCGCATGCGTGAGTTTTTCCACGCCTGTCGGTGACGTCATTCGCCTGTGAGCACTCCTTGTGGGAGGAGTCGTCCAGCCCCTCGTCGGAATTCCTTTGTCTGAGAAGTTGCTGAGAGACTGGTGCTTTGTTTGATCAAAATTTTTTCTAAACCTGTGAGACACATCGAAGTGGACACGGTTCGAAAAATTAAGCTGGTTTTCGGTGAAAATTTTAACGGCTGATGAGAGATTTTGAGGTGATACTGTCGCTTTAAGGACTTCCCACGGTGCTAGACGTCACGCAGCGCTCAGGCGCCGTCGTCAGCCTGTTTCAAGCTGAAAACCTCCACATTTCAGGCTCTATTGATCCAGGATGTCGTGAGAGAACAGAGAAGTTTCAGAAGAAGTCGGTTTCAGCATTTTATCTGGATATTCCACTGTTAAAGGAGATTTTTTTAATGAAAGACGTGCGGACAGGTCCGCGCGTCGGGACACAGCCGGCACGGTGCAGCGGCACAGGAAAAACACCTCCGTGTTGATAACCATTTGTAAAATCCAGGCGGCTTTTGATGGCTTTCTGTGGAGTGAGTATATGAGAAATTGTTTAACAGCTGGACATGTTCCAACTTGTCCTTAAGGCTTCCAACAGAGGTGTTTTTCCTGTGGCGGAGCATCGCTGCGGCTGCGAGCCGACGCTGCAATCCGTCCGCACGTCTTTCATTAAAAAAATCTTTAACAGTGGAATATCCGGATAAAATGCTGAAACCGACTTCTTCTGAAAGTTCTCTGTTCTCTCACGATGTCCTGGATCAATAGAGCCTGAAATGTGGAGGTTTTCAGCTTGAAACAGGCTGACGACGGCGCCTGAGAGCGCTGCGCGACGTCTCGCACCGTGGGAAGTCCTTAAAGCGACAGTATCACCTCAAAATCTCTCATCAGCCGTTAAAATTTTCAACGAAAACCAGCTTAATTTTTCGAACCGTGTCCACTTCGATGTGTCTCACAGGTTTAGAAAAAATTTTGATCAAACAAAGCGCCAGTCTCTCAGCAACTTCTCAGACAAAGGAATTCCGACGAGGGGCTGGACGACTCCTCCCACAAGGAGTGCTCACAGGCAAATGACGTCACCAACAGGCGTGAAAAAACTCACGCATGCGCACGAGGGTTCAAGCATGTCTGACGTAAAAACATATGAATGAAATCCTTATAGTTTTTGAAAAAAATAAAAAGGACCTATACTTTATTGACAGACCTCGTATGTTGTAAAAGTTAGTGAGGAAAAAAACACTTCTAAATCTAAAAACGCTGTTGACTTACAAGACATCTTACGGATGTTAGCGAGCACACCCCAAGAACGTGCGTCACACAAGTGGGTCAGATCACAGGTAATCTCACACACGTGTCCTCCTGCAGTATGTCTGCATGACGGCATTTGAAGAAAGAGACAATTTTCGCCATGGAATCCCCCAAGATAAATATGTTCTCTTCATTAAAATGAGAAGTAATTTTACAACATGCTACAAAACTAAACCAACATTATAATGCTTGGATTTCGGCAGAACCTAAATTTTGTCAGTTTTGTAAAATTTGAAAGTCGGTACAGCTTTTAAAAAAAACAGTGGGTTGTCCATAACGCCGAGCTGGCTGAGCATGACTGTAATTTCTTAATGATTAATGCAATGTTTTTGTTAAACCCCTTGAAATAAATCTAAAAATGAAATGCTTTGTTTAAAGTCCATCACGTTGGTGCACAGAAGAAAAAACTTACGTACCCTCATCGGCAGGTTGGAACACAGGTAGACAATGAAGATGGCGATGGCCTGCCACCAGTGGTAGATGGTGTAGATGAAGTCAAGTCGCTCTTTTTCCTCCGCGTACAACATGCCGAGCAGAGCTGCAAGAGACAGGGAGGAGTTAAAACCAACCTGGTCCATGTGCACGCTCCACGTGCGCAGCGGTTACTCACTGCTGACACCCGTCTTGTTCAGTGCGGTGCCAAGTCCCCACAGCACAGAGACCACCACGAATGGCGCCAAGGAACCCGTCTTTGGTGTTGGTGACCAAGCCAGGAGAAACACCAACAGAACAACATGCACAACGGCGCCCGCTACCAGACACACCCAGCGCGGGAGGCGAAGGATGGCGAGAGACAGGGAGGAGAAGAGGCAGGAGGAAATGCCGTAGGAGACAAGAAGAATCCACAGGTGCTTCAGACCCAACACACAAACGCCGTAAGACTGTGAAGAAGAAAAGAAATCTGCAGTTTCACACCGCAAACTCCTGTGTAACTAAACTAACGACGTGCATTGAGTCATTAATTACCAGAGAAAAACCACTGACGAAGAACAGCACTTCAAAGCCGCTGTAGATGAAGAAGGGGCAGAGCAGCCGCAGGCGGTAATCCCTCAGGTGCTTAAAAGGCAGCTGGAAGATGTTTCCCCAGCCGATACTGCGAAGGTCGATCTCTTCGGTCGGCCGGTACGCGGCGCCGCACAGCACAAGGAACTGTGGGTAGGAAAACAGGAGCTGAAAGAAACTGACGCTGTGCTTTGTGGTGCTGTGGATAATGCACGATTTCTTTTGGATCAGGCAGCGGCGTTGCAGAAATAATTCTGTCAGAAATCTCGCACTGTGCAGACAAACTGTTGCCTCAGACTGAAAATTGTCAAAAATTTAATGAAACTAAACACGAGCAACACAAAAAGTGGCGTTCCAAAAACGGGAGCAGAGAGTGTGTGCCAGTAACATGGGCATTGACACGACTCAACGTCCCTGGTAAAATCTACTCCAGGATGCCAGAAAGGAGGGTTTAGATGATAGTCGAACCTCAGACTGAAGGAGAACAACGTGGGTTCCATCCTGACCGGGGAACAACTGACCAGCTCTTCACTTTCACAAGGATCCTGGAGGAGAGCCTGGGAGCATGACCATCCAGTCGACATGTGCTTTGTGGATTTGGAGAAAATGTATGATCAGGTACCCCAGGAGACGCTAGAACTAGATCGGGGGTACAAGAAGCCGAAATGGGCTTCCTTAGGAGGATGCCCGGTGTCTCCTTTAGAGATAAGGTGAGACGTTCGGTCATCCGTGGGAAGCTCGGAGTAGAGCCGCTGCTCATTCACGTTGAAAGGAGCCAGCTGAGGTGGTTCAGGCATCTGGTGTCTCCTGGGCGCCTCCCTAGGGAGGTGTTCCAGGCACATCCAGCTGGGAGGAGACCCCGGGGAAGACCCTGGACTAGGTGGAGAGATTGCATCTCCGCAGTGGCCTTGATACATGGACCTCGATAGCATTGTGCTAACTCCACGGAACATACAAAAATGTGTACATGTTCACATTTTGAAAACATGAATTGTAAATCTAAATTGCTGTTCCTATCAATTATTGAAGTCATCAGAAAACTCATGAAAAACGCGATCCACGGCTTCTAATAACACAACATAATATTAAAAGCCAACACCCTCCATCCTTAAAGCACCGCGACTTTTTCATCAACGCAAACGCTCTGATGAGCCTGAATGTTAGATGTTCTGTTGAGCGTGAAGGTGTGAGGCCTCACGATGATCATGGCCAGGAAGGCGAAGCCCATCAGGATGCTCTCCACCTGGATCAGCAGCATGGACTGTGGCAGGTTGGTCAGCACGGTGGTGTTAAAGCCGGGAATCAAGCCGCTGATCTCAGCACCTGACACAAGAAGACTTGCGGTTAGCAATGCGCTATGAACAACCGACGCTAACCTCGAACCCTGATCCTGGACACGGGTCAGCGTTAACATCAAACAGCACCTTGTATATTTTTGAATAATGAATGGTAGAAAACGGGAGATGAACACAAATTTGGAGGGAAAAACAAAAGGCAGTTTCAGTCATTTAGGCCGAGAGGCATTTTCATTAATTCACAGGAAATGGTTTGTTGTTTATCGACTGAATGTGTATCTTCTTGTGCTACAGTATAAAGCTCCACAGATGAACTTAAATCGCTCTCGACTTTCATAATCTACCATTTTCACTTACTGTTTGTGTCTCAAAAAATAAGAAAGAACTTTTCTCACAGTAAATATTTTCCCACATTCAGCCGGCGTGTTTCTGCTTTAACAACAATGTTAGAAAACTACAAGCGAGTGCACGTGTGTTTAACTTCTCTTTCTTCTAATTTTAAGAAGCTGATTGACTCCAACATGAAAATTTCCTGTCGTCTATTTCAGGCTGCGCTCAACAACTTATCACGAGGAATCGCTGTATTACGAAAACATTATTGCAACATTCAAACGTTTTTTATTATTATTATTTTTTATAATTTGATGTAAAACTTTTCCCCCTACACAGTTAATTATGCATCCAAATCAAATTTTTATATGCTTTTTGCTTCTGGCATGGAAGATAATCGTTTCACCTTTTAACTGTTGGTTTGTTTGTAGGTTTACTAGAAAACTAACTGCTTTTCACAGATCTTTGTCATAAAAGTTGGATCCAAGTTGGAAGAAAAACTTTGAAATGTTGGATCTGAAAAAAGACCTTAATTTTTTTTAAAAAGCACTCAGAGATTTCTGATGTCTGCCAATCCAGATCAGGATCAGTGATGAAACTTTTGGCAAAATCTGTGCCGTCGTTTTGAAGCAATCCTTCGAAACCTGTATAAAGTGAAATCTTGATCCAGATCCGGATTCTGGATCAAGATTCAGTGGAGTCTTCCCTGCCCTAATATCTATCTGTGGTGCAAATTTGGTGAGAATCCCTTAAGTAATATTGACATAATCCTTCAAAGTCTATATAAAGTGAAATCTTGATCCAGAATCCGGATCCTGCATCAAGATATAAAGTGTAACTTGAGCCCGAATCCAGATCCGGATAACCTCCAAAATTTAATGGAGTCTTCCATACCTAAATATGTATCTGTGGTGAAAAATTTGCCAAAATCCGTGCAGTAATTTTGACATAATCCTTCGAAACCTGTATAAAGTGAAATCTTGACCCAGATCCGGATTCTGGATCAAGATTCAGTGGAGTCTTCCATGCCCAAATATCTATCTGTGGTGCAAATTTGGTGAGAATCCCTGAAGTAGTATTGACATAATCCTTCAAAGTCTATATAAAGTGAAATCTTGATCTAGAATCCGGATCCTGGATCAAGATATAAAGTGTAACTTGAACCGGAATCCAGATCCAGATCTGGATAACCTCCAAAACTTAATGGAGTCTTCCATACCCAAATATGTATCTGTAATGAAAAAATTTGCCAAAATCCGTGCAGTAATTTTGATGTAATCCTGCTAAAATAATCCTTCAAAACCTATATAAAGTGAAACTTTATCTATAATCCAGATTCCCTCCAAAATTTAATGGAGCCTTCCAGGGCCTAATAGGTATCTGTGGTGAAAATCTCGCCAAAGTCTGTACAGTAGTTTTGATGTAATCCTGCTAACAGACAGACAGGCAGACAATAAATAAATAAATGCCTATGATTTAATTATGTCCTTGCAGCCGTAATAACACTGACAGATTGGCAGCTTGTTTAAATCAACTATCATCAAATCAGGTTTTTGTAAAACATAAAAATATACAACTGAAGCGACTTTACCACATTTGTGGACGTTGCAGAGAATATGCTCGTTTTTATGCAGGTATCGGTTGAGAAACAGACACATGGGGAACTCGGCAAAAACAAAACTCAGCTGGAGAAGAAGAGGAGAGAAAAAATGTGATGGACAGTCTTACGATAATTTTTTTTTTTTTTGTAAAAATACAGCAGACGCGGACTCACGCTGAAGATCATGTTGAAGAGCGACTGGAAGACGATGATGTAGCTGTGACATGCCCCTTTAGGAAGCTTCTTCTGCTCCTGCACGTGCTCCTCCTTGTAGTTGACGTACTCGTAATACTGCTGCGCCATCCTGAATGTCGCGCCACATCACACACATCCCACGTTAGCATGGCTGACTTGTGGATGACGCGTGAAAAATATGAGCAACAAATGGAATTATTTGGAATTTATTTGGGTTTCCCCCCAACAAAACTAACTACTATAAGTCACACCCGTTGAACAGGTGTGAACCTGCCTCTTGAAGACCCTTTTCCCCTGTATTATCAAATCTTTAATTTTTGGATTTTTGTGCATTCTTGTAGAGTACTTTTATCTATTATTGCCATTTATTGTTTTATTATTTGAGATTATTTTGTCTCGTGCTTTGGTTACTCTGAAAGTCCTACATAAATAGTTACTATAACTATTATGAATTAGCGTGTTGCCTGTGGGGGTCCATGGGTTCTAGATTGGGTAGTGTTTATAAAATAGGTAGCGACATTTTTCAAGGGTGGTAATAAATTATGCAAAGTTTCTTCAATGATTTAAACTGAAAGTGCAGGAAATTAAAGTGAGAAAGTTTTATGAATAATTGCATTTATTATTTGGCACATTTAGTTGATGTCATGTTTTAGAACTGGCAAGGGTGAGATATTTCCTTTGCTCAGAGCTTGACTGGTTACCAGGGACTGATTAATGGTGATATCAACATCCATTCTTCAGTATTGTTATCTAATATCCAGAATTTCTCCAAAAAGTTTGTGCTATTAACTTTCTGTTTTCCCGGCATTCATTCTTGACCCAAAATACATAAAACATCCCAAACAGCAAATGTCAGCTCTCTCCAGTTTCTCCGTGATTGAAGTAAGTTACATGCATGCACAGACGTACACAGAGGCCACTCTGCTCTTAATATATAGATAAGAAACACATGATTTTTTGGTATATAAGTTGCACCCAAGTATTAAATCACAGGGCCTTCAAAACTAGTAAAAACAAAAAAAAAAAACAAAAAAAAAACACAGCAACAACAAAAAACAACTTATACTCCAGAAAATATGGTATTTTATGGTATAAAATATGGTAATTTACTCTCTATGACAATTTCCTTCGGGATTAAATAAAGTTCTTTCATATAAAAATCTAGTAATAAAGCGTCTTAATTTCTACGTATATACAGTAATAAAACTGCTGCTCATGTTATTGCTTATATTTATTACTACTGCATAATTTGCTTTGTGAGATATTTCAGACAACATCTAGCAACTCGGAACTCAGAAACTAAGAAAAACACTGTTAATAAAGCAATGATTAAGCAAACCTTGTAAAAATGTAACTAACCCGCAAAACATCTGCGTGAGATTTGTCCAGATTTTAAACAGTTGTCTTTGCAACAGGATCTCCGTTACGTATTAACTGTGTCGGTCACTGTCTGTTTCCTCTTTTTCAGTCCAAACTCAACATCTCCTGTGTGTCTTCAGTTCCGTGATGTGAACACTAGCATGTGTACGGCTGCAGTGTCGCGGCATCCTGTTTGACCCATGTGAGACAAAATCCTGAATCGTTTCTAGAAAAAAGCAAATTTTGATCATGTTTCTGATTTAAGATTTGGAATCCATTTGAATATTAAATGAATAAAATTATAAAAGCGCTGAGGAAAATTCTTTTCGTTACTTTAATGACAAAAAGGTGGCAGGAGGAACTACAAATTTAATTAAAATATGTGCCAATTAAATATTTCATATGTCTTGTCTGGTTGTTTTTCAGTGTATCCTCTAAAATTTGAAATTTTTCATTCCAGTTTATAGACAATGATCTCACCAGGTGAAAACTGATTCACTGTTTTTCATTCATCTTATTAAAAATAAATAAAACAGAAGACATACAAATGTCAAACAACTAAAAAAAATCAAATCAAATCTGATAATCAGGCATGGTTTGTCCAAAATATGTCAGCTTGGCCTCCACAGCACAGCAGATTTTCAGATAAATGTGTGACAAACAAAAATAAAGAGCCTTACATCAAACCTCCATGTATGTGTGTGTGTGTGGGGGGGCATGGACACCTGGTGTCTGACGTATTTCTATGACTGTCTGATGATGTAACTTAAATAATTCCGCCAGGCTGAGCACTGACGGTATATACACAAGCATTAAGTAATTTTTGGAAACAGGTTTTTAACATTAAATCATCTTCGGTAAAGTCTGCAGTCATACAAACAAACGCTATTTTAACTTTGCCTTGTGTTCTGGGACCTGCTGCAAAAATAAATACGATAACTTTGTGTCGTGAATGAGACATTTTGCTGACCATCGTTTGTGTGGATGGCAAGAAACAAAGAAAAAGCTAAGAAAACTCATATTTCCTGCTCAGAAACATGGCAATGGTTTCTCAACCTGCATTTTAAACCAATCTCCAAATGTTGTTTTCCTGATACAATAATGTATAATTACCTTGACAGTTTGACATTTGACATCTAGGATGACAAATGATGGTTCAGTTTAAGTTGTTTCGTCAATGTTAAAATGTTACTACTGCTTAAATTACTACATAGTTCATGTACTGTATTTTCCAGAGTGTAAGTCGCACCTTTTTTATACATTACCAGCTCTTTAATTTGGGATATTTGTGCATTGTTGTACTGTACTTTTAATTATTGCCATTTAGAGTTTAATTTGTTTAGTGCTTTGAGTCCTGATGTCCTATGGAAATAGACATAATTACCTCCACCAACGAAGTATGTTTTCACCCGCTTGTTTGTCTGTTTGTGAACAGCCTGGAACCCACAATTTTTCATATATCATTATGACATTTTTAGAGTGGATTCTATCCTGATAAGCCAGAACTGATTAGGTCAAAGGTCAAAGTCAGGAAAAATACTGGAAAAATCCCTATCCTTTAACACTGAATGAATTTAAAATAATTCATACTTATGTCAAAAAAGATCACATTTCTTTCATATTTGAGAGCTTTATCTAAGATGGTATCTTTTAGTGACTCACAAAGTTTGATCTGGATCTGATCTGGATTACTGATTTTGTGACCATTTAAATTTAACATTAAAAACCCAGTTTAATGTATATTTTTATATCTTAATCAAACGTGCCCCAATCAGTGTCATATTTGAAAGTGAGGTGCAGACTGGAACTCACCGTCGCCTGACAAAGTTTGATCTGGATCTGATCCGGATTGTGGATTTTGTGGACATTTGAATTTAATATAGGAAAGCCCAGTTGGTGTGCATTTTGCATTATATCTTAATCAAAAGTGCCTTATATTTTAATCAAAAGATAACCAATGTTCTGTGAAAATGATCTGAAAAGAATTCAGACACTGAAAAAGTTGAAAAAAAAAATCCTACCACCACCACAAAACTTCTATTTAAGCGCATGAACTAAATACATACTGCCATTTGATCACATATAATTTAGCTTATGGAAACTCACTTCTAACAGGACTTTGACCTTGAAAGTTTTTCGAAGGAAATAAATTTGTGGAATTGGAAACTAGTGTTGGCAGCGCTCTACGAGTGTGGTGCTCTACTTATTATTATTATTAGTAGTAGCAGTAGCAGTAGTATTAACAACAAATTATTTCAGTCTATAAGTCATACCGGAGTATAAAGGGACTTTCACACCGTGCGCGACACGCAGGCTAAATATCATGACAGGACATGCACAAGGGGGTGAAGTTTTAGTCTAAAAGTCAGCATGCTTGGGAAGACTCGTGTTCCCGAAAAAACTAAATTAATTAAAATAAAATGCGAAGTCGCAGGATCTTCCAAACTAGCAAAAAACAAAAACAAAACACGACTTACCCTGCAGAAAATACCGTAAACAGGCTTATATAATAATGTGTTGTGATATGTAATGACTCGTTGAGCTAATGTGTGCTTACGTATGTTAAGTAACAGCCAACTGAACGTCAAGATCATATTTATCATTTCCTTTCAACTCCAGATATGGTCATAAAAAAAAGACCCCAGAAAACCTGATGTTTTATGTATATGTTTTATGTATACCTCATAGAGGTATCATAGTTTAAGTGAAATTTTATTAAATATAAATCTGGTATATGTATGACCTCAAAGTAAGGACTGTTGAGCTGTTATTGTACTTAGTGGTTGTTATTAGTCAAGACGTTGCCGAGGGTTAAGATCCACACTCACATCATACACGTCACATTCAATACACACACAGCCCCACTTCCTGTTTCTTACCGTGTGATGTAATTCCCCAGTGAGGCCCACAGCGGCACGATGGCTACGCCGATAGCGACGGCTGAAGGAACTAAAGTGTAATAGCGCTCCCAGTAATTGGTTGAGACAAAGAGGGCGTAGATTCCTGAAGCCAGGAACATCATCCACTTGGTGCCCAGAAACCTAAGCCACAGAGTGAGCGCAAAGACGTTTAGCGGGACAAACTGTTAAATGTAACTGTTAACTGTTAAACCATTTGAGAGTTGCCGTGTGGGTTGTACCTGATGAGGATGGGGGTGTAGAGCAGGCCAATGATGGGCGTGACGTTGATGCCCATCAGCATCTTACGGTCGATGTCCTCCAGGCCGAGGTTGCTGTACTTCACCTCGCGGTAGGTCAGGTCGTAGTGCAAGATCAGCTGCATCTGCAGCAGTCCTGGTACAACACCCAAAGTCACAAAGAATTCCAAGAACCGCCACTTACATTATCCATCATTTTTCACTACGAGCATGTGAAGAACGTTACAGCAAATCAATACCTAAAATCACAAAATAAACAAAGCTACAAAAAAAAAAAACCTGGAGCATCAATGTCAGTTTCAGTAAAGTTCAGTCAGGTTGCAGTTCCTGGTATTTTTGCAGTACATCAAAGATTAACTTTGAATTTTGTAAGAAGGATTTCATTTTCTGAGATGTCTCCATGTATTTGCATTGTGAAAAGCATCCAAAGGTGGAATTCCAGGAGATACTCAAAGCAGATGAATGAACCAACTCGACTCCCACATTACGGAGCAGTGAATTAGCGATTTATACAGACACTTTTTTATTTTTTAAACACATTTCTCAAAGCACTCAGTCCAATAATCTGGTCAAAATGGGCAAAGCTTGGCAGAAAACTGTTGTTTGCACTCTTCTCAGAGGTCTTCATAACATACTAAATATTACTTTTACTGTGATAACATTTTATTACACACACACACATACTAAAGTATCATTTTGTGTATTCAAACAAAAATAAAATTGCATAAAAGGTGCAAACAACATAAGACATATTTGATAGATACAATTAGATTTGTGCTTCCCAAAGTATGGGTCATGAAGGTACTGCAGGTGGTCCATAAAAAAAAATATATATTCAATTTTGTAGTAAAGTTTATAATTACACAACTTTTATGATTATTCTTAAAATGTCATCAGCTGTAATAAAAACGTGGGCTTCAAATTATGTCACTCTGTTAATCGACCTATTTTAACATAATACACATTGTTTCAAAAACTATTACTGAGTAAATACACAGTCTATGCAAATGAAACTAAACAGGCTTAAAGTTGAGCAAAATAAGATTTACTCATCAAAATTTGAATTAGAAATTCAAAGGTATGTGGATTTCATGAATGATTTTACAAGTTAAGCATCGTGTTTGAATGCCTTTTCTATTCCAGTGAATGAATGGCATTTCTAAAAAGAAGTTTTTTGAAAAAAAAACAAAAAAAAACAACAACACTAAACATATAATTCTGAGTTGTTTTTTCCACATACTGTTAAAATTTTAGATCATCTGAACAAAAGTTGTTCAAGTTATTAGATTACAAAATAATATTTTTGCCACGTTTAACAGCATGTTTAATAAAGTAAAATTTGACGGATTGGCTGCTGTTCAAGGTGTTGGATTAAACAAAATCACTCAAATCAAGTACCTATGGTAGTTATTAGTGGATAATCTAATAGATCTACATACATTTAGCTTTGCTTCTGCTCACCCCCTTCTTGGTCACACATGTCACTGTGGAATTGTCTTGTATATCAGTTTTTGTTATTGACGAGTTGTGTGCCAAATAAATAAATAACAAATGTCAGTGACCAATCATTTCCAAATTAAAACATGATATAACTGCCTAAGATATAAACAACAACAACAACAACAAAAAAAACAAAACAAAAAAAACAAACAGCTGTTGTTATGCACCATATGACTGAAAATATAAAGAGATGAAAACTGGTATCAGCAACAATCAGCATTTTACTTATTTTATTTTACTTTTAAATATATTCTACTGCAAATCAAACTTATTAAAAAGGAGAAACTGATAAAGACACTAAAGTAACACACCCACAAAACTGGTTGAAGACAGATGGGGGCGTGGTCAGCTGTTCTATTTAAAAAGAGAAATGTTTCGAAGTTTTTTTTTTTTTTAATATTTGTTGTCTATAAACATTAATACCCAGTTTTTGGACACCTGTTGATCTACGTCAGTTTGTTGAAAAGGTTATTCAAATTTAAAACAGGCGTTAAACTTGAAGCGCAGCTCGTCTCTGCAGGTCTGCGCGTTTCTCTCGTAAATCACAAAGTCGTCCTCACCCATGTAGACGCTGTACACGATCATGGCTCCAACGCTGGCGGCAATAACATTCTTAATGACCCCGAGCCTCTTCCTCCTGTAATATTTCCTCTCCTCTTCCTCTTCATTGTACTCGGCCTGCGGTCCCAGAAACTCTTCGATCTGATTGGAAGAAAAATTTATACTATTTACAGCCAACATGTCGAGTCTTCTGCTGGAAACAGACCTGGATGATCAGGTTTAGGAGTTCTTTTCATGGAACAACCCTGAGCTCACCTGTTCCTGCATGTTTTCTTCCTGCCCCACATCGAGCAGTTTGTTTATTCTGCCAATAGGAGGCGCTACAGTCTCATCAGCATCCAGGAACTCTTCCCCATCAGCTGCCGCCATCTGGTGTCGCAAAATGCGCATTACATTTGTTGAACATACAAAACCTACCAAAAATTCCACTTATCAAACTGAACCTTTACGAGATTATTTTTCTCACAAACCACAAAAGTTTAACGCATCATTTTATAGGTTTGTATAATTACAACCAGGATAAATCAATATCATGATTATTTCAAACTTCTACCTCACAGCTGTTTTTTAATAAGATTTGTTTATCCTGCAACACCCTGATGGTTCTCTGACTATTAAAGCTGAGATATTTTTACAATGAAGTGCAAATCTTAATTATTTTTTAAAATAAACATTAATGATCCATTCATGTCCATCTTTAGCACTATAAATTTGATTGAATATAGCAGGAGCAGATTACAGAGGCCAAGATACAAGTAAAAATATATTTATATATTTAATATATAAATATATTTATATCCTAAGCCACACCTTGCATTTGTGTCAATTGTATATATACATTTTTTTCCTTACATTAATTTTTTTTCTCTATATCTTGTTTTTGATATATATTCTTGCACTATTTTATTTTTATTCTATTTTAGTGCACTGCAATTGGATAGCCCTAATCTCGTTGTACCAATATATAATGGCAATAAAAGGCATTCTGAAAAATACATCTACAAGTCCACTACATCGATTAACTGCATGAACCTATGATCAATAAAGACCTGAAGACTTTCTCATAAGAACAGAGGATTTTCTTTGTTACATATGATGACTTTAAATTGTTTCCCCACTTAATTGCTTTCATCTATTAATCAAAACCTTTAACTTTTCACTTTCAATATTACTGTTTCATGGCAAATATGAATTTCAGACTTTACACGGTCAGCAGTGACCTCTAGTGCCCACCGTGACCCTGCTATTATCAAAAACTTGACTTTATTTTATGTCACGTTTTTGTCCATTAAAAGATAAGAGCATAGTCAAAATATCAGGCAAGCTGACCATCTACCAGAACCTAAAATTTCAGACCTGATTATACAGTTTTTATGGAGTTACTTGCAGACGTTGTGCAAAAATGACAAACAGGTACTTTAGTTCTGTGTTTAATTGCTGTTAATGGCAAGAATGACTTCAGAACACCATCTCAACTGAACACAAACTGCATCAATCACATTTAATATTATAGTTAACTCACTTAAAAAAAAAAAAGGAAAAAATATGTGCTGCAACAATCCAGACGTGTCAAACTAGCTGCTACAAAGCAATAATTTATTACGAGTATATTAAATGAGCTGAGTGCTATTCATAATTTAAGTGTAAATTATTAAAAATGTTTAAGCAGTATTTTTTTTAACATTTAAACCCCCAAGTATGTACATGATGCATTTTGTTTTGACATTATATTAATTAGTAGTTACAGCATCCGTTTTTTAAAAGTAGAACTATTGCATTATTTACCAAATTTACTTGACATTTTTTTGAACGTATTTTTAGTCAGTTTTTTTTTTTTTTTTGCAGTTCTACATATTTTATGGCGCATAGTATCTTGATGAAAGTATCAAACGGAAAGACTTAAATGAAAACATTAAACGCGTCTCTCGTGTATTTATGTAACTAAAACGGCCACTCCAGGTTTGATGCGTATTTTTTCTTTACAAACGTCGCTCAAAAAGCCACATGAGGACGACAATTTTTATTTAGTTTGACATTTTTATAAATACTCACCATGCTTTTTGTCCGCGTCACGTCAGTCAGCAGCTGTGGTTCCTCTTTATGACGAACAGAAGTCACAAAGTTTCGGAGGGAAACGAAAATGACCCATCTTCACTTCCTCACTGCGCGAGCCACTTTTTCTTAAAGTGACAGATACACGGGGGGGGGGGGGGGGGGGGGGCACGAACTGCCTTCAGCTGATACAAACAAAACTTTTTATCATTTTACAGATTATTTGAGGGATTGTGTGGTTTGACGATAACAATGCAGCTTCTCTCATTCAACATAAAAAGCACTTTTTGTTCAGTGTGATCGGTACACGTTCAAAAATACTCAAAGTCCAAGGTCTTCTGGCTGTGGTCCCACTTTGAGAGGAAAATATCGCAGTTAACCCACAAAAAGAACACAAAAACGGGCGCAGCGGATGGAGTCTAAACACAAAATAACAACAATAATAATAATAAAAAAATGTTATCCCGATGGCAGAAAGCAAAAATATAGTGCAGATTCTTGACAATGATCAGCATGCACTGCATCTATTGATGTCAAACACTGAACAATCAGTTGCAATCAATTAGTTTCTAATTTAAAGAAAAACAAAACAAAACAACCAACAACAACAAAAAACAACAAATATACATTATTTTATTGTTTCAGCTTTCAGGCCTCACAATTAACTTTATTTCATTTGACACAAAAAATATGCTGTTGCGAACTTTCAATACAAACAGCCATAATAACAGATGTGAAAAAAAAACCCCATATATATATATGACAAACCAAATAACAATGGCGCCAGCTCTATATTCTTTTAGCACCAAATCAAAATTGACTAACGGTGATGCGCTTTGCATAGTGGCTTCTTTAGCAGTGCGGTTCACCAAGTTAAGGCAGAATGAAGCCGCGACCGTTCTTACGCTGTACTCTGGAAACCCGTGGTTCTTGTTTTTGAAATGGAGCGATATCTCCACCTGGGTGAGATTTACCATTAGTGCCGGTACAGTCAAATTTTTCCAGCACCTCTATTGTGTGTGTGTACATTATATATATGTGTGTACGTACACACACACACACACACACACACACACACACACACACACACACACACACACACACACACACACACACACACACACACACACAGGGTTCTCAAGCATAGGGGGCCCCTACACTGTGATTTAACCAGCATGGGGGGGGCTTTTCTGTTTGTATTTTTTTTTCCCCCATTTTTAAAGGACCTATCGCACATCATTTAACACCCCAGTTTGCAACACAAAGTGGAAGGAAAGGATTCTAAATTTCAAATTGTACTGGGGGGGCGCAGACCCTCCTACAATACTCACACCTGCAACACTCGTTGTGCGGTTATGCCCTGCTATGTTCCCCACTATGCTGTGAAGAAAAAAAAAAAAATCCTGGTGATATATATATATAAATATATATATATCACCAGGATTATATATATCATTTACACATACCCAAAAGCTTCATGAGCTCCAAATACAGATTTCAAAGTTGCCAGTAATCGCAAAGACTTCAGGTACTAAAACAAAAACAGTCAGTTTGACACACTCCACGCCGGCTCTCTGCGCAGTCAAACGTCAGATGACTCCGGCCGAACAGGGTCAGGTCACTGTGACAGGAGCAGTCACTTCACAGCTGCAGAGAGGCTGGCCGACAGCCGGAGGTAGATTCTCGGCATCGTCATGAATCCAAACATGCAGACGACGTTGATTCGTCCGGTCGTCCGGCACAGTAGAGGCGGCGGGTTCTCTTCGTGGCCCATCATCAACATTTTTAAATCACTCTTTTCATGTTTTTGTCTCTCATATAAAGAAACCAGATGCGTTAACCCCAAAATGTGTTAAATCCCCCACAATCCTCCACTTGATGGCGGTCCCTACCCGCTCCCGAGCGCGGCCTTCCTCATGGTCTCCTCGTCCTGCACAGACAGCTCCGTCAGCTTGCGTCCTAGCTTCTCGTGAAGGTCGAGGTATTTGGCCACACAGCGGTCCAAGCACACACACTCACCCTTTGTAAGCTCCGCCTCTTTGTAGTGTGGCGGGACACATTTCTTGTGGCAAGCGTTGGTCATTCTGGAAGCAAAATATCATGAAACAACAGATTATGAACCTGTGCAACTGTCAAGACACTATAATCTGACAGTATCAAATCAAATCAACTTTATTTATATAGCGCCAAATCACAACAAACAGCTGCCCCAAGGCGCTTTATACTGTAAGGCATATATATTACGGAAAAACCCCAATGGTACAGTATACCACAGTACCCTCTAGTGGTCAGAAAAAAGGCATGTTTGTCACCAGTCTTATGTCAGACGCTCGTGGAGGTCCTACAGTCTGAGGACGGAATATGTGCTTAAAAAAAAAAAAACTTACTTCTAACCATAGTAAACCACCAGGACAGTTCTGTGAGACTCCCAAAATCTCACAGAAAATTATGTTTATCCTAAAAAAATAAATAATCTGAAGTCCTGCAGAAGATATGAGGTGCTGCTAACAAAATATCTCAAGAATCAACAATTGAAATAAGTATATTTGTCACTTTCTTGTTACTATTCTTGTGAATTTTAATGTTCATGTATACAATATAACATTGAATTTTACCAAATAAAAATCAACCCGTAAATAGATTTCAGTCATGTTTTGCAGATTAGGTCCACTTCCACCCAATAATGATCACATTACCTTTTGAGCATTAGGGGTCAAAGGTCAAGTGACAGTGCAAGTTCAGTCCCATAATGTGCCTGAAGTGCACCTCCTATATCTGTGTTCATCCCTGGAATCCGTAATGTGAAGCAGATAAAGGCACCTTGACACACGAATGTGATCCCCACACGGGCATGCAATTTGTTGTGCCAATGTGTCCCACTTGATGCCTTGCTATATAAAATAAAGCCTGTGCCATATCATTTCTTAGCAGATGACACATTTGCTCTCAGAACTTGGCTGATTAAACCATTCTCTCATCACTCTCAGAATCACAGAGAAATTATCCACAGCTGCAGGTTGTCTCGAGTGCACCATGTGGTGGAGAACGCATTTGGATCTTGTCTCAAAGGTGTGTGTTGTCATTTCAGCTGCTCCCGTCTCGGGACAGGGTCGCCACAGCAGATACACCCAAATCCGCATTGGTAACTGCCACAAGTTTTACGCCGGACGCCCTTCCTGGCGCAATTCCAGTTTCACCCGGAGAAACACACACACAGCCGCTGATGTTCCGAAGAGGTCTCAAGGTAATTATTTATAATTTACAGATAGATAATGCATTTGTAAAGTTATGTTTATTATAGATGTAGCATCTTGTCAATCTAATTTCAGGCTCAGATGCGATGCCCGCAGTGACGCGCATTGACATGCAGTGTTTTCGAACAGGTTGTGCAATGTTCACGACTAATTCACGCAAGTGGCATGAAATTAATGCGTGGCAGAAATTCTGAACATTTAAAAATTTTCTTTGTGCACTGGCACGCAGCCATACGCAGTTTATGATGACTTCAGCGCTGCCAACCATCCCGCATTGGGTGGCACAGTCCTGGTATTTACCTCCGTGTCTCACATGAGTGTGTGTGGGACGCCCATTAGTCCCGTAGTTTTGTGGGCCTGGGCATGTCCCCAGACTCCCCTAGTTACACTTCAAGCCCTTGGTGCTCACGGACATGAATGGGTGTCCCACATTGGTAAATTCAAATGTTGGCAGGTATGCGATTTCACTCATTAGCAGTGGTGGGCACAGATAACCAAAAAATTAACTTTGATAACAGATAATCAGATAACTTAAAAGTTATCTTCGATAAAGATAAAACAATAAACCACACAAAAATGTATCAGAAGTTACAGATAACCGATAATAGATCATTTCCAATATTGTCTCTGGTACATTTACAACTACTAATAAAACCAATTTAAGTTTTAATGCCACAATAGCTTCTACTAATATTAAAAGTAACACAACAGACCCAAACAATGAGACCACACTTTTTTCTTTGAACATTCTGCTAATTATTAAAGAAAGATCTACACTCAACAAAAATATAAACGCAACACTTTTGGTTTTGCTCCCATTTTGTATGAGATGAACTCAAAGATCTAAAACTTTTTCCACATACACAATATCACCATTTCCCTCAAATATTGTTCACAAACCAGTCTAAATCTGTGATAGTGAGCACTTCTCCTTTGCTGAGATAATCCATCCCACCTCACAGGTGTGCCATACCAAGATGCTGATTAGACACCATGACAGGTGTGCCTTAGACTGCCCACAATAAAAGGCCACTCTGAAAGGTGCAGTTTTGTTTTATTGGGGGGGATACCAGTCAGTATCTGGTGTGACCACCATTTGCCTCATGCAGTGCAACACATCTCCTTCGCATAGAGTTGATCTGGTTGTCAGTTGTGGCCTGTGGAATGTTGGTCCACTCCTCTTCAATGGCTGGTGAAGTTGCTGGATATTGGCAGGAACTGGTACACGCTGTCGTATACGCCGGTCCAGAGCATCCCAAACATGCTCAATGGGTGACATGTCCAGTGAGTATGCCGGCCATGCAAGAACTGGGACATTTTCAGCTTCCAAGAATTGTGTACAGATCCTTGCAACATGGGGCCGTGCATTATCCTGCTGCAACATGAGGTGATGTTCTTGGATGTATGGCACAACAATGGGCCTCAGGATCGCGTCACGGTATCTCTGTGCATTCAAAATGCCATCAATAAAATGCACCTGTGTTCTTCATCCATAACAGACGCCTGCCCATACCATAACCCCACCGCCACCATGGGCCACTCGATCCACAACACTGACATCAGAAAACCGCTCACCCACACGGTGCCACACACGCTGTCTGCCATCTACCCTGCACAGTGTGAACCGGGATTCATCCGTGAAGAGAACACCTCTCCAACGTGCCAAACGCCAGTGAATGTGAGCATTTGCCCACTCAAGTCGGTTACGACGACGAACTGGAGTCAGGTCAAGACCCCGATGAGGACGACGAGCATGCAGATGAGCTTCCCTGAGACGGTTTCTGACAGTTTGTGCAGAAATTCTTTGGTTATGCAAACCGATTGTTTCAGCAGCTGTCCGAGTGGCTGGTCTAATCTTGGAGGTGAACATGCTGGATGTGGAGGTCCTGGGCTGGTGTGGTTACACGTGGTCTGCGGTTGTGAGGCTGGTTGGATGTACTGCCAAATTCTCTGAAACGCCTTTGGAGATGGCTTATGGTAGAGAAATGAACATTCAATACACGAGCAACAGCTCTGGTTGACATTCCTGCTGTCAGCATGCCAATTGCACGCTCCCTCAAATCTTGCGACATCTGTGGCATTGTGCTGTGTGATAAAACTGCACCTTTCAGAGTGGCATTTTATTGTGGGCAGTCTAAGGCACACCTGTGCACTAATCATGGTGTCTAATCAGCATCTTGATATGGCACACCTGTGAGGTGGGATGGATTATCTCAGCAAAGGAGAAGTGCTCACTATCACAGATTTAGACTGGTTTGTTAACAATATTTGAGGGAAATGGTGATATTGTGTATGTGGAAAAAGTTTTAGATCTTTGAGTTAATCTCATACAAAATGGGAGCAAAACCAAAAGTGTTGCATTTATATTTTTGTTGAGTGTATATACATAATAACAGACTGGTTTTGGACCTATTAGATTATAATCATCTGATTGAAGATAAAGGCTTCATTCTTTTTCTAGACTTCTATAAAGCCTTAGACTCAGTTGAGCATCCATTTATTTAGAAAGTTTTAAAATACTTTGGCTTTGGCGCAAAATTCATTTAGTTTATTAACATGTTGTATAATGACATAAATAGTTCTCTCTCCCTCAGGGAACTTCTAAAAGATTTGAGGTCAAATGTGGCATAAGACAAAGGTTGCTCTTGCTCTCCTTTACTATTCATTTTAGTTGCAGAATTTTTGGCTAGTCTCATAAAAAAGAGCCCAGAAATTGAACCTTTAAAAGTGTTAGGAATGAATTTGAGCATAATTCAACTTGCAGATGATTCCACAAGCTCAGACCAGATTCCGCTGGTTATCAAAAGAAGAGGTTTTCTCTAAAGCATCTGGACTTCTGAATTTAAAAAAAAAGTAAACTTATGGCCATACATGACCATCCACTAATAGATCTGTATGAAATCCCAATGAAAAAAAGAAGCGAAATATTTATGGGTGATAATTACAAAAGATTATAAAGCTAGAGAAGAACTAAATATTTTGTCTAATAAAAAGAAAAGTGAATCAATTCTTAACACCTGGTTACAAAGAGACTTATTATTTGGATGCATACTGAATACCAAAATTGAGTCTTTATCTAGAATAATGTATCCCGCTTTCTCAATAGCTATCCCTTATACTCTAATTAAATCAATTAATCAAATGAATTTCAACTTTATCTGGAGAAATAAACATCACTATCTGAGAAAAGGAGACTCAGTAAAACCATTAGATGAAGGAGGCTTAAATGTAATTGATTATGAGGGAATGAATGGTATGATAAAATTGAAATGGTTAAAACAATTTACTCAAAATACTAATGATTTCTGGTTTCATATTCCCTTTAAAATATCTGAGGTATGTGGGGGTATTGAGCTGTTGTGATTTCTGTTTGTCCAGACTTCCCATTAAGTTATCCAAGTTCCATGAACAGGTCCTGCTATATTGGAAAATGGTCTATAAGCACAATTTCACTCCTCTTAACTCCCCTATCTGGAATAATAGATACGTATTATTCAAAAGGAAACCGTTTTGCTATTATGATTGGGCAGAGAAAGGTATTTGGTCTGTTTTACACCTGATGGACTCAAGTGGCAAGTTTCTTAAATATAATGAATTTAAGGTAAAATTCAAGGTTCACTGTACTAAAAGGCAATACTCAGTGGTGACTAAAGCAATACTACAAGTGATGGCGAATACAATGAGAGGTATGTTACTTTATATGGAGTTAGTACCACAGCTTCCTTCACTTAATATCGATGACATTGATTTTAAGGGGGGAAATGTACAAATAAAATTATAAGATATGCTCTCACTTCTGAAATTTTCCCTCTATTGCTAAAAAGGATACACTTGTTAAAAGGTTACCCCAATGAAGTCAAAGTTCAAATCAGAACCACATACCTCTCTTTCCCGGTCCCACCAAAATCTAATTCAGTTCATTTTAAGATCTTAAATGACATTTACCCTTGTAATAAATTTCTTAGACAAAGATTTAATCTGCAAATTCTGTAACTCTGACTTTGAAACTCTTGAACATGTATTTTTTTGATTGTCTTTATACCAAAACTCAGGAATTTTTTCAAAAATGGACTTCTGAAAAGGACTCACAAGCTCCAATCATAGTTTTCAACATGATTAAAATTGGTGCTTTATTGCAGGACAAAAAAGAGATATGCTGTACAACACTTTATAGCAAAATATTATATCCATAGGTGTAGATTTTTCAATGTCACTCCAGTGTTTCTAATATTTATGACAGATGCTTAATTTAAAAAAAAAATCTTGAAACATAAAAACTAAACAAGCCTTATGTCTATAACTTAACCTTAATTCCTGATTAAATCTCTGACTTGTTTTCTTTCTTCATACTGCAATTTATTTTTGCAGTTACATTATTACACTGTTCCTACTTGTACTTTCATGTTTGCTTGGTATACTTGCTACTTTCTGATTGAATTTTATGACTTTGTAATGGCGGAATTTGTTTAATTTTAAAAAGTTTTCACCAGGCGGCCAGTCGCGGAGGTACGAATTCTCGCCTTCGGATTGGCCATTTCGCCGGAAGTGACGTAGCTCCGCAGCAACCCATACAACCATTCTTCCCCTTCCAGGTCTGTGGATTTTGGGAACATTTTAAGAAGCAGGGTTCAAATCTCAGTCAGTCCTGGAACAGTGAATAGGTCTTTCCTGGCGTCTCTACGTCCTATAAAAATTTTTGTGGGAATGTGATTTTTTTTTTTTTAAATGTTACAAATCTCACCTCTGCAAATGGTTAAACAAGTGAACATGTAAGCACATGGCCCAATTTTTTAAAAAAGTTAGCATCATGTTTCAGAACGTGAATCACTGAACACGGATTTTTTTTTTTTTTAATGAATGAATCGGGGACTAGCTGTTAGCTTAGCTTCATTACCGGTTGTACATGTCAGCCATCATTTCCACTTCCAGCTCGGCCGCCAGCTGCTGTGCCTTCACTGGGTCCATGTGCGAGCTTCAGGGCACGAACTCTCCGTCACGGTGAAACTTTATTTCGGCGGATTCTGCCCGCTGCTTTAACCTTCAGCTTAGCTGCAAAACACATGTGGTACTCTTCCGCTATGAAGTAAGGCAAATGGAAGGGCTCAAACTTGACATCCAACGTAAGTAGTTCACTGCCGCCACCTGGTGGTCTGGAGAACAACCAGCTCGATTTCTGTCACAAACATTCAGTGATCGTTATTTACAGCAGGGAGGGAAAAACTGCTCGTGACCTGCGTCAGAACTTTTTTTTTAATAAACCATAACTTTCATTTACATGAAGTATATATTAGCGCTCTGATTGACAGATACCAGCTGCATAACAATATTACTGATTACAGACGTGATTGAGCCCAAGAGCCTTTGTGTTTTTAAACTTTCGTCAGGACCACATTCCAAATACAACTTTTACAAAATTAATAAAACAAATGAACTGTAAATGCACGCAACAACTGTACAGCTGATGGCTGCTTTGCCATATTATTACAGGAAACCAAACGCCCATTTTAACCTTAAAATATCAACAGAAAATCTCAGATCACCGAACACTTTGATCGATGGTAAAAACCAAAGAGTATGTACAAATCAAAATGACAACTTTTTTTTTTTTGGCACATAGAACACAAACACAAGTGAACATTAAAAATGACAATATTGAACAAATTCACACAACGCGGCAATGATAGCTGAGGGGCGGCGGCTTACTCCGCCTCGTCTCCCGTCAAGTCGGTCACGTTTACGTCTTCCTCGTCTTCATCGGGAGTCACGTCCGTGTTGTTGAGTGTGACGTCGCAGTGGCACATCTCCGTCTTGTTGTCCGGGGAGAAAAGCACCACGTCCACCTCCACCTCGTTTTCATCACTCCCCGACGTCACGCCAACAACGCCTTTGGCATCTTGCGGAGACGCCGAGTTGCAGTTTGAAGCCTCTGTGTTTTCCTGAAGCTGCGGGCCGTCTGCCCGAGCCGAGTTTTCACCACCTGCAGCAGAGGCAACCGTTGCGCCGGCAATACACACCGTTACTGCAAGAGATAGCAAGAAGTCAACTTCATGTTTTATTGTACACACACGCATGCACAACTTCTACCACAAAGATTTGTTGCACCTGTTTCTGTTATGAGCTCTTTATTTTTTTTTTTGTGCATTGTTGGTGTTTTATTATTATTAATGGCATTTATTCTTTTATTACTGGAGCTATTTTGTGTAATGTGCTAATTCCTATGAAAATTCTATCCACTATTATGAATAAACTTTTGAATTTTCCATATGAAAGTCACATCAGAGTATAAGTTGCAGGGCTGCCAAAACTAGTAAAAAAAAAAGTGACATATTTCAGAAATTACAGTAATTAAATTACAGTTCAAGATAAAACAATGGTGATTACAAAGGGATTAAATCTGGATATAATACAAAATTTAATGTGCAAAATATTCATAAATGCTGCTTTACGTTGTTGCTGTGCAGGAACACCATATTTCTGAACAACGCGGGTCATCAATTGGTCCTTATTTTAAATCTGCACCAACACACTGTCCGCTCAGCAACCTCAACTTTGTCACCAAAGATTTACCAGTTTTTTGACCTCCCCTGGCAACTAAAACTCCTACCTAGCAACTCGTGACAAATCTGGCAACCTCTATTCCACACAAATCGGTCTGTTTTCTCACAGTGGGATTGTTGGGAATGTTGCTGCTGCTCAGGGGACAGAAAAGACGGAGACACTCACAAGTGTTACAGTCAGGCAGGGAAACACACCACACGCTGCACATATCTGATGAGTACGTATGTTTCCTTCTTTCCAGGCTCTACTCTGTCCTCCAGTCTGAAGTTCTGTCCAAGATTCGCTGAATTTTTGTCACTTGACTGTTCGTCTCAGCCGAGTCACTCGAGGCATCACAGTTACGTACACTGAGGTGTGCAAGCTTTTATTTATTCATATTAATTGTTATTTATTTCAGAATGTTTATTTTCCAGAAATTTCAAATCAGGAACTTGGTTCAATTCTGGCAAAACTTGAAATCAAGACCTGTATAATAAAGTGATTTGAAAGAAGAAGAAAATAAAAAATAAACACTATTTTAAGCTTAAATTTAGATCATTTTTCCTTAGTGTTTGAAATTTTTAAGATTTTTTCTTTTTTAAACATGCTTTCAAACCCGCTGGTGGGTGGAGCTCATAGGGTCAAAGGTACATGTTGAAAACTTTCCATTTCCAGTTCATGAAATTGCACATTTTCTGTGGAAATAAATTATGCTTTAAGTCCAAAACGCAATCTGTTCAGTGCAGGAACACAAATAAAAACATTTACCTTGAGCTTTATCATCCAGCAGCTGCTCCGTCTCGGCTCTCGTCTCACCTCCTATTTTGTTGACCACTTCTTCCACGGCATCCCTGGAGAAGACCGGGAAGTCTTCGCCGGCACACGGACCCCTCACCTGGAGCTGATCGCTGGAGCTGTAACGATCAGCTCCAACATGATTCGCATCAGCTGTGATGTTGAGGACGACATTAGAAACCTCGGCCCGACCTGTGTCCTGGGGTCTGTCCTTTTCCATCACCTGAGTTGATAGCAGACCGTCTCTGCTGCTGCTGGAATCTTTCTCTTCACTATTTTCTGCTTCCTGCTCCTTCTTTTCCTTTGATTTCCTCATTTTTAAGTGCTGACGGTTGATTAGCTTTTGAAAATCCTGCAAAGAAACCTTCTTATTCTGACTGGTGTTCTGACGTTTGTTGACCACTTGGATAATGTTGCCGTCATTATCTTTCTCGGCCTTGTCCGAACTCTCTGCTGTGACGGAGTGCTTCTTTGGAACGCTTTTTGTTCTTCTCATCCTCTGTCTTTTCTCAGACCTCTCTCTTTTCTTCTCCTTTTCCAAAACAGGTTCTTCCTCGCATCCCCCACCGTGGACACTCTCTGATGCGGGAAGCTCTTCATGCTTTATTTTCCGAGGTCTTCCTTGCTTTCGATTGCGGACTTGGATTTTTTGGGGCACAATTTTAGCTTTAACAGCTTTGGAGTTTGGAACTGAAGAACATGCTGGACTGGTGTTACACAGCATTTCTTTTTGAGTATTTCTCAGGAAACCCCTTGTTCTGATCCGGGTTTGGTCTGCAAGATCTCCAGGAATTCTGGATTTCTGTGTCTGACTTATTCTGACAGGTAACTGCCGACTCGGTTTACCGTCCCCGTTAGGTGGTGTGTTGGATGAACATGAGGCCGCTTCCCTTTTCTTCACCAACACATTGTTGCTTGAGAGACTGATGGAACACTTGTTCAAAGTGATTCCACACTTTGTCACTTCACCCACCTTCACATCCGTCTCTGCCAAAAGTGGGCCAGAAACATCTGGTGGATAACTGGTACGCTTTCTCTTCCTGGGTGGAGGCGCAACAGCATCGCTCGCTGCAACTTCTATACTTCCCTTCACCTTGTCAAACTTCAGTTCTGCAGCATTTCCACTTCCTTTCTCTGCCGCCACGTTGTCATGACTCAATTCAGCGCAACCTTTCCCAATCTTGGGGTTTAAATCCAAACGCTCTTGGCACAGCTTTTCCTGAGAGCCGTGGTTTGGTTCCTGTGATCCTCTGCGACCAACGCAGCCAAGAGGGAGCGGTAGTATTCCCAACGTTTCCATGAGGTCCACTTGCCCCTGTAGAGGTGGCTGTGGTTGAACTGCGAGGGCGGTGGAGTTCCTGAGGACATGCTGATGTTGTGCTGCCCAGGTGGATGGCTCTAATGGCGACAAACATCTCGGAAGCCGCAGATCGTCCATGCATGTTATAGGACAAGGCAGAGATGGTGCCTTGTTTCTATCTGACTGAGGCAGAAACTCCAGGATGGGCCACTGTTCTGGTGCAGAAGATTCCTTACATTTATCATTGTGGATCTGACCACCGGAATAACAAGATGTAGATACAGCTAGCTGTGTAGACGGCTCTGTAGCATGCCAACAACTTTGATCTTTGAACAGGGGCATACTCAGTCCGTCTCTTTGCAGCATGACAGTTGAGCATTGATGAAGACAACTTTTGCAGTCAGGCTGATGAGCGGAGGCACCAGTACAGCGGAGCTGGATCTGAGCGCCGGCACAACAAAGGACACCTGTACAATGGCGGGAAGATAACCATCAGTCCTTCTTACATCAATAGTGGTTGGGTTGTTGGACGTGACATAGGGCATTTGGAAGGTGGGTGAATGAAGAGAGAAGTAGTCTAGTTTTTTAAACTGTAGACTGGGATTGTAGTCGGGCTGAACTGAAACTGTGCTCACAGTCTGAAAGACTAGACGTAAAGAAAAGATAGAAGTATTTGTTTTAGTTTAGTACGTACTTACAATTAAGTGACCTAAATGTTTGTTTGATAAGATTACCAACCACAAGAACCATAATCATTTTCATATTTTTGGCTTCCCTCATCCTACCTGACCTGATTTTAAAGCTAGAACCCCAAACAGACCCAGTAATGCTGAGCTTAGACATTACATAAAAAAGATATTGCTTCACATCCCACTTTGGTTATGCAGAAAAGTAAATAAACTTATTTTTATATGGCTCATCAATTAAATTTAGTCCAGAACTAAAGTAAAATTTAGGACCAGAGTAATACTAATTTAGGCATTTTAGTTATTAAAATTATTATATTTTTTATTATTATTATTGTAAGCAGTGGTAGTATGAAAAATGTCTGCAAAAGTGGACCTTTAATCAAGGGGTATGGGGGGTATGGAGGGCACCCCCCCCCCCCCACACACACACACAACACCCTTCCTCTGTCTGGATGCGCTCCTGGTTTGCAGTCTCTGAGCAGCAACAATCAAGAAGTTGTGTATTTATGTGGAAAGCGCAACCCGATTGAGAGGTCAGAAGGTTTTATGAGAATCATGTCGTTCTCAGAAAGCGATTTTAGGCGGGAGGGGTTTTTGGCGGCGGTGGGGGGTGTTAGAGTTTGCTGTTAATTGTGTTTTTAGTTTAACCACAGCAAGGACACACACAGAGACACTCAGAAAAGTAAAAAAATATATGTGTCACTGCGCTGTGACGTACTCAAACACGCAGCAGGCTGACTCACCACCCTGCAATGAGTCTCCCCTGCAGAGGGGGGAACTCACTGCCAGCAGAAAAAAAAAACAAACAAAAAAAAATAAAATAGAGACGTTATTCTAAAAATCTATTTTTGAACATTTTGAATGCAGTGCGTATGTGTCTCATGGATGCAGTAAATTTCATATCTTGTGTCCAGCCTTAATTTTGCATCAGGACGGCATCAGCGTGAAACTTGCCAAAATTGATGGAAATCCGTCATAGTGACTGAGAACTTTAATCGCTGCAGTAGCATGCATGCTAGCTCCAATAGCAACAAATGGGCATGTTGCTTGATGTACATAGGGCATGGTTCAATCATGGCGTGTGTTTTGTGAAATAAGCAAGAGATTATAACATAATTCATATCTCACAAATACATACCGGGATCATTCAATGCTTCTTTGGTGTGTGTCCTGTAACCATGGCAGCACACGCAGCCTGTAGGGACAGCTGCATGGCCTGCTTCACCCGCCGTTAATGGACCCTGGCAGATGGTCAGCTCTCCGTCTTTGTTAGGTTGGCACTGATGTGAACTCTTACAGTCAGTGAAGTTCACAGCGGGCAAGATGTTCATACCCATCATGATGTCCTCCAGCAGCTTCTCTATCTGCTCGTCAGACTCCTCTGTGGTCCCCACAGGCTGAGTTTGCGGAGCGGACTCCAGGTCACAGTTCTGGACCAGGGTGCAGCGATCAACCGCGGGGGACTGTGATTGACACATGGTGCTCAGGCAAGGCAAAGGTTCAAGAGGATTAATCACACCAACACGGGGAAGAAGAGTCTCTTGTTTAGCCTTCTGTTGTGGGTCAAAGGTAAAAAGGGGAGGCTGCACATTTGTAAGGTCTCCTTGTTGCCTTTTGAGGTTCTTCTAGAGAGATAAGCAGGAAGTTAAAAAGCTTAGTCTCTTCCAGACACAAGACAGCAGATATCTCCATTAAAGTAACAACCGCCAAACATAACACGCTACAGTTCAGCTAATGACACAACAGCAAATTCACTAACTTTTTCATTAGCCAATTAGCTTTTCAGCTAACTTTTAAAACCACTAGCGGACCAATTAGCTTTCACTACATTTAGTTGCGTAGTAAAGTTTAACTGGAAAAACCTTTGTCAACCCCAAAACCATACAGGTTTGTTCCTGTTGGAGCTCATGCATTAATCTAACAAGGGAAAGGGACACGTAGCCTGAAGTCAACAAGCGGATGAGGAGCAGGACATAAACCCAGAAAATATTTTCCATGTGTATTTTTATTTCTTATTCATTTAATACTTTCTATATTCTAAATAAAATCTGCTGAATGGAAACGGTTTTGTTTCATTTGTGCATTTAAATATATATATATGCACATTTTGAGTAGCATCTGATATTAGCATGGTAATCCTTTTTGGAACCTCCATGTTTACACTACAATGTTAAAATTTCAACTCTTTAGGTTTCTTTTTTGGGGTTTTGGAGCCCAAAAAATAAAAAAAAATTAAATAAAAGTTAGTGGTTAATGGCAGCTTTGGCAGTATCACAGTTACCTTTTCAGTTAGCAAGATTAGCTGTTCTCAAAGCTAACTTTTAGGCTAGCTGTACCCACCAATTCGTTGAATGCAGGGCTGAAGCAAATCACTGGCTTTGAAAAATCTGAGGCATGAGTGGGTCATTATCCATCAACTCACCAACTTTCATCAACATTATCTAACAACTTTTTGATTTAAATGTCGTTACGCACCAATCATTCTTCTGGATCTGAGTTCCAGTATATACAAGGTCTATTAGAAAAGTATCCGACCTTATTATTTTTTTCAAAAACCATATGGATTTGAATCACGTGTGATTGCGTCAGCCAAGCTTGAACCTTCGTGCGCATGCGTGAGTTTTTTCACGCCTGACAGTTGCGTCATTCGCCTGTGAGCAGGCTTTGAGTGAGGAGTGGTTCACCCCTCTCGTCGTTTTTTTCATTGTTTAGGAATGGCTCAGAGACTGTCACTTTGCTTGATCAAAATTTTTTCAGAAACTGTGAGGGACATTAAAGTGGACACCATTCGAGAAATTCAGATGGTTTTTGGTGAAAATTTTATGGGCTTCAAAGAGATTACGGAGTGTTATTGTCGCTTTAAGGACAGCCCAGAGCGACTGGTGGTGCGCCGCGCTCCGAAGTCGCCATCGACAGGCTGAGCGACCATTTCATCTCTAAACGGATGGATGTATGGATCCGTGACCATCGTGTGCAATTTCTCTGGTTATCACAAGAGCTGGACATCAACCATTTTCTGGCAGATTTCACTTTTAACAAGAGATTTTGTCATGGAAGGCGTAGCGGAGGCTTCGCGCATCACGATGGATTCGCTACTGGAGCGAGACAAAACCACCTCCATTTTGGTCTCACAGGACGGCATTGAGATGGCATTCAGACAGCTGTCGGTGGTTTTTCCATCGAGTGATTATCCGAGAAATTGTGGTTGTGCCTGGACATGCCAGAACATGTCCTGTGAGGCTTCATCACGGCGTTGCTTCGCGCCTTGCGGCACCGCCGCGACGCGCGAAGCCTCCGCTCCTCTTTCCATGACAAAAACTCCTGTAACAGTGAAATGTGCCGTTCATTTCCAAACTGGACGCTGTGTTTTATCCGGGATGTCATCTGGCTAGCACAGGAATTGTGAAAAGACGTGGACATCAGCACTTTTTCGGCACATTGAGACAGACGTGCGGAGGAATTCCGCATGTCGCAGCGGTGCCGCATGGCGCAAAGCAACGCCATGATGAAGCCTCACAGGACATGTTCTGGCATGTCCAGACACATCCACAATTTCTCGGATAATCACTCGATGGAAAAACCACAGAAACCAGAGAAATTGCACACGATGGTCACGGATCCATACAGCCATCCGTTTAGAAATGAAATGGTCGCTCAGCCTGTCGATGGTGGCTTTGGAGCGCAGCGCACCACCAGTCGCTCTGGGCCGTCCTTAAAGCGACAGTAACACTCCTTAATCTCTTTGAAGCCCATAAAATTTTCACCAAAAACCATCTGAATTTCTTGAATGGTGTCCACTTTGATGTCCCTCACAGTTTCTGAAAAAATTTTGATCAAGCAAAGCGGCAGTCTCTGAGCCATTCCTAAACAATGAAAAAAACAACGAGAGGGGTGGACCACTCCTCACTCAAAGCCTGCTCACAGGCGAATGACGCAACCGACAGGCGTGAAAAAAACTCACGCATGCGCACGAAGGTTCAAGCTTGGCTGACGCAATCACACGTGATTCAAATCCATATGGTTTTTGAAAAAAATAATAAGGTCGGATACTTTTCTAATAGACCTCGCATTTCAGATCACTTCCAAAACTGAATCACTGGTTCCTCTGAATGTTATCAATCTGCTCACCAAATGTAATTAAAATCTGTTCCTTATCATTTGAGTCCGACAAATAGACAGATAAACATAAACTAGAATTCTATTAAGTCCAAAGTCCACTTCTTGTTGGAACAGTAATAGGAAATGTCTGAAGCGATAATCCTGTTATACGCTTTTCAATGATGCATAGTGTGTCTGCTGAAGATGGAAGAACTAGAAGCAGTCAGAGAGCGCAAACCTCCGCCAAGGACATAGGGTCACTGACGTCACATGGAATACTCTATGGCAAAGAGACTTATTCCACGTCGTTATACACATCTACCGTCATGTTTCAGATTCAGTGGTTAACCCTCTGGGGTCCGAGGGCATTTTTTTGGACAGTTCACTCGCTTGGCATAAATGTTTTATTATTGCTGTTAACAGCTCTCCCTACATCCCACAATCAAGTTTTATGTCTTTTTTTCCAGGACAACCTGTACTTTCAAAATATATATGCTATAGTTATGTTTTATAAGTGTAATAAAGGTTTACAATCAGAAATAAGAAAGGAAAAAGTAAAGCGAAAAATAATTTTCCACACACATTTATTCAAAACACACAGCAAACTATAATAAACTAGTAACACATCACTCCTAAAAACAATCTTTGGTGTGTCACGTGAGGTGAATCTGCCCAACGATTGGATTTTGGAAAACCATGTGACGGTGAACCAATTCCATTTCTATCTCATATCATTAAAAAATTATTTATAATTTAGTAAAGTTTGGTTGCAGCCATCATATATGATGGCGTCAGCTCCAGAGGGTTAAACCCTTAGATCTTCAGCAAATGTATTTATAAAAAGAAACTGCATGCACTACACAAGTTTTTTTTTATTATTTTCTAATAAGTTTATTCAATGAGGAGAAACAAATGCTAAATTATTGTTGTGTCATAACTTGTGGTCGAAATGCGCATGAAGTGCGCATGAAGCAGAAATCGTATGCAACACGTGTAAAATCGGAGCTGCATCCAACGCCTCGTACACCTGTTGATACAACTATTTGCGCACACCAGCGGCTGACAGACAGAGTGTGCACTGTGACAGCCCATTTGATTCCCTCTCGCGGCAGGTGTCGGCCAAATTCCAGGTGACACGCATGAACATCTAACACCACTTGCTTGACACTTAGAAAATGTGTGGCCATTTGCGCTATTAGCAGGAAAACAGTCAGCAGATGATCACTGTTGAGCTGGATGTGAAATTTGTCTAAGTGTCCCCACGAGTGTGGCTTTGCAAACAGACAATGACACGTTGGTGTGTGCGCTGAACTGTCAGGGGGAGTGTATGCCGAGAGGAGTGGCTGTGGAGATCTGTGGTTCTGGATGTCACAGCTGGGGAACACATACCATGTTTGGACGGAGATGAACTAACAACTGTCCACTGTGACGTGTGTGTCTGCTTGCTGTCCTCACATAGACATACATAAAAACATATTTCGCTGTTGCAATGGGCTGCAATGAGCGAGCGCACGTTGCACACATTGACAGGCTGTCCAGGTGAAACGGACTGTCAGATCATAACGTGCAGATGAATGTCACATCACCAATGTGAGCTCTGTTCCACATGATGCAGTGTCTGTCCTGCAGCACGCCATCCACAAGACACGTGAGGGGCCGGCTGGACACACCACAAGTAGATGTGGACATGATAAGAGTGCCCTGCTTCATCATTCATGTCATTTCACGACTGTACGTCTGTGACCATGGGTCATCTACAGAGGAACAGATGGATCATACTTGTATTGCCCGCTTGATAAGAGGGATTCAATACGATGCAGTGTTTTTATATGGTGTGTGGATGTCCTTCTTGATATCAGGCATTTTCCCGGACATTTACAGGACAGCAATGGTAGCTCAGTGGCAAAGTTCCTGGCTGGCAATCAGAGCTTTTGGAAATTGCAGGTTCACATCGCGTGGGTGGCATGTATTTTTTATTTTTACAGCAGCTGCGTGACGTGTAACCACATCGTGCAGCTGCTCGCACTGTGTTCCCATGTGCACGAAACCGTTGCAGCATGTATTTTTTAATTTATTTTTTGCTTTTCACAGCAGCTGCGCAATGTGGTTACACATCGTGCAGCTGCTTGCACTGCGTCACAGCGGCATAGTTTACGCCTGCCCGTCGGCTCGATGCTTTTGTGGTTCGCTCATATGAGCTGTTCCACCATGATTCGCCCTGATTTGTACTTATACGTACTATGTGTCAAAGGGCCCTTAAGATCACTCACGCAGCACAATCTCCTGAGATACCTAATCCAAGGAAAGTGCTTGACAAGGAACATTTTATACTTAAAAACAAACAAACTGATGTATAAATGTCAAAAATTAAAGTCCTACTGATTTACCTGTTTGATCGAGGTCTGAACCGTTGAACTCTTCTCCACGTCTTCCATGTTCACCACCTCCCACAGTTTTTTCCCTGTTGTTCTCCTCCTCAGCTTCACCTGCACAGAATGAAGAAAAGATCACGTCTGGGAAGATGTGTTGGAGCCACACATCAACACAGGGGAACCACACTGGATCTTGGACGGGAATCACCCAGGTACACAATCGATCCATTCCCACCTCTCAGACGTAACTGCAGCCAGGTGAATCATGGAAATCTCTAACCACTAGGGTCCTCAACACTGTGGCACCTCATGCTATATCACACACACACACACACACACACACACACACACACACACACACACACAAAATGCACCAAATGACCAAAATGTCAAAGAAATTCCCTGACAATTCCTCATCAGAATCTCTCAAATGACACAAAGTAATTCCAGCTGTACCCAAGGTCACATCTGGGCTCCACTGAGAGCAGTTTTGGAAAGCTTTAGGATTTCCCAGGAGGAACCAGAGCCACATCCTCTATCCACCACACTGGATGTGCAGCTGAAAACAGACAGCGGGGCAACTTTTCAAACCGTGTGCATTGAACATCAATCCAAAAGTGCCTCGATTAAAAACCTGTAACATGACAGCGAAATATGGAGACCAGTTTTTCTTCAGCTTCACTAGGACATATGGTATTTTAAAGTTTATTACTTTAAAGCAGGTTCAGTAAAGATCAATGTCCAACCTCTCGTCCATGTCGTGACACCTGGGTAACAGATCAATTAGGGGATTGCCTGTTGGGGTGAAATACAGGGGGGACTTTGTGCCTCATGTCCACTATGATAGCCATGAAGACTCAAGAAGAACCCTATACCCCAGCCATCAGACCAGGCTAAGGATCTCTTGAGGACTGTGTGTTTGTCAGCTTGCAACAACATTCCCACATTAAACCCACAAACAGGCATCTCCAGAATGTTCCTATATCAAGACAGGCTTGGCCTTTTAAGTCATCTCCGTGTCCACCATCCCTTCTAGAAAACAACCAAGAGACCATTTTCCTCGCCACAATATCAAAACATCAGTTTGTCATCTCAACATGGTTATTCAACAATTGTAAATCTGAAGTATTACTACTAACCTGAACAGAAATGGGCATGGCCATCTGTTGCAGTTGCCTCATCTTGGACAGATTCTTCATTCCCGCTTTTCCACTTGTGTGCCTTGTCTCCGCAGACTTTCCCCTTTCCTCAATTTGCATCTCAGAGTCATTAGCGTAGCTGGACTGCTCTGTTCCATCGCCGATTTCCACCATCTTATCTGCATTTCCACACCCTATTCCCGTCTTTTCCTCAACGGGCACCTTTACGTGGTCTTCAAACACCAATGACTGCTGGTTGGCGTGGTCTTCCATGGTTCTGTGGTAGACAGAGTTGTCACTGTGGCAATCGGACAGGGCATTTATGTCACTGGACAAATCAGACATTGATGAGGTATTTCTTAGACTCTTGGAAAAGCGGTCCAAGGTGGAAAGACCTCTGCTGGGAATAGGTGGGCAAGGAAGAGATCCAGAACAGTCAACAGTGTTTTGCTGAGGTTTGTCTGAGTTGGAAACATCAAAACTTCCAGCTATAGCACATTCAGGCCTGTGGATTAGTTTGGTCTGAGCAGGAAGAACAAAAGTACTGCCTTCCAGCTCTTCACCAGCATTAACACTCAGCGTGCTCGCCGACACACTCCCCCTTCCAAAGGGAGAATCTCTACCTTTCCTTCCCGCACCCTCATCCTGACGCTGCACCGCCCTCTTCTTGACATTGTCTCTCTCCATTCCGTTTTTTTCAAGAATGCACCTCTTCCTGCACCTCTTCAGACTTGTCTCCTGAAGTCTTTTATCCTTTGAAGACTCATCTCGCTGCCCGATAAGTTCAGTGATCCCAAACCGGCGAGCTGCCGCCAGCACATCATTCTGCTCGACAATTTCCTTAATCTCCATCACGCCGGAGTAAAAGAGGCTAACCAACTTCAGGAGGGTCTGCGCCTTCACCGCTTGGAGCTGGAGTTGGCGCTGCTGTCCAAATGGAGGAGGCGGAGTAGCTGACAACATCTGACACAAGTATGGACTGAAAGCAGCAAGGACACAACTGTGGGCTGGGACGGAAATACCTTCGCAAGAAGGACAACAGAGGAAAAAAAATAAGTTCTGGTTAAATATCAAATCTATGCTGATCATTGCTACACTTTTCATGGTTTGTGTCTCACCCTCAGTTTGGAGCAGAGTATCGCAGAAAAGGGAACTATGCTGTTGCCTCTGCAGCTCCGTGAGAAGGTGCATCTCATAATCGGGAAAATGATACCGCCGCATCTCCACATAGACTCTGGGAATAAAGGAAAGACCAGAGGCACGTAAGAAAGACTTGCTTTCAAGGAAATCAGTTCCATTTAGTATAATTAAAACCACATACATAGATAAAGGACGCTTTGTCCTGTCGTTGTTGCTGTAAAAGGGCGCTGTCGAGTAACGCATAAATAAGGTGCCCTCATACAACCCCTGGCAAAAATTATGGAATCACCGGCCTCAGGGGATGTTCATTCAGTTGTTTAATTTTGTAGAAAAAAAGCAGATCACAGACATGACACAAAACTAAAGTCATTTCAAATGGCAACTTTCTGGCTTTAAGAAACACTATAAGAAATCAAGAAAAAAAGATTGTGGCAGTCAGTAACGGTTACTTTTTTAGACCAAGCAGAGGAAAAAAAATATGGAATCACTCAATTCTGAGGAAAAAATTATGGAATCACCCTGTAAATTTTCATCCCCCAAATTAACACCTGCATCAAATCAGATCTGCTCATTGACATTGACCCTATGTGTCTTTTTGCAAGGAATGTTTTTGCAGTTTTTGCTCTATGGCAAAATGCATTATCATCTTGAAAAATGATTTCATCATCCCCAAACATCCTTTCAATTGTCCAAAATATCAACATAAACTTGTGCATTTATTGATGATGTAATGACGGCCATCTCCCCAGTGCCTTTACCTGACATGCAGCCCCATATCATCAATGACTGTGGAAATTTACATGCTCTCTTCAGGCAGTCATCTTTATAAATCTCATTGGAAAGGCACCAAACAAAAGTTCCAGCATCATCACCTTGCCCAATGCAGATTCGAGATTCATCACTGAATATGACTTTCATCCAGTCATCCACAGTCCACAATTGCTTTTCCTTAGCCCATTGTAACCTTGTTTTTTTCTGTTTAGGTGTTAATGATGGCTTTCGTTTAGCTTTTCTGTATGTAAATTCCATTTCCTTTAGGCGGTTTCTTACAGTTCGGTCACAGACGTTGACTCCAGTTTCCTCCCATTCGTTCCTCATTTGTTTTGTTGTACAATTTTCGATTTTTGAGACATATTGCTTTAAGTTTTCTGTCTTGACGCTTTGATGTCTTCCTTGGTCTACCAGTATGTTTGCCTTTAACAACCTTCCCATGTTGTTTGTATTTGGTCCAGAGTTTAGACACAGCTGACTGTGAACAACCAACATCTTTTGCAACATTGCGTGATGATTTACTCTCTTTTAAGAGTTTGATAATCCTCTCCTTTGTTTCAATTGACATCTCTCGTGTTGGAGCCATGATTCATGTCAGTCCACTTGGTGCAACAGCTCTCCAAGGTGTGTTCACTCCTTTTTAGATGCAGACTAACGAGCAGATCTGATATGATGCAGGTGTTAGTTTTGGGGATGAAAATTTACAGGGTGATTCCATAATTTTTTCCTCAGAATTGAGTGATTCCATATTTTTTTCCTCTGCTTGGTCTAAAAAAGTAACCGTTACTGACTGCCACAATCTTTTTTTCTTGATTTCTTATAGTGTTTCTTAAAGCCAGAAAGTTGCCATTTGAAATGACTTTAGTTTTGTGTCATGTCTGTGATCTGCTTTTTTCTACAAAATTAAACAACTGAATGAACATCCTCCAAGGCCGGTGATTCCATAATTTTTGCCAGGGGTTGTAGCTCCCATAGACTTTTAGTGAAGATGTGATGGAAGCCTTTGCCTGAGATGCTTCCAAGACAAGGTGCACGGTGAGGATAGCAAGCTGCTAAGAACCACAGCATTCCGATACTCTGAGTTCGGACTTATCAAGTCAGACATTAGAAGTCGACCAAGGCACTGAGGGGAGAGAGCACATGATTGAATTTCAAAACAGAGGTGGAAATTCCTGCTATAAAATCTGAAATACAATGTCAGGAGATTGAGCCGCTGTCCCTTCGGATGGATTGGTGCAGCTGTACCAACGGAAGGCACTCAGGCCACATACTGTTTAAAATTTATTCTGGATCATGGTCCAGATCACATTCAGAATAAAACCCGTCATTTTCTCAGACACTGTCCATCTGCTCGCCAAATTTCCTTGAGATCCGCTCATGACTCCTTGCGTTTTCCTGCTAACAAGATATCAGACAAACATTACCTCCTTGGCAGACCAAGCTGAAATACTTTCCACGACATGTCTGAATCTAGACGGATATATCAAAAAGTCAGCATTTGAGAATAACCAGGATTAAACAATGCAAAGAAGGCTAACAGAAAACTCAGGACTTTTGTTGCACAAACTCTGAAAGAAGTACTTAATTTGGATCAAACTGGCATTCGAGCGAGCAGAGCCCCGAGGAGGCGTCTTGATGATGGCGAGACACAAAACCTGACTGCTATGGGTTTGAGGAGATGTTATGCAGTGAGCAACAAGAACATGGTGTACCAAGGAGAAGCACATCGTCAAAGATCTACCACCCACTGTGGTTAAACTCCAAGTTAGGCATGTGACAAGGGCAGTACTACGTGGTACTGCAAACCTCAATCCCCTTCTGAGTTATAAAAATTTGCTCACTTGATGATGGCTTCTCTTCATGCAATTTCTGGTTTTCATCACCAAGTTTTTGTTTGAGGTGCTTGAATAAATCTGCCTGCAAATCTGAACCCAAATCCACTCCACATCTCCACATTACAAAGGAAGCTCATCTTTTGGCGTTTATCTATTCTTCCACACCTACCCACCTCTGAAAGCTGCCTTTCTTCTACATCATAAACTATGGGCGTTAATATCATGGAATGATGTTCATATCATGGCAATGAATTCTACCTGGACATCACGATATGGTCCACCCCTGTCTCCAAGGAACCTGAGAACTAGCGTGAGTGGAAGTTAAAGTACTTGTACGTGAACACTGTGCAGTCGTGAAAGCAGCCTGTTAAAAAAAAAACAGCTGCAGGCTCAGCACACTTCTGAATCCAGAAAAGCAACAGAAAGTCTCAAAAATTAAAGGAGCTGAGGACAAAGCGTCAAATGCCGTGATCGTACAGCATCTAGATCAGGGGTGGGCAACGAGGGCCGAGACACTGCAGGTTTTCCTTGCAACCAATCACCTCAGCAGGTGGGTTGCTGATGAGCTTCTCCCTTGAACATAACCACCTGGTTGTCAATGAAACACCTGCTGAAACACCTGAACATTAATGAAATCACCTGCTGAGGTGATTGGTAGCAAGGAAAACCTGCAGTGCTTCGGCCCTTCATGGCACGATTGCCCACCCCTGATCTAGATAGATAGAAAGGCTGTGAAAAAGAACATTGTGGTGTTGAAGCTGTACAGGAGGTGACTGGTGAATTTCAAGCTCAAAAGTGAGGGTTCCGGTTCCACTTGTCCACGAACCATTTGGTAGCTGAAAAAATTGGTGGTGCACAAAAAGCGGCTTGCGTAGGCTGCCATCAATAGTTTCTGTTTTTGCTCAGAGCCGCCACAGCACATCTGCTGTGGATCTTGTTGAATTGGAATAACTTTTATGTAGGGCACCCTTCCTGATCCAACTCCACGTCACCTGGACAAAGGGCACAAGTGGTGTCCAACTTAGGTGACCAGATGTCCCACTTTGTGCCCCAAATTGAGATGTTTTCTGGAGCTGTTATTAACAGTCAGGCTTCAGTTTTAAAAACGTGTGGTTAAAACACGCATTTTTAAAACATGCATTTCAACACTGAAGTCTGACTGTAAATAATGCCAGAAACCATCTCAATTTGGGTCACAAAGTGGGACAATCTGGTCACCCTAGTCCAACTGCTGGCACCTTCTGCTTCGGAAGCAAGTGCACTGACCGCTTGGCCACCACGCTGCTGGTACTGTATCTATCGCAACAGCCTAAACGAAACTTTTGTGAGTGCTTACTTACTGTGCAACAACTGTGCCACCATTTCTTCAGCACCCTCTGATGGTGACAATGGAAAATGCATGTGCATGTAGGTCAGCAGCCTGTTGTGTTAGCCCGACAACCGGCCCTGAAATGGGCCAGATACGGGCCCATTTCACCCTAGCCGGTGATTGGTTGGTGGCCGAGATGCTGATGCCAACTTTGATGGTGCATGAGAACTGCTCTCCTATTGGTCGTTTGGGAGTGAGAACTCTTCACTCCAAGATGGAGGCCAGTATGGGCCAATTCATAGCTGGACCGTTGGTTTGGGTTCTGACCAATCAGGGCTTTGAGACCAGGGGTCTTCACCAGAGGACGCCAAAACTTAACAAATGCTTTGAGATAATGAAGCTTCTATGCTTCAAAAGGATTCAGTAATTTAGAAAGCTTCGTGTCGTCATCAACACTTTGAAGTCTTTTAGCCTTCGTCTGTAATAATGAATGTAGATTTCAAACCAGTTTATGCTAAAAAAACAAAAAAAAACAAAAAACCAATTAATCTGTCAATTTTAGTATTGTTACCCGTCATAAAGTTTCACGTAAATTAAGACGTTTGCGGTGCTGTCGAGCAGCAGGTGGCGGCAAACATTTTTTTTTAATTAAAGCCAATTTAGCAGCTATTATTTTGTTTTAGCTCAGCAATTTTAGCACTCAAAATTAGCGACACATTAAAAGGTTGCATACTTTTGACTGCGCACAAAAAAACTTTCAAATTAAACACCAAATCGCCCGTCTGAATTAGGGGCGTGTAAAAACTCAAAGTTTAAAATCAATTTCTGCGGCTTTTCAGCTTCAGTTTGGCTCATTTGAAACGAGCCCGCCGACAGACTGAACTCACCGTTAGCTCGGCTGCTGCCCTTTGAACTTTACTTTGTTTTAAAACAAAAAGTCACAAAGACCAAAACCGAACCTGCTTCAGGTTCATGCTCTCATTCTCAAACCGAGGCTTACAGCGACACCTGGCGGCCGCCCTGTGAACGCCGAGGTCAGGAGAGAAAACCAGCTGTTACACAACCACACCAGCAGGTGGAGCTGTGACAAATAAATAAATCATTTGAAACACTTAAGCCTCAAAAGGCTTCTTTTTTTTTGTAATGTTTGTCAGCAGCAATATCTCCAAAATGCAAAGATCTGTTTCAAACCAACTTGGAGCATGAACTCAGCAGACTGACCTCTGGAAACACAGGTCATCTCAAGGTTGTAGGTCACTGACAACTGTCTGAGACAATATCAATAAGCAGAGGTCAATTTCAATGGAACTTGGTGGATAAAATCAATGGATGGCCTTTTTACAACACAGGTCACATCAAGGTCAAATCAAAGGTTATCAATATCTCCAAAATGCAGAGCAATTTCAACTAAACATGCTGAATAAACTTAGCTGACCTCTGTTGTAACACAGGTCATGCAAAGGTCAAAGGTCATATCAGAGGCTATCATCTGTCTGCAGTGACATCCCCCAAAAAGCACAAAAATTTCAATCCACCTTCATAGATAAAGTCAACAGTCAACTCACAACAGAGGTCATAGGTCAACAAACAAGGTTATTTGTGGTTTGTGGCAAGATTTCCAAACTATCAAGATTAATTTCAATCAGAACTGTTGGATAACTCAGTGGACTGGTCGTAAGACACAGATCAAATCAGAGGTCATCATCGAAAGTCCCTGAAAACCTTTCTGCAGAAACTTCACTCCTGGACACAACAATTTTATTAAACCTCTGATGTCAAGGATGTCATTTTTTAACTAATAATAGACACTGTAATTGTCTGCATGCCTTGTTTAAAAATGTGATCTGCAAGAGGCAAACAAAAGCTCTGAAAAAAAAAATCAGTTTTTATTAAAAACAATATTGCTAGTTACATAATTCATTCAAATGATGTGCAACTTTAAGAGCCAAGGCATTGAAATTAAGGTGTAGTCCAGAATCAGAATTTCCATGAGAAACCCAGTATCTAATGACCTATAGAGTATATATTTTTAGGTAACTTGTTTTGCATTTAATTATGATATAAAGTTAATGTTTTCGATCCAACAAACAAAATGATTGCATATACTTTAACCCCAAGCACCCCAAAACAATTACACCCAAATCATATATATATATAAAAAAAGAGAGATACATCAAACCATTAAATTTAACAAATATTCTCTGGTACATATACTTTAAATGTGCTTTTTTTTTTTCTCCCCTTCCTCCACTTTATGAGCAAATTCAGGTCGAGGCCTCCTGACTGACTCAGTCCACGCTTGAAGGCAACTTGTTAAATTGACAATCAGACTTCCTGTCGTGTTTCAAACCAAACGGAAAAAAGAAAAAGTTTAACAAAAGGGAAGAGATGCATTTTACCCTCTAATGCTTCTTTTAATTATCCACTCAGTAAGTATCTACATCTCACGCCGCACGAAGAAAATGCACGTCTTCCACACAGCACTTATTTTAAACCAAAGAAATATATATATATATATTTAGATATTTAAAAGTTGATTTGGGGTGAATTATAATCAGAAATTTGAAATTCATCATTGAGTGGAATCAGTCACTTCAGGCTCGTGTTGGGTGCTGATTTTATTTAGGGAGCAGATCAAATTTGGTCAGTTCACATCTGTGGCTGTTAGTGGTTTTTTTTTTTTCTCTGCAGAGTGTTTGAACCGGGTGGAATCGTGAAGAAGGAACTCAAACCAAATTATCACCTGTGTCGTTTTCAGAGAGGCACTCCAGTTAATAATCCCCCCCCTTTACGGACCTGCAGAAAAAATGAAATTCAATCATAGTCTCTCTCAACGATCACCAAGCTTAGGATCAGATCTTTACCACAAACACGATGCAGACGTCATCAGACCTTCCCGGCTTTTTCTCTCAGAGAACTGTAGTGGATAACTTTTTTAAACTGTATACGGGTTACAATTGGACACAGAAAATGCAGCACGAGCATGCATCTTAGCGCTGGACTGTCATGAATGCTTGAGCAGGACTGTACACAGAAACAAAGGCTTTTGGAGCGTTAGTGTTATTTGGCACATTACTGTTGTACAGGGTGAAGCGAGAAGAGGAACACCAGCCACCGGAAACACAAACTGGACACAGTTCAAAAAACATTGGCGCTTAGTGGTACAAAGTTTGTTTGTTTTTTAACATCAGTGAGATATTCCTCTTTTTTCCCCTCAAAACAGTGTAAATAGCAACAAAATATCTCCCCCCAAAAATTCCTGTTTAGATCCCAACTCATCCCTTCAATCAGATGGGAATTCTCGGCACAGATCTGTTAGAATCTGCAGCTGAAGCCACACCCTTGATGCTGAATGGATCATTAGTGTTGTCCGAGCGACGGCTGCGTCCACACTGACTGAGCGATGGCGAGCATTGTGTAGTGCAAGAGCTTGCGGTGTTGTTGTGGGGGGGTGGGTCACAGAGTCACATCCAGTTGTCCACAGGAAGCGAAGAGCCGCGTGGGTTTTCCACACGCTCTCGTTGGCATCATGTCGGGAAGTGTTGAGGGATTGTAAGGAGAGAAAGAGAAGAGAGAGACTGAAACGGCACAGATGAGCGCGGGAAAAGGTGGAGTCGAGTCGCAGCGGTAGCGAGCGGCGGTCAGTCCCTCAGAGGGCGGCGCCGCTTCAGCAAGGACACGAGGTGGGAGGAGGCTGTCGTCTTGTGATGCAAACAATCAGTTTTTCTGGAAAAAAAAAAAAAAAAGAGGCAGAAGTGAAGATAAAGTAGAGATGGTAACGAGATATTAATGAGGCCTGTCACAGTAATTACAACGTGGACCTGATCTCAATTTTCTCACCTCAATATTATTGATTTAATGTTTATGCATTTGTTTTTCTTTCATTTCTACCAAGACAGTTACTATTTAAATGCATTTTAACTCATTTATTGTTGTAATATTGTAGTTTTATTTTTCTTGCGTATTGACACTGTCGGATGTTCAACAGTTTTGGTAAAACTACATCCAAACAAACTGTAATAAAGCAACGTGAATCTGAAGCCACTTGGATATTGGGATTTTGGGGGGGGTGTTGAAAAAATTTGGGACAGTATGGAAAATGCAGGGCAGCACGGTGGCTTCCCTCCCACATCCAAGACATGTAGATCAGGTTAATTGGAGACTTTAAATTGACTGTAGGTGTGCAAGTTTGTCTATCTACTGTGCATCTGGAAAGTTTCCACAGCGCTTCACTTCTTCCACATTTTGTTATGTTACAGCCTTATTCCAAAAATAGAGTAAATGTATTTTCCCCTTCAAAAACATACTCACAACACCCCATAATGACAACATATTTTTTTTTTTTGCAAATTTATTAAAAATAAACTAAGAAAACATATAGAAGTATTCCCATGGTTTTCTCAATATTTTGTTGATGCACATTTAGCAGCAGTTACAGCTTCAAGTCTTCTTGAATATGATGCCACAAGTTTGGTGGACCTATCTTTGGGCAGTTTGGTCCATTCCTCTTTGCAGCACCTCTCAAAGCTCCATCAGGTTGGATGGAGCCATTGATGCACAGCCATTTTCAGATCTCTCCACAGACGTTCAAATGGATTCAGGTCTAGGTTCTGGCTGGGCCACTCAAGGACATTTACGGAGTTGTACTGAAGTCACTTCTTTGATGTCTTGGCTGTGTGCTTAGGGTCAATGTCCTGATGAAAGATGAACCATCACCCCAGTCTGAGGTCAAGAGCGCTCTGGAGCAGGTTTTCATCCATGACCATGTTTCTCATGGTCTGATAATCCTTCAGGTGGCTTTTGTCAAACTCCAGGTGAGCTGCCAAGTACCTTTTACTAAGGAGTGGCGTCCGTCTGGCCACTCTACCATACAGCCCTAATTGCTGCAGCTCTGATAGTGACCATCGGGTTCTTGTTCACCTCCCTAAGGCCCTTTAGATGGGTGGGCAGCTCGAGGAAGAGTCCTGATGACTCCAATCTTCTTCCATTTATGGATGATGGAGGCCACTGCGCTCTTTGGGACCTTCAAAGCAGCAGAAATGTTTCTGAACCCTCGAGGCAATCATGTCTCAGAGGTCTACAGAGAATTCCTTTGACTTCAATCTTGGTTTGTGCTCTATCAACTGTGGGACCTTATATGTAGACAGGTGTGTGTTTTTCCAAATCATGTCCAATCAACTGAATTTACCCCAGGTGGGGTATTAAGTTGTAGAAACATCTCAAGGATGATCAGTGGAAACAGGAGGCACCTGAACTCAATTTTGGCAAAGGCTGTGAATACTGATGTACATGTGATTTCTTAGTGTTTTTGTTTGTTTGTTTGTTTGTTTTTTCCTAATAAATTTGCTACATTTTAAAAGAAAAAAAAAAACTTTTATTATGGGGTATTGTGTGTCAAAGTTTGAGGGAAAAAATGAATTTCATCCATTTTAGAACAAGGCTGTAACAGAAAACAACGTGAAAAAAGTGAAGCTCTGTGAATACTTTCCGGATGCACAATATATATATATGTGGCTCTGTGACAGACTGGCGTCCTGTCCTGGCTGTACGTTGCCTCACACCCAGTGACTGCTGAGATAGGCTCAAGCCCCCTTGCCCCCATAACCCTTAATTGAACTACGCAGGGTTAGAAAATGGATGAATGGAAAATTATAATTTTATTCTATTTCACTGCAGATATGAAGTAAAGACATTTCATGTTTCGAGAGGACAGTTTTATTTTGTTAATATACATCCATTTCAGACCTGCAACACATTAAAAAAAAAAAAGTTAGGACAGGGCAATTTAGGGCTAGTAACAAGGAAAAACAAAAATAAATAATGACAATTTGGGAGGATGATGAAGAGCCTTTATTGTCACTGTACATACAATACAATTTATCATTTTGAATCCATCCTAATTACAGCTGGACACAAACCAACCACGAGCAGCAGTGGGCAGACAGTCCAGCACCTGAGGGCCAGCTCCAGATCTTGGTCAAGGGCAGAGAACAACACGTCACGTGTGTCCTCAACGCCAGAACATCTTCAGTGTTATGAGAAGGAACAGCAACATCACAAAGAGGCAAATACTTTAACGCCCCAACTAACAGGAATGGATGTATATTAACAAATTAAACTAAACATAAATTATCCTGGATTCATTCAGTCTGCAATGAAACAGAAATCAAAGTACGTGTAAGAATCACTTACAGGTTTTTTTGTTGTTGATTTTTATTTTCATTTTCCATAGCAATAAAAAGACTGGCGGGGATATTATCTTTTCAAGTTTCACAACGGGTGGAGCTCAGGTCACACATATAAACAGCAGCGGTTAATTGGGTGAAGTTAACGTTTTACTTGATGCTAACAGGTGTTTTTCCAGTGATGACATAATTCCAACATATTGTTGGGAAGAACTAGAGAGCAGGGCAAAAACTCACCAAATCCTCCGTGCGCCATGCTCACTGTTAGCATGTTCTACACATCAGTAGCTGTAAGTCTTTGGTCATGAAATACCCAAATTAACAAACTGGTTATCCTCAGTATTGCGCACTGTAGTCTCGTTTGAGGGTGGGCACTAAAGGCTTAAAATATGACGCAATAATTCTACAACCCCTGGCAGAAATTATGGAATCACCGGCCTCGGAAGATGTTCATTCAGTTGTTTAATTTTGTAGAAAAAAGCAGATCACAGACATGACACAAAACTAAAGTCATTTCAAATGGCAACTTTCTGGCTTTAAGAACACTATAAGAAATCAAGAAAAAAAGATTGTGGCAGTCAGTAACGGTTACTTTTTTAGACCAAGCAGAGGAAAAAAAATATGGACTCACTCAATTCTGAGGAATAAATTATGGAATCACCCTGTAAATTTTCATCCCCAAAACTGACACCTGCATCAAATCACATCTGCTTGTTAATCTGCATCTAAAAAGGAGTGATCACACCTTGGAGAGCTGTTGTACCAAGTGGACTGACATGAATCATGGCTCCAACAGGAGAGATGTCAGTTGAAACAAAGGAGAGGATTATCAAACTCTTAAAAGAGGGTAAATCATCACGCAATGTTGCAAAAGATGTTGGTTGTTCACAGTCAGCTGTGTCTAAACTCTGGACCAAATAAAAACAACATGGGAAGGGTGTTAAAGGCAAACATACTGGTAGACCAAGGAAGATATCAAAGCGTCAAGACAGAAAACTTAAAGCAATATGTCTCAAAAATCGAAAATGCACAACAAAACAAATGAGGAACGAATGGGAGGAAACTGGAGTCAACGTCTGTGACCGAACTGTAAGAAACCGCCTAAAGGAAATGGGATTTACATACAGAAAAGCTAAACGAAAGCCATCATTAACACCTAAACAGAAAAAAACAAGGTTACAATGGGCTAAAGAAAAGCAATCGTGGACTGTGGATGACTGGATGAAAGTCATATTCAGTAATGAATCTCGAATCTGCATTGGGCAAGGTGATGATGCTGGAACTTTTGTTTGGTGCCTTTCCAATGAGATTTATAAAGATGACTGCCTGAAGACAACATGTAAATTTCCACAGTCATTGATGATATTGGGCTGCATGTCATGTAAAGGCACTGGGGAGATGGCTGTCATTATATCATCAATAAATGCACAAGTTTACGTTGATATTTTGGACACTTTTCTGATGTTTAAGGATGATGAAATCATTTTTCAAGAAGATAATGCATCTTGCCATAGAGCAAAAACTGTGAAAAGATTCCTTGCAAAAAGACACATAGGGTCAGTTTCATGACATAGGGTTAATGTCAACGAGCAGATGTGATTTGATGCAGGTGTTAGTTTTGGGGATGGAAATTTACAGGGTGATTCCATAATTTTTTCCTCAGAACTGAGTGAGTCCATATTTTTTTCCTCTGCTTGGTCTAAAAAAGTAACCGTTACTGACTGCCACAATCTTTTTTTTCTTGATTTCTTATAGTGTTTCTTAAAGCCAGAAAGTTGCCATTTGAAATGACTTTAGTTTTGTGTCATGTCTGTGATCTGCTTTTTTTCTACAAAATTAAACAACAGAATGAACATCCTCCGAGGCCGGTGATTCTATAATTTTTGCCAGGGGTTGTACATCTGGGAACAGCACTTGTATGTCCCCATCAGAGACATGGCACTTACTTTGAGTTTTTGGGCAAATTACACAGCAAACAAAGTCAAAACGCAAAGAAAAAGTGATGATGCAGCAGAAAGTGGATGTATGTTGTGGTTTGTTTGTAACCCGGAGCTCAAATCATGTCGAGGAGGTTGTGCAGGCCAGAGAGAACTTAGCTACTCTGTCAAGGTCTGTAGGCTAAAAATTACCAACAAGACCTCTCCCATTTGCCTTGTCTTCCCTTTTCCAATGGGAACTGAAAAAAAAAAACTGCACTTTTGCGACTGCTTCAGTGAGTGCAGCAGAAAACAAAACAGTACACAATTTTTCTGTTAGAAGTGATGCTGCGTTTGTGTTGTGCAATGGCAGGCTGTCCCCCGGAAGTGGTCAAATCCCGCCACATCACGCAGGGGTTCAAATGAGACTGCACTGCCCCATTGAAGAAGCCAACAAGTTCGTTTATATCAATAACTGACAAATATGCCCAGAATGTAAAATAAATAAATAAATAAATAAATAAAAAAAACTCAAATCATCGCCACTTGAAAACGTCGGACTGGAATTATTTTCCATCACGCACATCTTCATATGGTATATTTGCAGTGTGTGAAGGTTCACAAAAGTCAACCAACATGTTTTTATAATCTTAAAATGACAAGAATATTGTTTATCACCATTATTTCTGGTATAATAAAAGTAATTTTCGTGACAAGCCTGTTAACAAGTAGGTGGAATTAATAATATTTATTTTAAACGACAACACAAAACACAATGGCCACTACACAAAATTGGGCAAATGAGTGACAATGGAAAAAAAATGTCATGGGGAGTGTCACTGACATTATTCACCAGCGGGGGGGAGCAAATAAACCAAATACAATGGAAGCTCATCCACATAACCGGTTGTGCACCATCACACACACACACACACACACACACACACACACACACACACACACACACACACACACACACACACACACACACACACACACACACACACACACACACACACACACACACACACACACACACACACACACACACACACACACACACACACACACACACACACACACACATTTCCTGATCGTGAGCCATGCAGTGAGTTGAGAGCAGCAGCTCGCAAGACACACATACCATGCGCGGGCATGCAGTGACAGTGGGTGTGGCCTAACCATCGTAAGAATCCATTAGAGGCACAGAGGCCTGCCTCTCCCCGTACATGCCTCCCTGAGAGACAAAAACAAAAAAAAAAAGACAGAAAACAGGAGAAGAGAGTGAAGAAAGAAGTGTTAAAAGAAAGAGGACAGAAAAAAATAAGAGGAAGGTGAGTAATATTTAGAAAATGTTAGTTTAAAGTCAGATCATGTCTCAAGAAGGGGGAAAAAAAAAAACACCTGAGAAATCACGTACAAAGCAGATCGACTACGACATGTCTCTGCACGCCGCGTGTGGGTGTGTGAGAACACGTCTGTTCACACGGTAACAGTTTTTAGCCCGAGTGAGGGCACAGGTCTGCGTGTCGTGATGAGGTGGAAGATCCAAGTGTGTGTGTGAGAGAAGCATGATCAACACTTTTAGAAACATTCTGTTCAACATCCCCACAAACCTCGGTGACGTGCTGCAGTTAAGTCTTACTTCATGTCCTCTGGATGCACTGAAGAGTGACTTTAGTCTCCTGATAACGCATCTGGAAATAAGTAGCTCCAATTTTTTTTTTTTCGGTGATTAAGACAGTGATGACAGTGACAAAAAGACCATAGCAACACAAAGCGCGGGATATTCTCTCGCTCGTATGTGAAGTATGGTTTTATAGTAGAGGTGATAATATTTCTACAGCGAAGGACTGGTGCTTTTAAGACTGTGGTACTTAGACCTTCATTTTCAAAAGGAACCTTCTAGCCTCCAGCAATTTACCACAGAGAAACGGATTCAATCACACGAGGTGTTCTTTAGTTATTGTACGGAAACTAAACGTTTATTGGACACCCAGACGTGGTAAAACTATAATACAACCCAACTTCATGGAATGGGGGGCATAAAAACAAAACCCTCAGTTTCTATTAGATAAGAAGTCATTCATTGATTTTCTGCCAATTATCCTGCTCACGGCACTGTAATAAACTAGAATAACCAGTTCTCTGTTCAGTAAAGTGGGTGGTTCTTAGAGGGAGTCTGTGAAACCTGATCATGCTCCTGTACAGCCTCACCTGTACAGCCCACTTCAAATTTGGTGAAAATCAGATACATTTTGTTTAAGTTATCAACAGCAAAAGAAAGTGCGAGTGAGGTGACAGATGCACACGCACTAACAGCCGGCAGGGGATCAGTAATGTTGTAGTATGCGGTGTTTTTTCCAGGGATGGATCCAGAGGGTGGTGGTGGGGGGTGCCCCTCCTGGACAAAATAAATAAATGCAAAGAAAAAAATGTAGGAAAAAAAAAAAAAAAAAGTAAAAACGACAGTTTATCAAGCTATAGGGCCACCCAAACTGACAAATCTTAGTTTCCACTGAAATCCCAGCAATATAATGTCGGTTTATTTTAGAAAAATCTTGCAAAATTACAGCTCATTTTAATGAAGAGAACATATTTATCTGGGGGAATTCCACAACAAATATTTTATACATACATCTATACATTTTTAACAGCTCATCTGGGACCAGGTCGTGAGGGCAACAGCTCCAGCAGGGGACCCCAAACTTCCCTTTCCCAGGACACATTAACCACTTCTAACTTGGGGATCCCGAGGCATTCCCAGGCCACTGTGGAGATATCTCTCTACCGAGTCCTGGGTCTTCACCGGGGTCTCCTCCCAGCTGGATCTGCCTGGAATACCTCCCCAGGGAGGCAGACTGATTGTGAACAGACAATCAGTCTGTTCACTGAACAGTACAGTTTTGTTTTACGCTTTTTACTCTTTTAATTCATGTTATTAGTAATTGGAGCGGGCTACGGCCTCAACTTTACCTAACTTCTGGGTCTTTTAGTGAAGTTTAGCGCTAGTGGCTGGTGATCACCTTAGTATTTCTCTGTTTTTCTTGTTTAATGCTGGCAAATTATACAGTATTTTTTTGTCTTTCTGATGCCTGATTCTGTTTTCTCTCTGTTTAAGGTGCAGCTCCATCCAGAGATGGGAGTTGTATTCATGTTGGCGATCCTCCTGTCCTGTGCGCCAATAGCATTTCTTGTATATTCGTCCGTGAATTGTTCTGTAATTTATGTTTGTAGCATGGCCCAAGCAGAGGGTCACCCCTTTGAGTCTGGTCTGCTTGAGGTTTCTTCCTCCGAGGGAGTTTTTCCTTACCACTGTTGCTCTGGGGGTTGGTAAGGTTAGACCTTACCTGTGTGAAGCACTTTGAGGCAACTCTGTTGTGATCTGGCGCTATATAAATGAAAATAAATTGAAATTGAAACATTTTTTTTTTTCCCCCCTGTATATGGCAGCCCTTGGGAACATTTTGCGGCGTTTCGGAGTTGCTTTTCATTGTTATGCTGATGATACTCAGTTGTATATGCCGATAGCTGCTGGAAATCCTGTCCACAAAAAATCTTTACAGGACTGTCTCGCAGCAGTGAGAAGTTGGATGTCTAGCAACTTTCTACTTTTGAACTCTGATAAGACTGAAATGATGGTTCTTGGTCCAGCAAGACATCGGCATCAATTTGATTAGCTGGCGCTTAGCCTAGGTTCATGTGTTATACATCATACTGACAAAGTGAGGAACCTAGAGGTAATTTTTGATCCTACGTTGTCCTTTGACCTCCACATTAGGGAAATTACGAGGACTGCTTTCTTTCATCTGAGAAATATAGCGAAGATTCGCCCCATCCTGTCTATGGCTGATGCTGAGACTCTGATTCATGCGTTTGTCTCTTCTAGATTGGATTATAGTAATGCTTTATTTTCTGGCCTGCCGCAGTCTAGCATTCGAGGACTTCAGTTGGTACAGAATGCTGCTGCCAGACTTTTGACACAAAGTAGAAGGTTTGACCACTTTACTTCCATTCTGGCATCCCTTCATTGGCTACCGATTTCTGCCAGATCGGATTTTAAAGTTTTATTGTTGGTTTATAAAACTGTTCATGGACTGGCACCTTCCTACCTGGCGGACTTGGTTAAGCCCTACGTACCTGCGAGGCCCTTGCGTTCGCAGGGCGCAGGGCTTCTGTGTGTTCCGAGGATGAACAAAAATCTGTGGGGTATAGAGCCTTCTCCTATCGTGGTCCGACTCTTTGGAACGATCTACCTGCTGTTATTCAGCAGTCTGACACGGTGGAGATTTTTAAATCAAGACTGAAGACCCGCTTTTTTAGACTGTCTTATCAATTTTTTAATCTGTTTGTGTTTGCTTTGTAATTTCTTTTTATTCTACAGTGTTTTATCTTTTTACTGTGCTTTTCTTGCTTTTAATTTTGATTTTAGATTAATTTGTGTTGTGAATTATGTGAAGCGCCTTGGGGCGACTTTGTTGTGAGTTGGCGCTATATAAATTAATAAACTGAAATTGAAAATTGAAATTGACTGAACTCACTGTTAAACTGCAGCTGCAAAATCTAACAATATCACATTGTATATTAATGTCTTGTACAGAATAATGAATAATATGGTTCACAGTAAAAGTTAATATTGTACTATGCAAATTAGACTTTTTATGTTAGTAATCATGATGGAAAGACTTCCTGACTAGTGTGTAATAAATATATATGTATGTGAGATATTTTCTGTTGGAATTCTGAGAGATCTATGGAATATAAACTGGGGTTCGAAATGTTTCAAGTGTACAGTTCCACGAAAAACGCCTGGCATCCAAACATATTTGTCACAATTAAATGTCTCAGATTCAGATGTATATAAACATGAATTATACCAAGACATCCTCAGAAATATGAAGCAAACAGTGTTATTATTACAGCTCTGTTCACACTAAATATGACTTAATAATGAGAGACAAGCAGCACCGTTTGCCTTCAGTGTGGGCAGGAATTTTTTTCAAACTACTGTGGAGCGATGAAGAATGTTTCTGGTAGAAAGATACTCTCTGGGGTACAGTTGTACATGGGTAAGTGTGTATTATGGTACAGGTGTAGTACCTGTACTGGATCTTTGTCAGTAGGTTCGAGTGTGTTATCCAGAGTGTTCCTTCTCCCAGTTTGATCCAGTGTGGAGTAGGAATCTAGAAGGCAGGAAGGCAGAGACAATGGAGACATCTGAAGAACAGAATCTACAAATCCGTGACCTGCAGTCTGTTTTACGGATCTCTGCCGTGTGTGTATCTACTTTCACACTTACCTGGTCCCATCTCATTCATGGGAATCAGTTCCCGATCCTCTTTGGCGCCTGTGTAACAAACAGAAAAATCAATGAGCAGAAAAGTCACAGTGTCTCTGTAGAAGTAAAGGTTTGTGTTGTTTCAGAGGGTCTGACTTTAGCAGCAGGAACTGAGAACAGCCAGAGGCAGCCGAGTGTGTAGGTGTGTTTCTGCACATCAGATATGAAGCACCGAGTACTGGAAATGACATTTTAACCGTGTGATCATCCAAGTTTGGATTCTTCAGAAACGTTACCAAAGCGCTGCAGATTACATTAAATTAACGTCTGTTAAACAGACATAATTAATGCACTTATTTTGGGATTAATGGAAATGTCACAACACAATAAAGCAGCTGAGAAAACAAAAAAGATGCAAGAATTGAAATCTGTTGATACTTTGAAGTTACCAAGTGGGACATTTTGACTAAATGCAGCCTGAACGTGCAGGAAATTCTGCACTCAGCCATCATTCTTCATGAAACATGCATAAAAGAACACCATCTGACTGGGCGTGGGGGAAGCATATTAACAGTGCAGTGTATCCAGATCAGCGGAACACAGCCAATCAAGTACGATTATTATTAAAAGGAGTCATTTTTGCAAAATCAGTTTATTACACCCATCATGCACTGAAACTTTCATGTTAAACATCCCCCAAAAATCCCACAATTCTGAGTGCGCTCACAGAAATTCTCTTGCTATAAGCAGAATTCAGATCAGTCACAGCCTGTTTTAGACTTCTGTAACATATGTAACAGAAATACCCCAAATGCTTTACCTTTATTTCACATTAATAAAAGACCAGTCCATGATTACTGATATTCCAAAACCCCAGAAAAAAGCCCTGATATATAAAAGCAGAATTTTACTACATCAGTGTTTGACAGAGTAACTATGGCAACAGAACACCAAACTATTATTATATCACAATAACCACATTAGGACTTTTCATCAAATTGTGCAGCCAAAAGTACATTTAAGCCTCCTGACCTTTGTCTATGAGCGGCAGGGTGCTGTCCTCATAACCTCCATTGGTCCTGTTAGTGTTGCTGGGAGGGTTTAAGTTGACCATGAAATCAGTTTTCTTCCAGCCATCCTTCTCCAAGGTGCGCCGCAGTTCCTTATAGCCCCACACAGTCTGTAGGACCAGGCCAGCGCCGCGCACCTCCCGCTCAGAACGATTACTGGACACCCAACGTGGAGGACAATAAAGAGAGCATTTAAAACGGACCCGAAATTGAAACAATTCAAACAAACCACCATGGGACACCCAGAACCAAACGGCATTGATGCCTACCCATCCTTATTTATGAGCACAAGTCTCTCAATCCCCTGTGAAGCTCGAAGGGTCTTGGCTGCTTCCAGACTGGAGCCAAGCACCTCATGGAGAGTGCTCAGGACTGACACCACCGTCTCTTCTGACAGCACTCGTGCCGGCTGACTCTGACCTCCACCCGGCAGGTTTGCCACCAGGTGAGGCACTGCATGTATACCTAACAAGTACAAGTAGAGCAGATTTAAAAATATTTGAAATAAAGGGCTTTTATAGTCGATTAGTGGTTGAGAGACATAGCAAGCCACCTCTCACCTAGCAGATCCCTGTTTCGAGCATCGATGGCCAGGTTGCGGAGGGCTCCAGACATCGCTCGGACCACACGGTCATTGCCATGGGCCAGTAGCTCAGTCATCATGGGTAGACCCTGCTCCTTGCGCAGCACGGCACGGATGTAGCGGCCGTACTAACCAGAACACAAATACAGTTGGTCAACTACTGGATTTATTTAAGCGTCAAACATGGCTGTGGCTAAATGCTGAGTGGAACAGACTGTCAGCCCATGATTACCAGAACAGCAGCCAAAGATGATGACGACTTCAATCGCATCAAAAAACAAAACCAATCAATGACATACAACGTACTTGGTAAACAAACGTTAAAAAGGCCAAATTTTGTGAAATCAGTACTTGAAACGAGCATCACAAAGGGTAACCAAACAAGACGGGACACGTCCCTTCGTGATCAGGATGTGTCTGTTAGTGTCGGGTGCTTTCAGCACATCTGGCAGTGGCCAAAAAGACGTGCATTGCCCCACTCTCTCTGTGGGGTTCTGGGTTCTTAAAATTCTGGGTACTAAAATCTTGACCTGGAGCAACTCCGTTCACACTGCAAGATAAAATTCTGCACCTGGACTGTCACATAGTTAATGCGACACGCCCAATGAGCCTGTCTGCACTGTGCCAAACACCCCACAGTCAGTCGGAGACAAAAATGCCCCTTCCCCAAAAAAGGGGGCGTGGCAAGAAGCGGTAAACAAATCCTTTTTAATGTATCACCACAGTCACCTGGTGACCTACTTTAGCTTGCTAAAAATGCATGTAATACAACCCCTTTAATACACTCAAAGGGACTGATTTTCGCAAAACTCCATTAGGCCACATTTAAAAAAAAAAAAGTAACAGTTTATCATCATCATTCTATTTTTTTGGGGCAAATTTCACTGATGGCAGTATAGCTGATGCAAGAACCAGCACATCTGTTAGGTGGCGTGTATGCTTTGGCCGAAGGCCGCCAAACTTTACTGAGGAAGGCCCAGAACTTGCCGATTGTTGTTCTTGACAACCACGCAGTCAGTTGCTCCGTCTCACACTCGCACACAGTATGCATGTTCATCACGCTACTAGCGTGCAGTACACTGACTGTATTCAACATGGAAACAAGATTTACGAGGTCTGTTAGAAAAGTATCGGACCTTTTTATTTTTTGCTAAAACCTGATGGATTTGAATCACGTGTGCTTGCATGAACAAACCTTGAACCTTCGTGCGCATGCGTGAATTTTTTTCACGCATGTCGACTGCGTCATTTGCTGGTAAGCAGCCTTTGTGTGAGGACATGTGCAGCACGCTCGGCGGATTTTCATTGGAAGGAAAAAGACGGAACGACTGGAGCAGCGCCGCATCAAATTTTGCCAGAAACTGGGCGACAGCCAGCTGGAAACCATTCGGATGATTCACACGGCTTTCGGTGACTTTTCAGTCGTGTGACTGTCCGAGAAATTGTGGAAGAGGTGGGCATGTCACAGCATGTCCTGTGAGACTTCAACACTGAGGTGCTTTTGCTCCATCAGCAGCTTTGTGCCAAAGCCTTCGGCACAAATTTCACCGCCACTCTTTTCATGGCCAAATCTTCTGTCACAGTCGAATGTGCCGAAAAAGTGCTGATGTCCACCTCTTCCACAATTTCTCAGACAGTCACACGACGGTAGAGCATCACCACAGTGTTCACTCTGGAAATGATCTGGTCATTGATCTGGTCATGCAAGAGTTTTTTTTTTTATGGGGCCTTACATGTCGGGTGAAATGAAGGAGTTCAGGAATGAGCAATCATACCAGGTTATACAATCATCATGAGGGGTGCTTACAAATGTCTTAGACATGTGATGGAAGCGCCACTTCTCCGTTGTGACTGACAGATCGGTGAGCACCACCTTAAATGTCCAAAAACTAGATTAACCTTTGCACACATGTAATTCACTGCAGTTTGACGTCGATGTGGCAATTACAGTTCCTGTCTTTTAAGCTACGCACACGAGGTCCTCAAAGGGTTTTCTCAGCACAAAGTTTTGACGCTGTGCAACTTACAGTCCAGCGTCCAGCACACAGGTTCTGAACAGCTCCAGCCGAAGCCTCCAGCACAGTGGGATTCTTGGACTCTTTCAGCAGAGAGGTGTAGATACGGACCACCTCTGGCTGGTACAACAACTCATATCCTACAGGAAAGATGGTACAAGTGGTACACAACAGCCAAGAGTTATTCAAGGGAAACAAGTAGAAAAACCAGCGTTTCGTAAAGTTCTCAACTACTTTTAAAAGTACAACACCAAGATACTAGATGAAGTGGAGGTTACCTTTAGCAGGTGTGGCTCTCTTTGGAATGTCTACTACATCCGCAGCTACATCTTCATCTTTCTTACCTGAAAATAACATGAAAATGACACTGTTAGAAACAAACAGAACAGTCCAGAGTCTGTATACAGTCAGCTATGAAATACGCTGAAACAGAAAATGACTAAAGTCTCCTTTTTCAGTACACACACTATAAGTGTCAGGAGATTAAGAAAACTTTTATTAATCAATATCAACTTGTGTTTCACTATTTCAGTGCTAGAACTTGTCCACAGTGACAATGCGGCGTGCGTGTTAGTACCAAAACTAGTTATCGATGTGTTAGTTCTGCTAGTCTAGCACTACAACTACAGCTGCAGGCAGCAGGAGCAAAGTGCGGATCAAACAGGGAAGCGCTTACCTTTGGAAAACCACTCATCTGTCGCCCAACGCAGACACAAGAAAGGAACAGAGAGGGGAAACCAGGGAGGAAGAGGAGGAGAAAGCATTTGTTTAAGAGCAAAGCAGGCTCAACTGGAACCCAAACGTAACCCAGAACGTGAACACCTATGTGCTTCTCGCTGCCACGTTTACCATCACACCGGATCAGCAACAGAACACGAGAGGGATGAAGCCGAACACGTAAAATCACCACAGAAACATTTCACTTACGTACACATTCTGACAGCTAAAAAAAGTCTGTATGGAGAATATCTGCATGCAGAATTTTCTTCAAGAAACGTACCAAACATTTTGATGTTTGAGCCCAACATCTACAGTTACCACAAAATGACAACCAAACCACAACAACTCAAAAGTAAAAAATAAAATAAATTTACTTCCAAGCTTTCATCCGTCCAACAGGGTTGTATTTTAGTATGTGATTAATATAAACTTTCTGAAACATGAAATCTTGTTCTGATGGAAAATCCTACAAAGATGTCTTTAGAAATAAAATATTTTTAGAATTTTGTATCACTAAAACTGTGGAGTGAATTCAGGACTTTGACAATGTGTTCACGTGTCACAAGGAAAAACCAACAAAACCTTTTCAAAATGATAGAAAAATAATAATTACCTGTCTGAATTTAATATAGGAGGGGTTTTTTTCTCCCCTCAACCCAAACCCCGCTAGATCATACAAACAAGCCACCAGACTCTCAAGCTACACGCAGACGTTCCATGCATTTTACAATAATGCCTCACTTTCACACACACATTACAAATGGTGGACACCAGGAGAAACGTTGGGATTGGGGACCTTGTTCAAAGGCACCTTACTGATTTTACTGTCTCAGAGGGAAATGAACCAAGGATTATCTAGTCAGAACACTGGCACTCTAACCTTGAGGTCACCACCTCTTCTGATATGACGTGTGTGTGTGAGATAGTCCACAGGCCAAGCAAGTTCTCTGTACTACTTAATGTGACAAAACGACATTTAGCATCCAGCCTCAATGTACCATGGCCAACACAAAAATGTAGTACAGCCATCCCAGGATAGTAGCTGAAGCCAGGTAGGGGTCAATGAAGAATTACACAGAGGTCAAAATGTAGAAATGCTCCAATCATGTTGAAAACTATACCACATTGTTTGTCTGATCATAACAATTCCAAAAAGGTATAGTTTGGACTATCAATGACTGAATGTTCTGGAGTTATGGGGTAAAAACAGCAAAAATCATGACAAAGTTCGGTTCCAGTCTGTATAGGGGTCAAAAGTTAAAGTTGCTCCAGTTTCCGTAGCAAATAATGCAAATTATTGTTTGGGTTAATAGGGTTGTAAAAAGGAGTAGTTCACACCATCTGTCATGCTTAGTTATCATGTTACAGGGGAACATATGTCACATGTCATAGAATCCAATGGACGTTGACCTTGTTTGACCTTTACTTTGGAAAACAAACATTCAATCAACACAGTCAAAACTATTCCATTTATTAATCCTTTTATTTCAACCAATAATTTGCATAATTTTTTTACTGAAATTGAAGCAACTTTAACTTTTGACCTCTGTCATCATTTTTACCCCATAACTTCAGAACATTCAGGCCTAGATAGTCCAAACTATACCTTTTTGGAATCGTTATGATCAGACAAATAATGTTTTCAACATGATTGGAGCATTTTAAATTCTGACCTCTGTGTAATTCTTCACTGACACCTAGTTGGCTACAGCTGCCACCCTGGGATGGCTGTATTACATTTTTGTGTAGGCCATGGTACACTGAGGCTGGATTCTTACTGTTGTTTCATCACCTTGCGTGGTACCGATTAGGTCAAAACTGATGACTGGTTCATGGACTAAGAGAGAGAGTGAGAGACTTGATTTTGGTAACATTCACACAATCCTTTCCGGAGAGTTGTGTGGGTTTGTGACTGCTACGTGAGTTTTAAAACATAGTCAGAAAATAAGTTTATTTATCTGAGTTAGCGCAATTCTCTCTCTGATGATCCCATTGACTGGACAACTCGCTCAACCAGCAACCTTGCTTTCTCTTCCTTTTGCAGCTAAATTCATCCAAAATGCTGCTATGACTATATTGAATTTTACAACGTAACCACTGTGAAACAAGCACAAATTAACTATTTATGTCTCACCATTAGAACATTTGTACGCAGAAAATTTCTCCTCACCAAAAACTACACCTGCTTAATCCACCATCAAGCACCTACTTACCATCCAGCAGGTGGCTGACCCATCTATGGGATATTACATGCCTTGTTATGGACCGGATGTGAGTCTGACCTCATTAAATATAGGACCGTTTACTATGGTTTCTTACAATATAAGAGCATTTGTTGTTTTTGAGTTATGTTAGACAGAATTTGGACGGACTCATTCATTCACAGCATATTTCTAGGCTTTGGAAAACATACAAGCCATTTGTAAATATTGGGCTCAAACATCAAATTTAGTATTTTGTATAGTGTTACAGGGTTTTGTTTTTTGTAGAATATTTGTGATGATGTGTTAGTGTGTAGGTGTTGTGGTTGGACAGTTCAGTGTCAATTACGAAAAAAAAATGAAGCTGAATCGATACAGCAATATCAGTTTGTTTACTTAAATGGATGCAGTGACTCACTGGTCAAATACGCCTGTTTGCAGAACAGTTTTAATGGTCTGCAACAAGCAGTTCATGACATCTCAATGAGCCAGTGTTAAAGTCTGAGATCAGACATATGAGGCTTACAAAGCCACAAAATGCCCCGACTGGCATGACAGCAATCTAGTGGTTTTGCTGGATACATTTTTATTACTTTTATATTGCGCAGACACAAACACGGAACATGGTCATGCTTTCCCCTCCAACAAAGAATTATTAACTTTGCTTGTTTTACAGTTAGCTTCTCACAGTGGTGTTAATCCTTGGCCAGAAGCATCTTTAAGCAACGGTAAGTATGAGTGAGCTCAACGGTGACACGTTCCCGAATGAAAAAGACAAAAGGTGACCCTAAACATTTTAATTTAACAAAGGCACACCACAGAGGATCCTGTCAGACAGAGCTGATACGCACCGAGCCGCACGACAGACGCAACATGTCGGTTCAGGCCACCGCCATCCAACAAGTACAGACAGGTCAACCATTAAACCTCTCTGAGTTATTCGACACTGTGTCGCAAAGCCAAACAACATCCGGCAACTTTGTATCCTCTTGAAGGAGTTAAAACAACAAGGGGACATCAAACGCCTCATGTCCCTGCAGCTAAGATGCCCAGCACTCATGGATTCAAAGGTTCAGACAAATCCGACACGACGGCTCTGCTCTGGATTTGTGTGTTGTCCGTACAAAACCAACGCATGTGTCACCATTTCTCAACGTTTCATGCTACTGAATAAAGGCTCTATAACATCTGTGGAATTTACTAGTTTTCAGTTGTCCACTGCACATTCCAGACAGCAATTTTCTTTGTCACAAAAATTTGATTGTAGAAATACAGGCACAGCCACAAAGCTGCAGAATTGTGATAGATAAACAACACAGCGAATCTTCTTTGTGTTGGGGAAATTGTCAACATTCTTGTGCAAACCAGTGGTTTTGTGTGTGTGTGTGTGTGTTAATATCACTCAGTCAGCAGTGACATCACCACAATCCTAACTGCGCTTTCTACTGACAGAACAAATGGTGCGCATATCGCCCTCCCACACAGACCTTTGCCCTTGCGGGAGCTAAAACAGCCGCCTTTCGTGCTGGAGGGGGCGGGGCCCTGGTTGATGGGTGTGGCCTCCTGGTAGCGTTCACAGCCAGGGATTTCCTGGTGCACGTGATAGGACAAGTTCCTCAGCAGACACACACTGTTCTCTATCAACTGCGAAGACGACGGTGCAGCAGTGGGGCGGAGAGAAGAGACAAGGGGACAGAATAAGTAAAATTATTAGAACACAAACAATTATTAGGCCAATATCAATATCATTAAGGACAGTGTAGCAACCTTCACTCCAATGATCAAACTTCTAAAGTTCTTGCTTACATGCCCAAATATCAGATAAAATGATACTTTTCCTGCCTATGATAATAGATTAAAATTTAAAACTCTACAAATAAATAAATCAAACAGTTACAGACTTCACATAGGCAGAGGTAAAAAGCTACAAAAGCGTTTCAACATCTAGCAGCTAACTGTTTCACAAACCTTATTGTCAACATCTTTACAGTCAATTTGGGATTGGACAATGTACATTAGAGAATCGACCAATCCTGTGCACTCCCGCAGCTTCCTCCGCGCCTCTTTTCGCTCAGAACTCACATTTCTTTCAAGGAGAAACAGAAAAGAAGAGAAAGAAAACCACATAAGGTTTAGCAACGTAAAAGCTCAGAAATAATTGGGTCATTTAAAAAGGGAACTTTTTTGTGGCTACAAAAAGGATTTCATGGGACAAAGATTTTACACTCCTGCAAAATGCTTTCAATGAAACTCCTTTAAATATATCCGTTTACAAAGAAAGAATAGTTTGGCCAGATCAAGTTACAACTATGCACCAATTTCTTCACCTGTTGTCTAACTCACAGTAGCTCTCTGTGCAGGCCGGACAGAACCAAACAGGCAGAAACAGCCTGGAAACTTTCAAATAGTTAGGTATTACTTATTCAAAATTACGACTAAAAGCCTTTTAGGACATGGTGATGGAGCGATGTCTTGAAAGTGAACGATGAGCTGTCACCTTTCTATCTGATGCCTTCTTAGGTCCAAAGTTGTGATCCTGAGGTTCTCTTGGATCTTTAGAACAAAACTGTGTTTATTCCTAGATGTTAATTTGGATCCCTTTCCTCAATCTCACCTTGGTCCCAGAGAGCAAGTCTTATCTGGGCCATGAGCCACATGGAGCCAGTGCTCATGTACAGCTTCTGGACCAGAGTCTACTAGTCCACCAAAATGAGACGCTACTCCATCCAGGTTACTCCCCAGCAGACATGTATAGCTAGGTGGACTGGGCACCAATGCACCAAACAGTTAGTTATTACTTATTCAAGTTGGCAGTTCCACAGAGTTTCCATGGAGCCACCTGCTGTGTACGTGTAATATATTGTACAGTTACTGTCCCATGAACCTTTAGGAGATGGTTCCCAATGAGGAACCTGACTTACTGAGATCTAAAACTGTGCTCCAGAAGCTTTTGTTTAAATATTTAGTTGCCCCCCGCCCCCTTGTCCTTACATGCAAGAGAGTGCTGGTTCGTAAATACAGCTGTAAGTAGACGGGAACACACATAAACCCAGAGGCGTGTACACGTCAACGCCCCTCTCAAGCCTCCTTTAGAACTCTGTTGCTCTAAGGATCAGAGCGCTCCCAGTGGTTCCTTGAGAAAAACTCTATTTCATCCAAAGTCAACTTTTAGCCAAAAATATTTAAAAGAATGTGGTATAAAACCCATTAGATAATGTTGTGTGATTACAGATGCGAGTGAAGAACAAAAAAATCTGACATGCAAAAACAGACAATGTGACATTCTATGAAAAGCACGTTTACGTGACAAAACATATTCATGTTTGGCACCACAAACGTTTTATTCATGTAGTTTCTGCTGAACAAAGTTTTACCAAGATATACTGCTGCTGCTGTCATTAAATGATGGACAACAAACCTGTTAAACAGTAAACGTTAGTGCTTAGAAATTAGGCAGAAAACCCTGAAACTGATTGTTGACTTTCTTTTATAAATATTTGACAATGTTCATAGTAGTTTATTAAAGTTGTTTTATGCTACCTATTGTTGCAATGGTGTAAAGCTCATATAAAGTAATTTTGCTGGGTGTGCCATGGGGCTTTGGACCCATGGAAAAGTGTGTTGCAAGTCCCACACGACAGATATTGTGATGTGGAGGGTTGGAAAACCAACATTTCAACATAGTGGTTGCTGGTGCAGGTAGAAGCAAAATATCACAACTACGATGCCATTTGAAGATTTGGCTTTTAAAAGATTAGCAGAGATTTTCTACCTTTTATAGCAAATTGATTCCAAATCTGGCACAGTGATCTTATTTCAAATTAAGAGGTGCAATGAATGCTGACACATTTTAAAAGTAAGCTTTTGTTGGCGTTGACATGCACTGCCTTAAAAGAAAAATCTTGTGAGTACAGTCCTCACGGCTCCACTCTGAGTGTTTTCTGTCTTCTGCCACCTGCTTTCACTAATTCAAAGGAGTGGCTCCAGCTGTCATGGAGAATATCACAGCAACGTGTCAGTAAAGCAGCATTTCTCTCCAAACTGATAACGTTCCACATGTGATGGCCCGGAGGCAAAATTATTATCAAGACTTCAGTCTGTTTACACAGACCTTTTAAGTCTGACAGGACCGTTATTCACAACAACCGGATAAAAGGATTTAAAATATTAGTTGATTTAATGTATTCCCATTTAACAATGGAGTACAATAAACAAGCCTAATAAATAAATGTCTGTATACGAGTATATACACTAAACAAAAATATAAATGCAACACTTTTGGTTTTGCTCCCATTTTGTATGAGATGAACTCAAAGACCTAAAACATTTTCCACATACACAATATCACCATTTCCCTCAAATATTGTTCACAAACCAGTCTAAATCTGTGATAGTGAGCACTTCTTTGTTGAGATAATCCATCCCACCTCACAGGTGTGCCATATCAAAGGTGCAGTTTTTATCACACAGCACAATGCCACAGATGTCGCAAGATTTGAGGGAGCGTGCAATTGGCATGCTGACAGCAGGAATGTCAACCAGAGCTGTTGTTCATGTACTGAATGTTCATTTCTCTACCATAAGCCGTCTCCAAAGGTGTTTCAGAGAATTTGGCAGTACATCCAACCAGCCTCACAACCGCAGACCACATGTAACCACACCAGCCCAGGACCTCCACATCCAGCATGTTCACCTCCAAGATCGTCTGAGACCAGCCACTCGGACAGCTGCTGAAACAATCGGGTTGCATAACCAAAGAATTTCTGCACAAACTGTCAGAAACCATCTCAGGGAAGCTCATCTGCATGCTCGTCGTCCTCATCGGGGTCTCGACCTGACTCCAGTTCGTCGTTGTAACCGACTTGAGTGGGCAAATGCTCACATTCGCTGGCGTTTGGCACGTTGGAGAGGTGTTCTCTTCACGGATGAATCCCGGTTCACACTGTTCAGGGCAGATGGCATCGTGTGGGTGAGCAATTTTCTGATGTCAATGTTGTGGATCGAGTGTCCCATGGTGGCGGTGGGGTTATGGTATGGGCAGGCATCTGTTATGGACGAAGAACACAGGTGCATTTTATTGATGGCATTTTGAATGCACAGAGATACCGTGACGAGATCCTGAGGCCCATTGTTGTGCCATCCAAGAACATCACCTCATGTTGCAGCAGGATAATGCACGGCCCCATGTTGCAAGGATCTGTACACAATTCTTGGAAGCTGAAAATGTCCCAGTTCTTGCATGGCCGGCATACTCACCGGACATGTCACCCATTGAGCATGTTTGGGATGCTCTGGACCGGCGTATATGACAGCGTGTACCAGTTCCTGCCATCCAGCAACTTCGCACAGCCATTGAAGAGGAGTGGACCAACATTCCACAGGCCACAATTGACAACCTGATCAACTCTATGCGAAGATGTGTTGCACTGCATGAGGCAAATGGTGGTCACACCAGATACTGACTGGTATACCCCCCAATAAAACAAAACTGCACCTTTCAGAGTGGCCTTTTATTGTGGGCAGTCTAAGGCACACCTGTGCACTAATCATGGTGTCTAATCAGCATCTTGATATGGCACACCTGTGAGGTGGGATGGATTATCTCAGCAAAGGAGAAGTGCTCACTATCACAGATTTAGACTGGTTTGTGAACAATATTTGAGGGAAATGGTGATATTGTGTATGTAGAAAAAGTTTTAGATCTTTGAGTTCATCTCATACAAAATGGGAGCAAAACCAAAAGTGTTGCATTTATATTTTTGTTGAGTGTGTATGTATATATATATATATATATATATATATATATATACATACACACACGAGTATACACACACACAGACACACACAAATCCAAACATTTTTATCGCTTCTTTCTGTATTTCTACATTAAAAAAATCTCTATTTCTACATTTTTTTTAATATTTGTGTCTACATTTTATTAAAAGAAATCTTGGTATTTTTGAAAATCTTTTTTCTACTGTATAAAATTTTTGTTTCTACATTTTGTAAAAAGAAATGTTAATGTATTGTTTTGAAAATAAGTACATTTAAAAAAAAAATCAGTTTCTGTAATTTTTTAAATATCTCTTTTTCTACAAAAATATGAGCTGCACAAGGAGGTGTTAAAAGGCCTTTTTAACACCTTCTGCATTTGTTTTTGTGATCTAGTATCCCTTTTTCCAAGAGCAGCCTCAATATTTTTCTGCTTTATTGAGAAAACCAGAGCAACCAGTCTTTTTCTCTGATTTACATCTTTCTCTACTTTTTATTTTTTTGTGTTTGTACATTAAAAATTATCTTTCTATATTTGATTTAAAAAATATCTGTTTCTACATTTGTATAAAAAAAATCTGTTTCTACATTTTTTTTAAATATCTATAAAATATCTGTTTCTACATGTATTAAGTTTCTGTGTTTCTAAATCTATTTAAATTTCTGTACAGCACACTGTTGGCTTGCTCAGTTCAGGATAATACACTAACCAAGATATTAGTTCAGTTATTCATTCTGTATTCATTTTTTTCCCTCCTGGTAGCACCGGGGAACTGATCAGCATGACAGACATAACAGAAGAAACTTCCTGTTTTCAAACTGACCAGCTGCATCCCGCAGCACGCCTTCCAGCAGACTGAGGTCAGAACTGCTCCCCAAATTAGCACTCAGACACAGAACTAAAATGCAGAAACACAGAAATACTACAAATATCTGGTGTGTGGAGATATAGAAATAGATAGGTCCAAGACAGTAATTACACTCCTTTTTTATGACTATAATATATGCATGTATTTACTGACTGATTGATATGTCTTTTTCTCCCCCATATTCATCAACAATCACTCCCGTCACAGTGTTTTTTTTATTTCTGCTCTTCTATTATCTTGTCATTGCTCCCTTCTTCCCCCACACATCCCACTGTTCTGACACTCTGTCAGTGTGGCAGGTTTCCAGTTTCTGCTGCCATTTACATGGATACCGTCTCACTCCTCCACGGCAGCAGAACCCGTCCCCTCTGATCCGTACCTCAGGCAGCCTGCCGTGTTGGTTAGCACCGTCTCCCACTCAAGATGCCTGGGCTTGCAGTTTTCTTCACCTCCTCCTCCTCCATTGCTCCCTCGCTCCCAGCCCGAATGGGGCACCATCACCTCGTCAGAGAGGGCATGCAGCGCATGGTCCACAATCTCCATTTTCACAGAATCATGAGATGACAGGTTCCACAGTGTCCCTACAGATGTGCGAAGTGCAAAACATTCATCAATAAACACACACACACGATAAGAAGTTTGAAAACAATGAAGCCAGACCCGGAAATGGAAATATGGCGTTTTCCGCTCTGCATTCTTGCAGAGCCTCCTTAGGAATGAGATGACAGTGACCTCTACATGAACAGATATGTTCCATGACCTCTCTTCCGGTGACATGCCTGCTTTTCAGATTTCAGATGCTCAAACTATTTACCAGAATAATCCAAGATTATATGAAAACTCTTGACATACAGTAAATCGCCTGCCCTGTGCGAAAAACACACAGTCTAACAGTGGTGTCAGTCAAGGTGGAAGCAAGGTTGCATTGCTTTTTCACCTCAACCAGAACACAAGTAACAGTTCTTCAATCTCAAAAAGTCCCTAATCTGTATGGAAATGAACCCAGGTCTGGTTAGAAGTTTGGCATCTGCTGCTTTAATCAACCCAGACCAGTAGTACTTAATATTCCAGTTTTCAGATCACAATGTCACGCCTGTTTCTCCAGGTACAGCTGGAGTTGCGTCAGGAAGAGCAGCCGGCAAAAGCTTTGCGACAAACAACCTCAATGCGTTTCTGAACTGGATCGGCTGTGATGTTCCTTGTCCCGGGGAGCCAACAAAAGACAAACATGAAGTACAGTTTGAAATGCAATTGCAACTGACCTGTGATGGTGTCAGTGAGGTCCTGGTCATGTGTCTTCCTTAGCAGCCGAATCAGTGCAGGTACTCCGTCACAGTTCTTGATGGCGATCTTGTTGTCTGGGTCTTTACCGTAAGAGATATTCTTCAGTGCTCCACAGGCTGCATAGTGAACCTATCAAATAATAATAATAAAAATAATAAAAAACTTTACCATGGCATTATTTATGACAGACACTCAAAGACAGAAATGGTTTTTTTTTGACAGGCAGTTGCTGTCTGACCAAATACTCCACTCCCAAAGTCATGTGAAACACAACAAATGTCAAACTTGTCATCAGGTGCAGAGCATGAAATGTGAAATTAAAATGACTGGAATGATGTGCTTTGTCTGGTAATGCACACAAAAACACCCGCACAGCTGGTGCAAAATCTCAGGGAAACCTAGAAAAACACAAACCGTTTTTGAAAGAAATTATATTTCGCACAAATGTCGACCTACTGTGATTTGATCAAAACAAAAACTACGTAACAGTGTCTGATCTGTATATTTGGAATTTTCTGCGTCTCACTGTTGGTCTTTTCAAGACAGTACATCTGGGATTACTGTAAATTATCTGTACTGTACTGTAAGACAGCCCAATCATACTCTGAAGCTACTAAAACAAAAGGTGGGGGTTAAACAGTGCAAAGAACAACAAACTGACCTCTTTGTTGGGGTTGTCCAGCATAGAGACCAGCGCTGGGATCCCTTTCATGCGACGCACGTCAGACTTCACCTGCAGAGATGATGGGTTTAGAGAGCTTGTGTGCTTAAACTCAAGACAGACTTTTAGTTCAAAACAAATATGTTTCAAATTACGTTTGAAAAAAAATGTATGTTGCCATGTTGTATAAGTAAAAACAACAATGAAGTCTAACCGTACATTACTACAGACCAAAAATATTGTGTCATGAAAGGTCTGAATCATCTTGTATTTTGATGATGTGGCTTTGACCTCTACACTTCTCACAAATATTGGCAGTGAATAAAGCCTGCTGTTAAATAAATAGCTTCTTGCAAACGTGCACATCATACTTTGTCATTCTTATAAGTGAGATGTTGAAGATATGCAGCTGCATTGCTCTTCACTGAGTCCAGCCTGTAGTTGAGCATGGCAACGACCTCTGGCAGCTCTGGCTGACGCCAACCTCCAGGACCAGGACCTTTCCTTAGAGTGCTGTCCAACGAAGCCATGCTGCCTCTTTCACCCTGAGCCAGAGGTGCTCCTCCCCAATAGTATATGTCCCCTGGTCCACCCATGTCACCAGCCAAGATGCCCTCATAACTCCTAACAAGGAAAAAAAAAAGCCGTTTTGTGTTGTCCATCAAAAAGTATGCATGTAAACCTTTGGTACAGTCGCTCAATGCTAATAGCTCAACTTGTTTTCTTGATCCATTGCCAATAACATCAGTCAAGGATTTGGGGTTAATACTGGGACCCACCGTGTTAAAAACATTGTCATTTCATCACTCACCACTGGCACTTTTCTTGTGAGGTTTAAAAGTTCATTGGTAAAACCCCTTCTTAACAAGCCAAGCCTAGACCCAGGTTCCTTAGCAAACTACAGGCCCGTTTCTAATTTATCCTTCTTAAGAGTAGTGTCCTTGGAACTCGCAACATATTTTATTGAAAGCAGAGTCTTTGAACCATTCCACTCCACATTTAGGTCTCATCATCCAGCAGAAACAACACTCAGTGTTGCTGCTGGACCTCAGTGCAGATTTGAGAACAGTTTTGCTCTTTGTCACTTCAATCAAAATGTGCTTTATGAGGGCACCGCATCTGAACTTTCTGTAGTAAATCATGGGGTGCCTCAGGGTTCTTCTTTAGGCCGACTACCAATTTCAATTCATATGGAACCACCAGGTAAGGCTGTAAAAAATTATGGGATGGCTTTCCATTGCTGTGACGATGACACACTATCGTTCATGCTTGTCAATTCAGATATGGTTTGTAATATTGCCAAATTAGAAGGTTCGTTAGGGGCACTGGAAAACTGGATATCAGGCAACTAATGTCCTGTTGCTAAATGCAGAGAAGACACAGATGGTCACTGGCTCAGACACACATCAGCATGAGCAAATGACAGTGACTGGATCTCTGTTCACTTACTTTCACATAGCTAACCTGTGGTCAAATTGCACTGTATGAATTTACTGGCAGCTCTGTCATGGTGTTTATAATGTAATGGTTTAATTATCGCTCTCACATGCTGTTTCATTTTTAAAGAACTATTTTAATGTTCCTGATGTCTTTAACCACGATATAACAACTGTGTTGACATTACTACACAAACACATTTACTGCAATTATTCCAAACTCAGCAAGACTATGGAAACCAAAGTTTGTCCTGTGATTTGTTGTAACCAGCCAAATAACCTGATTTTGCTGCTTTCTCTTGGATAATTATCAGGTAAGTGTAACCATTAAGCCCACCAAAATCTGTTTTTCTATTTTTCCTATATATTGACATAATTTGTAAGTGACATAATTTGTTAAAGGGCAAGATTTACCTCTCATTTGAATATTTAGCAATTAGTTGATGTACAATTCAAAAGATGGAATTAAGAAATTTTAGGGGAAAAGTCAAAAGTGTAAATGGGCTTAATTGGTACCATGGTACCATTTAAGCCATACATGATAAACATACGTACATGATAGTGCAGTAGATAACACAGAACAATGAATCAGTTAATTTAGTTTCATTTCAGGCACTTCAGGCAATTCAATTAAAACTAAACAGCAATAAATATATTAGACAACAGTGAATATGTTTTACATTCATATTTACATATTAAAATTTACATTTTATCTATTTATCTCTATCTGTCTGTCTGGTAAAGTAGATCAGTAATTTAAAGTCACACAGTGAACTGTTAGGCTACTTTAAACACTTTTGAACAGAAAAATGTGTTTAACTTGTACTAGAGGAAATTCTCTATTGAAATACATGAGGTGGGCTTAAATGGAGCATGCTGGGCTTACATGGTTCCACTATGAGGAACGCTTAAAAAAGACAATGCTTTCCTTTCAAAATGTAAGATATGCTCACAAAACTATGCATGGAGCCTAAATATAGTCTGCATCAAACATTAAAGCAGCTACTACTGTGCACACATTCAGAAATATAAAGTTTTTGTCATTGAATATTAGCATGTCCTTGCCATAGTTTGCTTGCATTTTGACGGGCTGTACCATTTAAGCCCACCTGTAAAAAAAGTTAATTTATGAAATTAATCAGCTCCATAGAACAATTTATGATGCATTTATCTAAATATCAATGTTAAATGAATAACAAAATGCTTAATATTTGTAGGTGACAACCTTAGTTCTTGTGGCAGAGTAGCATTAACAGGGCTGTTAGCATGAGATCAGCTATGTTTGCTAGCTCATAAAACTCATCTTTCCATTTGAAGGGAAATCCTATAATTTGGCAAAATACTATTTATCTATAAATCAAAATTTGTAAATTTACCTCTTTATTTGACAATAATAATGTATTTACCAAAGATATGGCTAAAATTTTCTGAAAATGAATGAAATCTGACAGGTCCCAAAACACAAATGTGTTTGGTTGTCTTCTAGTCAGGGGTCCCGAGACTTCATACTTTGAGGTGGGGCTAACTCAACAATGGATTGTATGCAATAAAAAGTCATAGAAGTAACAAACCATTTGACTGGATGAAGTAATGGATGGCAAAATATATATTTTCCTTTTTTTGTAAATTGACATCAAAGCTGAAAGTGGGCTTAAAGGGTGCATGGGTTTAATGGGTACACTTATCCTAGTTCTCCTTTCTGAGAATCAAAAAATAACTTGTATAAATCAGTCCTATAATGACAAGACCCAACAATGACAGCAAAAGGTAAGTTAGCTTTAGCCAAGCCACATACTTCAGTAGAGGGGAGTTTGCTTGGTACTAGTTTCAATTGTACAAGTAGCAACACCCTGCTGTGACCTGGGAGCATGCTGGGACCTGAGGCATGTACTCTGTGCATTGTGTTTTAAGAGGAAAAAAAAAAATAACAGCTCCCTGCATTTTCTTTTCACTTCACATTTTCTCTGGCCAGGAAAGGTTTACAATCATCATACACATACAGAATACATCCATGAATCCTAAAATGGATACAAAGACACAGAAACATAAGAACAGTGACAAAACACAGAACTTACGCAGTCCTCCGTGGGGGCCCATGGGGGAACGCCTGCAGACTGCGGGGCACAGTGCTATAGTGCATGGGATGTCCCATCCCATAGTCAGGCTCATCAAACCCCATACTGCGCTGATCATCCTCCAGACCATATGGCTCTGGGACAAACCTTGGGATGGATGATATTTCCATACCACCTCCCATACGGCCGACCTACAGAGGGGTACAGGTTAGCGGCCAAAATGTAAGGGTTTGTGGCAGATCTGTTTTCACTGGACCACATAAAATGGAATTATTATCCCACTCAAACAACACCTGACCTTGGATCAGCCCCCAAAATGTACTGCATATGGTAAGAATTGGGGCTTGCATGTTTCTGAAGGTGAGGGTGAGCATTTAAAATACCTGTGGCTGAGCTGCATAAGGGTCAAGCTGGTTCCTGCTGTTAGCTCTGTAATTTGGATCCAGAGTTCTGTAGCCTTCTGGATGGATAGGTCTGGAACGAGCATCCATTGGAACACTTCTGTTGAGGCTTGCATAGGCATCAGGTGGGGGACCACCACGGTAACCATCATCGTAACCTGTTGGTGGTCCATAGTGGTAATTACGAGGCACGGTGTGTGTGGGGTAGTCCATGGGTACACCTCGTGCAGGGCCTGGTATATAGACCCTGTCTGGAGTGTATCCCCCCATCCCCGTTACTGAACCTCCACCATCCAAATCTGACAGAGAGGCGATGACTGTTCGGGTGATGGTGGGCTTTACTGCTTTCTTTCCCTAAAAGAGCAGGAAACAAGTATGAGGCAGGATACAGCGTACGCACACACACACACCTTTAACATACAGTGGGGTAAAAAGTATTTAGTCAGTTCCTGATTGTGCAAGTTCTTCTACTTAGAAAGATGAGAGAGGTCTGTAATTTTCATCATAGGTACACTTCAACTGTGAGACAAAATGGAAAAAAAAAGAAAAAAAAAATCCAGGAAATCACATTGTAGGATTTTTAAAGAATTTATTTGTAAATTATGGTGGAAAATAAGTATTTGGTCAATAATAAAAGTTCATCTCAATACTTTGTAACATAGTCTTTGTTGGCAATGACAGAGGTCAAACATTTCCTGTAAGTCTTCACCAGGTTTTCACACACTGTAGCTGGTCTTTTGGCCCATTCCTCCATGCAGATCTCCTCTAGAGCAGTGATGTTTTGGGGCTGTTGCTGGGCAACATGGACTTTCAACTGGCTTGGCCACTCCAGGACCTTGAAATGCTTTTTACGGAGCCGCTCCTTCGTTGCCCAAGCGGTGTGTTTGGGATCATTGTCATGCTGGAAGACTCAGCCACGTTGCATCTTCAATGCTCTCACTGATGGAAGGAGGTTTTGGCTTAAAATCTCATGATATATGGCCATGTTTATTTTTCCCTTAACACAGATCAGTCGTCCTGTCCTCTTTGCAGAAAACCAACCTCAAAGAATGATGTTTCCACCCCCATGCATCACAGTAGATATGGTGTTGTTAGAATGCAACTCAGCATTCTTCTTCCTCCAAACACGATAAGTTGAGTTTTTACCAAAATGTTCTATTTTGGTTTCATCTGACCACATGATATTCTCCCAATCCTCTTCTGGATCATCCATATGCTCTCTGGAAAACTTTAGACGGGTCTGGACACATACTGTCTTCAGCAGGGGGACATGCCTGGCACTGCAGAATTTGAGTCCCTTTCTGCTTAGTGTGTAGCCTTTGTTACTTTGGTCCCAGCTCTCTGCAGGTCATTCATCAGGTCCCTCCATGTGGTTCTGGGATTTTTGTTCACCATTCTCATGATCATTTTTTTAGGAATCCGCTAGGTTAGCGTAGCTACTAGCTCTTAGCCGATTTAGCATGGCGGCTTCCCTGTCTCTCCCGCACTTTTCTGCTCTGGGTGTGAAATGTTTAGTTATTCCTCGGCCTCCTTTAGCAGTAACGGTACTTGTAATAAGTGTAGCTTATTCGTAGCTTTGGAGGCCAGGCTGGGCGAATTGGAGACTCGGCTCCGCACCGTGGAAAATTCTACAGCTAGCCAGGCCCCTGTAGTCGGTGCGGACCAAGGTAGCTTAGCCGCCGTTAGTTTCCCTCTGGCAGATCCCGAGCAGTCGGGAAAGCAGGCTGACTGGGTGACTGTGAGGAGGAAGCGTAGCCCTAAACAGAAGCCCCGTGTACACCGCCAACCCGTTCACATCTCTAACCGTTTTTCCCCACTCGACGACACACCCGCCGAGGATCAAACTCTGGTTATTGGCGACTCTGTTTTGAGAAATGTGAAGTTAGCGACACCAGCAACCATAGTCAATTGTCTTCCGGGGGCCAGAGCAGGCGACATTGAAGGAAATTTGAAACTGCTGGCTAAGGCTAAGCGTAAATTTGGTAAGATTGTAATTCACGTCGGCAGTAATGACACTCGGTTACGCCAATCGGAGGTCACTAAAATTAACATTAAATCGGTGTGTAACTTTGCAAAAACAATGTCGGACTCTGTAGTTTTCTCTGGGCCCCTCCCCAATCGCACCGGGAGTGACATGTTTAGCCGCATGTTCTCCTTGAATTGCTGGCTGTCTGAGTGGTGTCCAAAAAATGAGGTGGGCTTCATAGATAATTGGCAAAGCTTCTGGGGAAAACCTGGTCTTGTTAGGAGAGACGGCATCCATCCCACTTTGGATGGAGCAGCTCTCATTTCTAGAAATCTGGCCAATTTTCTTAAATCCTCCAAACTGTGACTATCCAGGGTTGGGACCAGGAAGCAGAGTTGTAGTCTTACACACCTCTCTGCAGCTTCTCTCCCCCTGCCATCCCCTCATTACCCCATCCCCGTAGAGACGGTGCCTGCTCCCAGACCACCAATAACCAGCAAAAATCTATTTAAGCATAAAAATTCAAAAAGAAAAAATAATATAGCACCTTCAACTGCACCACAGACTAAAACAGTTAAATGTGGTCTATTAAACATTAGGTCTCTCTCTTCTAAGTCCCTGTTGGTAAATGATATAATAATTGATCAACATATTGATTTATTCTGCCTAACAGAAACCTGGTTACAGCAGGATGAATATGTTAGTTTAAATGAGTCAACACCCCCGAGTCACACTAACTGTCAGAATGCTCGTAGCACGGGCCGGGGCGGAGGATTAGCAGCAATCTTCCATTCCAGCTTATTAATTAATCAGAAACCCAGACAGAGCTTTAATTCATTTGAAAGCTTGACTCTTAGTCTTGTCCATCCAAATTGGAAGTCCCAAAAACCAGTTTTATTTGTTATTATCTATCGTCCACCTGGTCGTTACTGTGAGTTTCTCTGTGAATTTTCAGACCTTTTGTCTGACTTAGTGCTTAGCTCAGATAAGATAATTATAGTGGGCGATTTTAACATCCACACAGATGCTGAGAATGACAGCCTCAACACTGCATTTAATCTATTATTAGACTCTATTGGCTTTGCTCAAAAAGTAAATGAGTCCACCCACCACTTTAATCATATCTTAGATCTTGTTCTGACTTATGGTATGGAAATAGAAGACTTAACAGTATTCCCTGAAAACTCCCTTCTGTCTGATCATTTCTTAATAACATTTACATTTACTCTGATGGACTACCCAGCAGTGGGGAATAAGTTTCATTACACTAGAAGTCTTTCAGAAAGCGCTGTAACTAGGTTTAAGGATATGATTCCTTCTTTATGTTCTCTAATGCCATATACCAACACAGTGCAGAGTAGCTACCTAAACTCTGTAAGGGAGATAGAGTATCTCGTCAATAGTTTTACATCCTCATTGAAGACAACTTTGGATGCTGTAGCTCCTCTGAAAAAGAGAGCTTTAAATCAAAAGTGTCTGACTCCGTGGTATAACTCACAAACTCGTAGCTTAAAGCAGATAACCCGTAAGTTGGAGAGGAAATGGCGTCTCACTAATTTAGAAGATCTTCACTTAGCCTGGAAAAAGAGTCTGTTGCTCTATAAAAAAGCCCTCCGTAAAGCTAGGACATCTTTCTACTCATCACTAATTGAAGAAAATAAGAACAACCCCAGGTTTCTTTTCAGCACTGTAGCCAGGCTGACAAAGAGTCAGAGCTCTATTGAGCTGAATATTCCATTAACTTTAACTAGTAATGACTTCATGACTTTCTTTGCTAACAAAATTTTAACTATTAGAGAAAAAATTACTCATAACCATCCCAAAGACGTATCGTTATCTTTGGCTGCTTTCAGTGATGCCGGTATTTGGTTAGACTCTTTCTCTCCGATTGTTCTGTCTGAGTTATTTTCATTAGTTACTTCATCCAAACCATCAACATGTTTATTAGACCCCATTCCTACCAGGCTGCTCAAGGAAGCCCTACCATTATTTAATGCTTCGATCTTAAATATGATCAATCTATCTTTGTTAGTTGGCTATGTACCACAGGCTTTTAAGGTGGCAGTAATTAAACCATTACTTAAAAAGCCATCACTTGACCCAGCTATCTTAGCTAATTATAGGCCAATCTCCAACCTTCCTTTTCTCTCAAAAATTCTTGAAAGGGTAGTTGTAAAACAGCTAACTGATCATCTGCAGAGGAATGGTCTATTTGAAGAGTTTCAGTCAGGTTTTAGAATTCATCATAGTACAGAAACAGCATTAGTGAAGGTTACAAATTATCTTCTTATGGCCTCGGACAGTGGACTCATCTCTGTGCTTGTTCTGTTAGACCTCAGTGCTGCTTTTGATACTGTTGACCATAAAATTTTATTACAGAGATTAGAGCATGCCATAGGTATTAAAGGCACTGCGCTGCGGTGGTTTGAATCATATTTGTCTAATAGATTACAATTTGTTCATGTAAATGGGGAATCTTCTTCACAGACTAAAGTTAATTATGGAGTTCCACAAGGTTCTGTGCTAGGACCAATTTTATTCACTTTATACATGCTTCCCTTAGGCAGTATTATTAGACGGTATTGCTTAAATTTTCATTGTTACGCAGATGATACCCAGCTTTATCTATCCATGAAGCCAGAGGACACACACCAATTAGCTAAACTGCAGGATTGTCTTACAGACATAAAGACATGGATGACCTCTAATTTCCTGCTTTTAAACTCAGATAAATCTGAAGTTATTGTACTTGGCCCCACAAATCTTAGAAACATGGTGTCTAACCAGATCCTTACTCTGGATGGCATTACCCTGACCTCTAGTAATACTGTGAGAAATCTTGGAGTCATTTTTGATCAGGATATGTCATTCAAAGCGCATATTAAACAAATATGTAGGACTGCTTTTTTGCATTTACGCAATATCTCTAAAATCAGAAAGGTCTTGTCTCAGAGTGATGCTGAAAAACTAATTCATGCATTTATTTCCTCTAGGCTGGACTATTGTAATTCATTATTATCAGGTTGTCCTAAAAGTTCCCTAAAAAGCCTTCAGTTAATTCAAAATGCTGCAGCTAGAGTACTGACGGGGACTAGAAGGAGAGAGCATATCTCACCCATATTGGCCTCTCTTCATTGGCTTCCTGTTAATTCTAGAATAGAATTTAAAATTCTTCTTCTTACTTATAAGGTTTTGAATAATCAGGTCCCATCTTATCTTAGGGACCTCGTAGTACCATATCACCCCAATAGAGCGCTTCGCTCTCAGACTGCAGGCTTACTTGTAGTTCCTAGGGTTTGTAAGAGTAGAATGGGAGGCAGAGCCTTCAGCTTTCAGGCTCCTCTCCTGTGGAACCGGCTCCCAATTCAGATCAGGGAGACAGACACCCTCTCTACTTTTAAGATTAGGCTTAAAACTTTCCTTTTTGCTAAAGCTTATAGTTAGGACTGGATCAGGTGACCCTAAACCATCCCTTAGTTATGCTGCTATAGACGTAGACTGCTGGGGGGTTCCCATGATGCACTGTTTCTTTCTCTTTTTGCTCTGTATGCACCACTCTGCATTTAATCATTAGTGATCGATCTCTGCTCCCCTCCACAGCATGTCTTTTTCCTGGTTCTCTCCCTCAGCCCCAACCAGTCCCAGCAAAAGACTGCCCCTCCCTGAGCCTGGTTCTGCTTGGAGGTTTCTTCCTGTTAAAAGGGAGTTTTTCCTTCCCACTGTAGCCAAGTGCTTGCTCACAGGGGGTCGTTTTGACCGTTGGGGTTTTACATAATTATTGTATGGCCTTGCCTTACAATATAAAGCGCCTTGGGGCAACTGTTTGTTGTGATTTGGCGCTATATAAAAAAATTGATTGATTGATTGATTGATTGATTGATTTTGACCCCACGGGATGACATCTTGTGTGGAGCCCCAGATCGAGGGAGATTATCAATGGTCTTGTATGTCTTCCATTTTCTTACAATTGCTCCCACAGTTGATTTATTCACACCAACCTGCTTGACTATTGTAGATTCACTCTTCCCAGCCTGGTGCACATCTACAATTTTCTTTCTGGTGTCCTTCGACAGCTCTTTGGTTTTGGCCATGGTTGAGTTTGGAGTCTGACTATTTGAGGCTGTGGACAGGTGTCTTTTATACAGATAATGAGTTCAAACAGGTGCCATTAATACAGGTAACAGGTGGAGGACATAAGAACTTCTTAAAGAAGAAGTTACAGGTCTGTGAGAGTCAGAAATCTTGCTTGTTTGTGGGTGACTAAATACTTATTTTCTACCATGGTTTACAATTAAATTCTTTAAAAATCCTACAATGTGATTTGAAGTGTACCAATGTTCTCACAGTTGAAGTGTACCAATGTTGAAAATTACAGACTTCTCTCATCTTTCTAAGTAGAACTTGCACAATCAGGGACTGACTATATTTTTTTTACCCCACTGTATGGCTATGACAGTACGCACACTCTGATTGGCTGATGTCCAGTCTGATATTTTCCCGTACCAGACCATTACCATGATAATCGGTCCAGATTGTGCATCAGATTTGTGACTTTGTTTACAATTTTCACGATGTGAAATAAAGCAAAACAAAAAGCGAACAAAGAAATTATGAGCGATGAAAAGGACCATTCTCCGTATGAATTTTATTGCACTGACGAGTTCAAATTGGAGGAATTAACAGCAAATGAGCTCAAAGTGGACACGCAAAATGAAAACCAACAAGATGAAAACAGCTCTGGACAGCCATATAATAAACAAATTATTAACCTCACTTGCTCAGCCTGTATGGGAACATCAGACCTCTTAATAACCCTTTAGCATTATATTTAAATCCGAGAAACCAATAAATTTCAGTGTAATCTGAAGCAAAGGAAAAATCCCAGTAAAATGGAAAAATACATTCAGAAATAATTAATGCCTGTTGAAAGGGCAAAGGTTTCCTGAAATTGATTTTTACCTAACTTTTGCAGTGATGGTGTGGTTTGGAGATTCATTAAACATCCTGAAAGCCCCACAATTCTAGTCTGTGCACGTAAAAATTTCCCAATTTAGGCCTGAGACAGATCGTCTGACACTGAAACTGACTAAAGTCCAAATCTGGGCTCCTGCTCAGTCAGTCTATAGTCTGAGTGACCAGCTTACACAGAGGGAGAGAAACTGAGAAGATCCTTTCTTCTAAAAAGACAGAGTGTGTGTGTGTGTGTGTGGGGGGGGGGGGGGTCATCTTTAACAAAAGCTATTCTATATTGGGGGGGGTGGGGGTGACAAGCAGCAGTTTCTATTCTGTCAGTTTGAAGTGGCTGACTTGACATGAGACAACAAAATTGTCTATTTATCATGTCCATCACCAAAAAGGGATTTTTAGCTATAAACAATGTTTTTAAAGAAGGCTGGTGACTTCTATTATCTTCCTCAAATGGGGCAACCCTTTAATGATATAACCATAACTCCAAATAGTTTAAAATAATGAGACAAAACTCATTTATAACTAAGTGAGAAGTTCATCACCACACACAGGAAGATTAATTTCTTCTTTAACTTCTCGTATTTTAAAATGACAGCATGAACGTGTTTCCCATCAAAGTTGTTCTGCCTGAAGAAACCACTTCTACATCTGTTTAAAAAAATAATAATAAGTGAGACTTGCTGCCAACGTTTGTGGAAATAAAGACGTCACAAATCAACTTCCATCAGCAGTTGGGAAGGAACACTATTTGAAGACTACTCGAAAACTACTCTTGTTTTGCAACTTGTCAAGGATACTGGTTAGAATCCAGGAGCACATGTTAAAGTGCTGCTGCACAATTTTTGTGTTACCATGGTTTCATTGTGTCGTGTGGTTCCATCATCACTGGTCTCCAATGAGATAACAGACAGAGACTCTTGGGGGTCTTCCTCCATCGTGAAGGTCTCCTGTACCATCTGACCAGACTCCATCCTGAACTACACACGTATACAGAAATTAATAACAATAACTTTGCCTTTTGATTATTGTGGGGGACTGACACAGTTAAAACTCTGATGTCCGGATGCTTACGTGATGTGTCCCGTTGATGTAACACTCGTTCAGCGCGAGCCTCTCTATGGCTGCATCACAAGGAACGCGTCCGTTCTACAGGGAGGAAGATATTCGTATGAGGAGATGTGACACAGACTGCTCAGCATACACGGAGGAGTCTGCATGCGACAGGAAGCGTCACATTACCACGGTGGCTGAAATGAAGTGCACGGATACGTCAGGTTGCAATATACTGCAGCACAAACACTTTCACATACTCATGAGGATGAAAAATGTGACACAACCTGTTCACAAACAAAGAATCAAACACCTCTCCTGGAACGCAAGAGCACATTAGGAATCAGAAACGTGCAGGTGAACCATGTTTCCTTCCACCAGAGTGACTTCAGTCCAACTTTACATTTCACTTACGTCACATGATCGTCTAATTAAGAAGAAAAAAAATGCTAATAGGAATAATATGGTAGCCAGAATGGCCATGTCAAATGAAGATCGCTATAAGCAAACATCCAAACATTAAATCTCATTCTCACCTGCTGCATGATGGGAAATTGTAAAGACTTTACCTTGAACGCAACATGTGATACTAGCTAATAATGGGAGGTAATGCTGGGAACTCAAGGCCTCTGAATACAGAGTTTGATTGGGGGGGGTGACAATTCCGACTCAGTAACTCAGGAAAAATTTCTGAAATCTGACATCCTTCCCCAAATGGCAGCTCATACAGTAAACGTTACCCAGTGCATTGCGACCACAACAAATCTTTCACACTGCTGAAGCATTAGCATAGCTTTTGCACCACTTCTGCAGTGCCGTTCCTTCCGCTAAATGAGGCACGACAGCCGACGAGTGTTTGTTGTTCATCTAAAACCAAACCCCCCACAATGTGCATCAAATGGGCCGAGCTCAAAAATGACATAATATAAAGTTCTAATGTCCCACTTCTGAGGTACCCTGAATGCAGCATAAAGCTGGAGGAAACGCTGCAGACGTTCATGCAAATTTTAGCAGTGTTGGTCGTTGTGACTTTTTAAAGGTGCGCCACTGCTTGCAGAAAGGCAAGAAGCAGAGCGAGTACTGTTTTTCTTCACTGCAGCCTTAAGGCCAAATTCTGTTTCAAAACGGCCGCGGATGTGCACAGCAGCAAAGAGACATGAGCCAGGGGACATGCGCACACTTCTGCAGATATTTGATTTTGATATCATGTGGGTAAAATTAGATTGTGATGATTTAATAGAACAGAGTGTCTCAGTACAGTCAGAGGATAATGCTACAAAAATGTTGACCTCTCTCCCTGCTGCTCTGCTTTTTTACCCTCTAATTTTTTTCTTGGTCTTAAATCTCACTCAAAAATACTTTCACTTGTCACAGCATATAATTTTATTCACTTGATCTCTTCCCAACAGAAACAGTGCTTTGATAGATGTACTTCAATCTGAGAAAAAAAAAATATTATATATATGTTCCCCCATTGTCAATTAAAATGCAGAATAAATAATGTGTTGCTGTAATTTTTTAAAGTTAATACTAGCTGTCCAAATTCAAAACAATGGATAAATGGAAAATATAAATGAGTGCAATGTATACTATGAATATCTCATCATGAAGAAAAGAAGAAAAATGTGTGAAATAAAAGGTGTGTGAGAATCACTTGGAGAGGTGATAGTCTAGTGGTTAAGCGTTGGGCTTGCAACCAGAGGATCCTTGGTTCAAATCCCAGCCTGAGCAGAAATTCACTAAGGGCCCTTGGGCAAGGTCCTTAATCCCCGAGTTGCTCCTGGTGTGTAGTGAGCACCTCGTATGACAGCACCCTGACATCGGGGTGAATGTGAGGCATTATTGCAAAGCGCTTTGAGCGTCTGATACAGATGCATCAGATGCATTACCAGTGATGACACCTAATCTCGCAACCGATACACGATGTGTGCTGGTCATGTGATTCCAGATCAAACAACACAAGCCTCGACACAGGGCTTCAGTGGAAAATCCAATCAGTACCTGACAATTTTGAGGACATCACCACCAACAGACCATTGCGAGCATGCAGACAAACAGCAGAGACGATAAATCGCAGCCTGTGTTGTACACTTGCATACTTATCATTGGAGAAGACAGACATTTTCCCTGATAGAGTGTCTAGTATCAGAGCCTAAGGGATTTAAAAAATGTAGAAGGTATGAAAAAACATTATAAACTTAACGTTCTCGACCATGCACCAGAACTACAGTATGGAAAGAAACACAACTGACAATTAATACGCTAAGATGAAGGAACAACAAAACAGAGTAATGAAAAGAAAACAACAGATACCATTAGACCAGTGGTGTCCAAAGACATTCCAGACGAGGTCCAAGAGGGTGTAGGCTTTGTTTGTAACTACTGACTCCACTGATGAACTCATCCCATCTGCTCAAAGTGATGTTAATCAGTGAAATCACCTGATGGCGTCAGTGGTTACACAGAAAACCTGCACCCTCTTGGCCCTTTCTGGAATGTCTTCGGACACCACTGCATTAGACCAAGAGTGGTATGGGTGTGGTACACTTCCCATTCCATCCACAGGGGAGCTCTATATGTCTTTACTGCAAGCTGCTGTGTGGTTTAATCTCCAGAACACAAAATATCTCACAGCAAACCAGAAGCTCCGACAGACAAATATGCTAGATCTTATCTCTGAAAAACCATAATCGGCTTCCAAAGACAGAAAAAAGATATTTGTAGGAGAGGTGACTTTTAAAAGTGCGATTCAGACCAGGTCACGCTTTCAAATTGCAGGTTAATTAAAAATCAAATCGTTTCAGCCACAAGAGAGGAGAGTAGAAAGCACCGGGAGGACGCGAGCGTGTGGGAACCTGTCAGTAAAGACTCAGATCATGTTGTGCTGCCTGAGAGTGGCAGAGGCATGACGAAGCCTTTGGCTGTCACACGCACACACACACGCACGCACGCACACACACAGCAAAGATAAGAACCAGTGTGGGCTGCACCTCTGTCTCTCACGTCAACATGCCTTCTACCTGTATTGTGGCTGCTTATCATTTGCTCATATTACTTGGGACTGGGCCCAGTAAATGTGTGCATACATGCAATGAAACAGAATGAACGAGAAAGTGAACAGGGGAGATCCTGACTGTTTACGAGGGTCTGTGTGTGTATCTGTTTATTCATGCGGAGCAAAGACTGAGCATGTCAGAAAGGAAGAGAAATGAAACAGTACAAGTGTGATGTCACTAAAACAAATGTTCTCTCCTCTCTCTCTCTCTCTCTCTCTCTCTCTCTCTCTCTCTCTCTCTCTCTCTCTCTCTCTCTCTCTCTCTCTCCTCTCTCTCTCTCTCTCTCTCTCTCTCTCTCTCTCTCTCTCTCTCTCTCTCTCTCTCTCTCTCTCTCTCTCTCTCTCTCTCCTCTCTCTCTCTCTCTCTCTCTCTCTCTCTCTCTCTCTCTCTCTCTCTCTCTCTCTCTCTCTCTCTCTCTCTCTCTCTCTCTCTCTCTCTCTCTCTCTCTCTCTCTCTCTCTCTCTCTCTCTCTCAAGGTATCTTAGAGAAGGTTAAGACAGAATCAGAAGGCACAAAGTTCAGCATTTTGGACATCAGATGAAATGCCGTGTTTCAAACAAATCCTGCATACCCTCTAGAGGGTGAAGCGTGGTGAAAGCAACAAAAATGCTGTAAGGATGATGCTTCTCTGCCCAGGCATTGTGAGCCTTATTCAGATGAATGACAACATTAAAATTCTGGAGGAAAACCCAACATATATGGCAAGAAAAAAAAAAAAAAAAAAACACCAACTCATGAGACATCAAGAACAACGCCAAATCTACAAAGAAATACAAAAACCCACAGAACAATATTAATATCCTGAAGTGGTTCAGTCACAGAACACATTTAAATGCTTTTGGGAACATGTGGTCAGATTAGGAAAACACCCATTTAGTTGCAATATCTGCTCAAACTGGCCGAAATTCAAGGTGTTAAAATTAGGACATATTGTAAATATTTGTTTTCACCTTAAAATTTAAGAACATTGCAAAATAATTATTATTTATATAATTATTTTGCAATGCTCTTAAATTGACTTTTTCTGCAACTGAGACCAAAACAATGAAATCCCACAGAGATTGGCAATGGAATTACTGAATAGTTAGATATCTAAGAAATCTTACAATCCCTTAACAAACAAACACATCTGACCAAAGCAACATAGTATTTGCTCTTGATGGTGTCCACACAACGCTCACCACAAAAAAAAAAAACATCAAACATCACTGAAAACACACACATGCTCAGGAAGCGTTAAGACCAATACGATGGATTACAGCGGGATGTTAGGCTTGATGGAACAAACGATGACGGGAGGAGAAGTGAGGTACCATGAAGGCAATGCAAGATGACCAAAGCACGAAAGCTGTGAGCTGCTGAACAGGGTACAAATTACCTCCTCAGGAAGGCTACGGTGGACGACTTCTCATTTGTTTCTTTGACCAATTCAGAAGTGAAGTACTAAGGTCAATATGCATGACAGCAACGCATTTTCAGTTTCACGTCACCACTGGGTGTAGTGACATACAGCATCAGCAACTGCAGCGTAGAAGAAGCCCAGCGTGAATAGTTTTTACCTTGTAAGCGGAAAGCCTTATCTGGGTTTTCCGTGTTTCTTGAAAATAATAACAATGATAAATTTGATGCCAATTTGTTGCGATTCAAGCACATCACCTGACCATAGCAGTAAATTCAGATAATCAACTTCTTTACTTACACTCACAGAAATATTTACCCTAACTTTTAAGATTTATGTAATTTTATTACATGACTAATTCCCATTTACTTTTTTAGATAATTTTAATACAAACCTACCAAATAAACCTTACATGATGCATATTCATTAATCGTATGTATTTGAAATGCATAATCCTCAGCTTTATCTATTTAGTATTAATAAAATATAATTACTCTAAATCAATAATAATGACAGTATTTATTTAAAATACATAAAGTATATTGTTTGAATTGCATAATAATTATGTTACCCATAGATAATTATTATGCATTTCAAATAAATACGCACGTCAAGAGACCAACTTGTCTAAAACCCATTGAGGAGGTAGTTTTCCCGCTGTTTTACTGAGCGTGTGCTGCCATACAAACAGCGTAGAGATGGGAGGAGGGTGACCATGGAGCTATCTGATGAACGTGCTCAGGTGAGCCAAGGTGACTTGTTGATGAAACATGTTAACTGTGGAGCTCGAGAGGGGGCGGCGGCATTTGTTCCATGTTACCTGCATAGTGGGGAGGGGGCGGGACAGGGTACCGGCACATGACATCCGCTCCTCCTCCAGAGCTCGGCTCAGCATCTCAAACTGCCTCTCCTGCTCCTGCACCGAGGCCAGCAGGGAGGCTGTACTCGCACACTGCTCCATTCACACACTGAGAGCAGAGCACAGGACAGGACCTGGTCAACACCACAGAGCAAGAACAGATCCAACCAGCTGTGGAATGTAATCAGAGGACAGGCAGTGGCAGGAAATAAAATAAACAAATTAGCTGAATGCACAGATATTTAAAAAAAAAGATGAGTCTGGGGTGCACAAACAGAAGTGTGACTAAAGTAAAAATAAAGCAGGAGAAAATATATGAGAAAGCATTTAGGAAGATAAAGGAGAAGAAGCAAAGTTCAAAAGTGTGACAGAACCATCGTAAGAAACCAGAAGATATAACGATGAGTGTAAAGCTAAAACACACACACACACACACTCTTACTGTGCTTAAATTAAGGGTGAAACTTGCATTAACACATGGATTAAAAACCAAAACCTCACTTTTCCAGCGCCACCCTTCACCTAGTGTGCAGGATCAAAAATAGAAGTGAAGACAGATGAAGCGTGTATGGATCTTGTTAGCACTTCTTCAATCCCAAGTAGGAGAGAAAGTGAGGAAGGAACAGAGATGTGTGAGAGCTCCCACAGTGGTTCAAGGTACCACTGTGACAAATTACGTCAACTTTTTTCATTTAAAATAAATAAATAAAAAAATAAAAAGCACTGCAGCAATTCTGGAAAGTTTGTTATGTGCAATAAATATTAAATAACTGTCTGTGCTGGTGATAACACAGATTACACTGGTTAACACGATTTAACACGATGGAGCCTCTCAATGGATTTTGGGTAAGTTGGGGGTTGCTGAATCCAAATCTGGTGTTAGTTTTGGCCAATCACATCACATTTTTGAGATATGAAGTGTTGCACACCTCTTCAGCACCATAAACGATATTACGGCTCTTGTTCACATTTCGCAACCCTAGTTTAAAAGCTATGCCTTTGAAGCTGCTTTTGTGCAAAATTAGTGGTGTCAAACCCATGAGTGAATGAGCAACTTTTGCGTAAGCCATCAATATGGAACACGATGTGATAGAGGAAATCTGAGCTCAGATTCAGAAACCCAAAATCACCCTAAATCATTTCTCAAACTCTATGCATTTTTTTTTTCTGACCAGTGTTATATATTATTTGTACATGAAAATTTAATAATTTCTCAAAAAGCATCAAAGCCAAAGTCAGGGGTTCCCTGATTTTACCTCAACCTCAAAGCCAGCAAAAAGGCTTAGCATAAAGATATCAATCAGTACAAATAAATAAATCAAAATAGCAATTAATACAAAGCTTTCTCCATGTAGTGTGGAGCTGCGTCAGGAAAGGTGTCCAGTGTGACACTTCTGCTAATCAACATGCAAATCCACCTCAGATCTGCTGTGGCACCCCTGAGTCAAAATAAGGGAGCCGCCAAAGGGACTTACTTTTTTCATTACAGTGGCAACAAAATTAAGAAAAGACTACATGGAAAAACACCTGTGATTTTGAAAATGTCAATTTAAACACATATACATTTTATACTTATTTATTCAATAAAGTTAGTTGAATGGCCTTTTGGGGCCAGTGCCCAAGTGTTTCTCATGTTGAACCATTAAATTAGGATCTGTTTTTCCCACCGTGGTCAAACTAAAAGCATAACAATACTTTGTTGTTCAATGATTTTTGTAGCAGTTGATACTGTAAAAGAATAACTTCAGAGAGAACAACAATCTGGTTGCACACAGCTGCACAGAATTCTGACATGACCTGCATTTTGTATAAGACTTGTAATATGTGTTTAAAGAGTGACTGCAGGTATTCCACACTGGAAAAACTCAAGTGTGTAAACCAAATCTCGGGTCGATTATCTTCTGTAACATAGCAAGCTCCATGCTTATAAGGAGCTTATGTCACTCCAGTAAAAATCAAAGAATAACAAACTAGGGATGGGGCCAATGCAATGAAATATCGCTATCTGCTTCTGATACCAACGGAATTCACAGATCGGAAATTTCCGATACAACCTACTGAGTTTTCCGATCCAGTAGCCATCTGCTAAATGTCTCCACAAGTGCTGCTTGCTGCTCCGAATGGAGGCGTGTCTCTCACTAAACATGTGGCGTACTGTAAAGAGAGACAGTTAGCAGCCAGCTAACAGTGAGCACTGAGGAGTACTGTCGCTGAAATATCCACTGAAACACTGCAAAGCAAGACAGCAATGTGCAATGTTTGCAAAGCCACTGTACCGAGAGGTGGACGCTCCGCTGCAACCTACAATACAGCAAACAAACATTTGAAAAAGCACCACAAAGCACAACAGGATTTTTTTTAACTGGGAGCAGAAAGACAAAATGAGCCAGGGTGCGACAATTTAGTCAGACTGACTCCAAATACGATGTCTATTAGAAAAGTATCCGACCTTATTATTATTTTCAAAAACCATATGGATTTGAATCACGTGTGATTGCGTCGCCGCGACGCGCGGAATTCCTCCGCACGTCTGTCTCAATGTGCCGAAAAAGTGCTGATGTCCACGTCTTTTCACAATTCCTGTGCTAGTCAGACCACGTCCCGGATAAAACACAGTGTCCAGTTTGGAAATGAACGGCACATTCCACTGTTACAGGAGTTTTTGTCATGGAAAGAGGAGCGGAGGCTTCGCACGTCGCGGCAGTGCCGCATGGCGCACAGCAACGCCATGATGAAGCCTCACAGGCACATCCACAATTTCTCGGATAATCACTCGATGGAAAAACCACCGACAGCTGTCTGAACGCCATCTCAAAGCCGTCCTGTGAGACCAAAACGGAGGTGGTTTTGTCTCGCTCCAGTAGCGAATCCATCGTGATGTGTGAAGCCTCCGCTCGGCTTTCCATGACAGAATCTCTTGTTAAAAGTGAAATCTGCCGGAAAATGATGTCCAGCTCTTGCGATAACCAGAGAAACGGCACACGATGGTCACGGATCCATACAGCCATCCGTTTAGAAATGAAATGGTCGTTCAGCCTGTTGATGGCGGCTTCGGAGCACAGCGCCCCACAGCCGCTGAGGGCCGTCCTTAAAGCGACAGTAACACTCCTTATTCTCTACCAAGCCTGTAACATTTTCACCGAAAGCCAGATAAATTTTTCTAATGGTTTCCAGCTGCCAGTCTCTAACAGTTTCTGAAACAATTCTGATGGAAAAAAAGCCCAAATCATTCCGCCATTTCCTGGCAATGAAACAACGACGAGGGGGCTGGACCACTCCTCACTCAAAGCCTGCTCACAGGCGAATGACGCAACCGACAGGCGTGGAAAAACTCACGCATGCGAACGAGGGTTCAAACTTGTCTGACGCAATCACACGTGATTCAAATCCATATGGTTTTTGAAAAAAACAATAAGGTCGGATACTTTTCTAATAGACCTCGTATGAGTAAATTAAGTACTATTATTTATTTATTGGTGGTTTCTTGTTGCATTTTGGAAATGAGGAAATGAGTTCATGTACTCTGAGATGGGGTGCCACCTGGTGTTCAAGAGATGAAAGTTCAACCACTGATCCATAAATAAATAAAAGTACTTAATTCTTTCACCAAAACATCAAATCCAGGTTTGCATGTTAGCTGTACCTTCTGACAAATTGTAGCTGAATTTTCAGGTCTTATTTTTAAGAAAATCCTCCTCTATACCCACTTCAACATGAAGCTGCATAACTGGAGATACAAAATATCCTCATATAAAATCAAAATTAACAATAATAATAGAAAGTAAGTCCCTTCGTCTGCCCCCTTGTTTTGCACTCGGGGTCGCCACAGCAAATCCAAGGCGGATCTGCATGTTGAATTGGCACAGGTTTTACACTGGATGCCCTTCCTGACGCAACTCCACATTACATGGAGAAATGTGGCAGGGGTGGGATTTGAACCTGGAACCTTCTGCACTGAAACCAAGCGCATAACCACTTGGCCACCAATAATAATAATAATAATAGTACTACTACTAGTACTACTAATAATAATAATAATAATAATAATAATAATAATAATAATAATAAAGCAAACAGATCTCTGGTATCGGAATGATATTGTATGGGCAGATATCCAAATTCAGGTATCAGGATCAGATTGGAAATGAAAAATGTGGATCAGTGCACCCCATAACAAACCACTTCTGATTTCCTCAGCAAGGACACCAAGCAAGAAATGAAAATTCAGCTCCAAGAGTGTCGGTCTAATAATGAAATAGTGTGGCTCAACTCCAAACCAGAGTGAAAGCCATCTTTCACTTCAAAGTTCTCTGCCTCGCGTAGATCAAATCTGCTCTCCATTCTCTCTCTCTCACACACACACACACACACACACACACACACACACACACACACACACACACACACACACACACACACACACACACACACCAGTCTAAACAAAGGTGGTACAGAATGAGACTGATGCAAGTTTTATCCTTGAAAGTGCTAAACAGGGCCGCAGCAGGTTGCGGTGAAGATAAGACCAATGCCTGGCTTATTTACGTTTCACTACAAAACACACACACACACACTGCCATTGTCAAACATTCCACTGTGAAACTTGACATGTCATATCCTGTCTCAGCTGTTGGAAGTTGTCCTAATAAGGCAGCCACTCACCCCTTACACTGTGTCCTTCTCTCTCACCAACACCTTTTCTACAATGTACAACACTTCAATGGAAAACATGAGGTTTGTATGTGACCCAAACAGGGTCACATACGCAGTACATTGCTAAAAAACAAAAAAACAAAAGGCAACCAGCCAGTCACCACACACCCCTTTGGGACTAAACCACTCGAGGTTAGTAATGTAGCTCTGATATTAGCACCTCAGTTTAGCAGGCTTTTGAAGTCACTGCTATGACATATACTCTGGAACATAAACACAGCACTTCTGACCAATAAGGAGACATTGTGTTAAACATATGGCTTTTGTTTACATGTTTTCATCCGCTTCAGCAGCTCTTACACTTAGCCAAGTGTAGTATTGTGCCCCCAACTCCACCCAAATCAATGCATCAACACCAACTGCGCAGGCCGCGCCAGGCTGCTTGGCATAAATCAGCAGAAGCAGGCAAAGGTCAGATAAATTCGCCCTGGGTTTCTAGTCCAAACCCAGGCATCGAAATACATTTTTTAACCTACTTGCACTGGTGCTAGTAACAAAAAAATTACTTGCACCAAAAAAAAAAAAAAGTTACTTGCACAACCAAAAGGCAGTCTTATATCAACCTTAAAACTCCTCCTCTGATGTGTCAGACTCTTCCTCTCTGGGGAAAGTTTAAGGGGAGAGCAGCAGCAGAGTTTTTTTTGTTTGTTTGTTTTTGTTTGTTTTTTTTTTTACACGTGCGAACGAATCATCCGTGAAGATTATTTTATTTATTAACTACACAGATGTATAATAAAACAAATGGTGACTGGTTTATAACACAATTATGACAGAGTTTGAGGGGAGAGACAGTGAGAAACTGCAGCGGCAGCCAGTTTTTTTTTTTGTTTGTTTTCTTTGTTTACATGTGCACGCACGAACGGGATAGGAGGTCCTCAAACTGGAGCTCCTGCAGCTCCAGTTATTTGCTGCAGCTCTTTCCGCAAATAATGAAACTCTCCAAATTGGGAACGTCTCATGAGGATGTTGTGAACCCAGGGACGGCACCGCTGGCGACGTTTGTCAGCTTTCCACAACAAATAGAGCACAGCAACTCGCTCCATGTGTGAGAGTCATAAAACGCAGGGAAGACGAAGACAACACACTGGAAATAGTTTTTTTCCTTATTTATTCCTTTATTGGTTCATTCTACTGGTGCTTATAATTGATAAAACTTGGATAAAGTTACTTGCACCAGTGCAAGTGCAGTATAACATTATGTGCACCGCTCGAATAATGTGCACAAACTAGAACATCCACATACTAATTCGACCCCTGAAACCTAATATACAATCTACAGATGTTAAAGTACTTGCCTAGTGGATTCCCTTCATATTTGGTACGACATAGGAGAAAAACCTTTCTTAATACATACCACAACAACTCACACGATTCCTCTTACGGCACAGTGCAACAAATAGAGTCAAGGCCTACAACCTCTCCAGCCATTTGAAGTCCTAAAATTCTATAGTAGTCGAAAGCCGTTACTTGTGAGTGTTTTACAAATGGCTTTGTCCATTTAAAGCTCTAACATTAGTCATCGATCTACTGACGGCCATTAAGAACAACGTTAAATCACATCTGCTAATGGACCAGCACAACAATTACACTCAGCCACTTACAGTATCACTTATGTCTGTGCCAATACAAGACAATTAGTGTCCACTACTCTCTGAAAACTTTTAGTATACTATCACAGCCACTTTGCCTACCACATACTGCTCACTAAATATGGAAAACAGCTTTATGATGCATTATCAAAGGGCCAGGCTGCCTGGGGAAATACATGATCCTATTTTTCCATATCGCTCAATATCACTATTTATCATGAAGATTTTAACCAGAAAAAAAAAACAGATCAAATGTAGTCTTGAGCCTTCAGTCAAGCTGTCACTGAAATTTCAGGTGTTTTAAAGAAAATCCATCCCTGTGCCCCTCCATGATGAATCTGTATAACAGGTAATAAAACAGACAAAAGCTGTAGCATGCACAATTTCTTCAATCACAGAATAAGGAGCATATAGTTCCTCCAGAGTCAGATTTGTTACTGCCAGTGTCACAAACAATATTTTGTGTATGAAATATGCCTGCACTCTGGCCTGGAAAGCATAAACTGCAGACCGACCGACCGCTCTCACATTTATTTTGGCTGCCAGAATCAGATAACGTCACTGCATTCACAAAATAACTACTGTTCTACTCTGATGAATTTTACCCAAATATATTTTCCCAAACAATGCTGAATTGCATCAATATACATGTAAAAACTATTACAACAGAACAATGAATGGGTGTTGCCACTAGGGATGAGACCGATCCAATCCCGAATTGGTATCGGAACCCGATACCGGCGTAATTCACGTATTGGAAAATACAGATCCAACCCGCGACATTTTCCAATACCAGAGAAGAGCCACTGTGAATCCTCTGAACTGCTGTTGTTTGCTCTCTGCTTTGTTTACTGCCGATTGGGAGGAGGGGAGGTTTTCTGAAGCCGGGCTGTTTGAGGGCTCTCTTCCGCAGTGTTCTAGCTGTGGGTAGTGGCAAATTTCTGCCAGGATCTCGGGTTCAAATTGTCTGTTCATCGAGCACGGATTTTCCAAAAAAATAACTGAATTGTTGCTGAAAATGTGTGCTAAAAAGTTAGCCGCTTCACTGCCCCAGGGCTGTAAAACAGCAGCTCAGCGTGTGGCGTAGGAGGAGCCGAACAGAAATTCTGTCCGCTGAAAGGGAAAAAGTCTCCATTAAAATCCTACACGCGAGCGTCGGTGACTATATTTTATAGTTGAAAGGCTTCGTGTTTCCCAAAAGTTCAAAGTTTGCGCAGCACGAAAACAGCAAGAAAGAAAAAGAGAGAGAGATGGAGTGAGAGAGAAAGCGAGCAAGAGAGACAGACAGAGAGGGAGCGAGACAGGCAGAGAAAGAGAGGGACAGACAGAATGGGAGAGAGACAGACAGAGAGACAGTGCTGTATTTTCTCTTTAAGTCTAGAAAAAATAAAAATACTTAATTCTTTTGCCAAAACATCAAAATCTAGGCTTTCATCTCAGATACACTTTCTGGCAAATTGTAGCTCAACTTTCAGGTCTCCTTTTAAAGAAAATTCTCATATAAAATCAACAATAATGATAACAATAATATTAAAGCAAACAGAGTTCTGGTATCGGATTGGAAAAGTATCACTATCGGCAGATATCCAAATTCAGGTATCTGGATCGGATCAGAAGTGAAAAATTGTGGATTGGTGCATCCTTAGTTGCCACACAATATGATGGCGAATATGTATTAGACAATCTAACAACATGTGAATTACAAGCTACCCAGGTACCCCCGCATATTCAGTCAGATGATACTGTACTGCTCAATAGTCCACATTTTTGCAACACCCAAACATATATCTAAAGAAACAAGCTCCATAAACATGGATACTGTCACTTTCCGAGTTGTGGTGAGATGTTTTTCTTAACCTGGTTGTGAAAGCAATTCATTCCCACATCTTTAAAATAAGCGTCTATCTAACACAGCCAGGTGAAACGTGGGCGTTCCCTTGGCCTTTTCCAGCTATTGGGGTCCTTCACACTTGAGCACCTATGTACTGGATCATGCACAGAGAAACAGACCAGATGGCCAAAATGCTGTAGCTGACACTCGCTCCCGATTCAAGTGATACTCTTCATCTTATTCTCTCTTAGTAACTGCTCATTTGATATAAAGTCATTCAAGCGGTACTCAAGGATCCTCTGAACACACCTTGTACCAAAGACATCCAGCTGTTGCCTTAGATCACTGGTTAGCATCCAAGTCTCACAACTATACAGCAAGACAGCACCAGGACCAAGACTTTCATTTACCTGCAATTATATTGGGATCGCCCAACACCTCTGCCCAGCAACCTCACAATTCCATAGGCTCTTCCCAGGTGCCTCCCTAAATCATTGGCCGATGACCCAAAGACATGTATGTCACTGCTGAGGTAAGTGAATGTATCTACAAGTTCAACACTTTCACAATATACAAATATAATTCTGATGATGAAATCCAGGAAGTTGTTAAAAGCCTTAATATTAGTCTTAATCCAGGACATCTCAAACCCAGACACTCTGATTCCTCATTCAGCTTCTCAAGTGCTGCAATCAGACTATCCAATGATTCCACAAAGATCACAGCATAGTCTGCAAATTCATGGTCAGTAAACCCTTCCTCACCAAGAACAGCACCCAAACAACTTTTTTCTCTAACTCTACCCAACACCCAGTCCAAGAAGGCATTGAATAGTATAGAAGCCAGAACACACCCCTGACGAATTCCAAGTTTCACTGGTAAAAACTCAAGACTCTCTGCAGGCATTGACATTAAGCTTTTTAACATCGTTAATGTCAATGGTAGCTCTGCCTCCACTCCGTACAGCACTCTATGGACGGGTAACCTGAATGTTCCTGCGTACATCCATATTGTTGCGGAGGGGCCATGTGCCTGCCTGTCTGTAGCTGTGGTTAAGTTGTGCGTTCAAGAACATGTTGCACGTTATTTCGCTTCCCGGTTAGCAACATAACATCAACATATTCATGATTGTAATAATTAGTGGTTTCTGATGTATTTTATTGCTAATTATTCCTTTCGCTCAGCCAGTCAGTGCATTTTTGGAAAACATCTTACTCTGCATTTCTCACCCTTTCTCGACCTGTGATGTACATTTTAGGAAAAGCAGAAACATCCCGATGGCCAAAAGAGTGAAATGAACGGTACTACATCTGATAACAAAGCTTCTGAGAGTTCATTCAAAAGTGAGTGCTTGGCTTTACAGAGGATGTACAGAGAGGAGACAACACACTTCACCCCAAAACTCAATTTTTTTGAGAGTCTGTCAGGTTTTGGATCCCAGCATCTGACTCTGCTGTCTGTGCCGCTGGACACTATTTTACTGCTGCTTTAACCATGACTGTATCAAAATTGACAGTTATAATTTAGAAAGAAGTCATCATAACATGATGCCACACTTATGTAACCTTTGCAATTAATCTCCGTTCTTAACATAAGCAGCTACATTCCATTCAAGTGCATGCTGAGATGTTTCCTCAAAGATAGGTAAACGCTGTCAGAAACACTCAGAAAAACAAGTACTTACGAGTATTCTGTTTTCGGCAGTCTCCGTAGCTGCTTTTTGCGAATGGTGTATACTTTGAGACCGGTCATGGAAGTACACAAAGTAATCCCGGTGTATCATCGGATGGCCACTAACAGCCGAAATCTAAGTTGCTATGATTTCTGTGCGACATGTCCTTCAACCTGGAGGAAACAAATACAGCACTGTGGGTATGCTGTTACTGATCACCTCAGTATTTCTTCTGTTTTTCTTGTTGCTTGTCCCCAAAATTCTGCAAACTGTTATATAAAGTAGAGATGTTAGTTTATCCACTCCTGCAAATTTCGTTAAAAAAGGCGCAGACCACCAGGTGGCGGTAAACTTCCTCAAAATTGGGCAAGTTGAGTACTTCTGCGCCCCCTGGTGGCCAACGCCATCAAGACCCCAATGTTTTTTTTCAGTTGCATTTGATAGAGTAGGGCCTATATTTGCTGATAACATTAAGATCTGGTTGGGGTTTTGACGGCGCAGAGGGTTATGGGCCGTTAAATACAGCCAATTTTGCAAAATGACCAGACTTTGAGTGTCCCTATATTCAGCACCATCAATCCCCCAACCAAATATGTATGTAAGATGAAAGAGTTTGCCTCCATAAGTCATTTGATAGTTAAACTGGTTTGGAGACTCAATGGCGCTGAATGTTACACCACTTGAAAGATGTAAATTTAATGAAATATCAGTTTGCGTATTTTTGCCTTGAACTTTGATAACCCCTGGCAAGGTCACCATTTGGTTTTCAGTCGCACAATTTTGGGAAAGTTCATTTCTTGGTAGGTTCCATCTCTGAGCCATGTTTCATTGAAATATGAGTCTGATCCTTAAAAAAAAAAATTGGCTCTTAAAGCTTAATGTTAATATCCAAAGCTCCACAAAATAGTATTTTCACAGAAATTCTCCAGCTATAAACCTCATTTAGGCCTGACAGCTTGTTTCAGACTTTTGTGGCATATGCAATGCTTGAATTCACCACAGATTATTCAAGGACCACCCCATTAAACAACTCAGGATTACCAATCTTTTCCAAAATTCTAGAAAAAGAAAAAAATATGAAAAGTAAAAATTTCTACATTGTGCAGCAATATCACTAATTTATTTCCTCCATCAACTAAGATGTGAAAAAAAATGTTTTTGCATGTTAGGCTTTGATGACTCAGAAAATACAGTCAGGTCCATTGGTATTTGGACTATTTTACACTTTCTGTAATATTGCCTCTCTACAAACCCACAAAGGAGTTTAAATCTTTTTTCCCCCCTTCGCTGACATGCTGAATCCCAATCCATTCCTGGCCTGGAGATACCCGTGTGCTTCATCTCCCATCATCAGAATGATGAAAATTTTTTGTTTGACACATGCAATATTTCTGTCTTACCAACAGTAAACTATTTAGATTAAATCAAATCAATTTTATTTATATAGCGCCAAATCACAACAACAGTTGCCCCAAGGCACTTTATATTGCAAGGCAAAAGCCATACAATAATCACATCTTTAACAAAAGCTATTCTATATTGTTCCTCAATTCCATTTTGCACAAAATTGTAGGAATAAAACCAAGACAGAGTAATAGTGAATGAATATTTAGTTGTTAAAAATATAGTAGTAGTAGTAATATTAGTGGTATGTGCAAAATGTCTTTAAAATGTCTTCAAAGGTGGATCTTTACTCTTCAAGGAGGTTGGGGGCCTACCGCCACCGCACTGACAGACAACAGACACGATGCAACCTATCCCTTCACAACTCAGAGTTACGCGTCCCAGGGGTGTGACGCATATAATGTATTACAACCAGCCTTGTTGATTTCATGTCAGGATGGTGCAAATCAGAGGTCTCAAACTGATTCCAGAACAGGGCCAAGTGGGTGCAGCTTTTCTTTGCAACCACCCACTCCAGCTGGTGATTTCACTGATTTAACATCACTTTGAGCAGATAGAATCAGTTAATCAGTGAAATCACCTGGTGGAGTGGGTGGTTGCAAAGAAAACCTGCACCCACTTGGCCCTGTTCTGGAATCAGTGTGAGACCTCTGGTATAAATGCAAACCCTGAGTCAATCAGAAAAAACGTTTCTCCTGCCCCAGGAACGTCAAAAAAAAAATCCACGTATTTCAGTTTTTTTTTTTAACAGATTTCATTCTGTATGCAGATGAAAATTAACTTGCCATATCAGGCAAGCGAGGGGAATGAAGCACTAGTCTGATAGCACCGTTTATGCGCCAATGTGGAGCGGGCGTGCATTACCTTCGAGCCATGGCCTTGACTCCATTTGTATGGACATACTTCAGCATGGTGTCTGGAGTTGGACTTTGAATTTAATTCAAGTTTATATAGCGCCAAATCACAGCAAAACTGCCTCAAGGCACTTCACACAACTAAGGTCTAACCTTACCAACCAAGCACACAGGTGACAATGGTAAGGAAAAATGCCCTCTGACGATTTGAGGAAGAAACCTCAAGCAGACCAGACTCAAAGGGGTGACCCTTTGCTTGGGCCATGTTATCGACACACTTTGACGAAAAAACATGTACCCCGAGTGGCATGGGATGAGTACTAAATTCATTGGAATTTGATGTTTTTTATGAAAGTTCACTGCGGCCTTCACATGAAAGTAAGGCAAGTCCATTAATGACAGTAATGACCCACAGTCAGACTAAAACGTACTTTGTGCTTAGCACAGCAAAGCACAAAGGCCCTTTCCAGCTGGAGGGCAGTGAAAGAGATACATCTGTGCCCAAAATACAAATTAAACAAATAAAGGAACTGAATTCATCTTTTACATTTTCTAGTTCGTTAGTTTAACTGAATTAAAATGAATAAATAAATAAATCTAAGTCTCATTAACAAGATTTTTTTTTCATCTCAGACAAACAAAATAAAGATTTTCATTGAGTGTTTTACACCGATAGGTTTATTAGTTGCTAGTATTTGATCAGTACTCTGTTTGCTGATATTATTAGTACATCCCAGTACCTACAATGTAACGTTCCCACAGAAAAAAACTAAGTCAGAGCTTCGTCAAATGGAAAATGTTTTCCAAAAAAATGGTGTCTTTTGTATTAAGATTTTTATTTTTGACACTTTTCAGTGTAAAATATGTGTTTTGGAATGAACAATGAAAACATAAGGTTTTTTTAGTTGCTTTGTGGCTCCTTGAAATTATGAATGTGCACCCCCCCCCCCCCCCCCCCCCCCCCCCCCCCCCCCCCCCCCCCCCCAGCTCTTCAAATTTGACATTAGCTAGCTCCTCGTCAATTTATGAATATAAATTATAACTCAAGGCCTGGCTTTTGGGTGTAGTGATTATAAATATATTAAATTAACCATTTAGGAATGACTACCATTTATAGCATTATACACCGTTTTTTCCAGTTACAGGAGCATATAACTCATTCAGAGTTTTCAGGGTGTCTTTTTGGCTTCCCTCACTAGTCTCCTTCATATACATTCACTCAGTTTTTGAGAATGGCCTTATCCAGACACATTTGCATACAGTACCATATTGTATGTATTAATGACTGAGTAATGTTCAAGCATCCATTCCCTGACTTGTCTTAAAAATACTGTCTGTAAAGTGATGATTTGTATTAACAATTATGAGACTGTCCAATTATGTATAGGCTCTGAAAATGGTGGGAGTGTGTAAAAAAGCAAGTGTAATGTCTAAATGGTTCATGTAATATTTTGTTAAATCAATTAACACCATTGTGCTGGTGTATAAAGGCAAAATTACAAACACTGTGTCACTGCCCAAATACTTTCAGAGCTAACGGCAGCCTTATACCTCTATTCCACAGAGTGCCGTTCCTTCCCGTTTCATCTTAAATAGCAAATCGGAGCATCACAGTAACTTCTTGATCCATCTTTTGTCAATCTTGAATAAAATTGGTACACACATTCGTTACGGCCATCAACAGCACCAGTTTTGAAATTGGGGTGAAATTTTCGAGTTTCACTCCAATTCACCAAATTGCCGTCATTATGCGGTCACATCCAGGTGCTCGTAGTCTTAACAGCTGCAATCATGTTCAAACATCTTTAAACGGGGTAGTCCTAGAGAGTACAGCTTGAAACTTTGATTGTGCTCCATCGAGGTAAAAATTTGAAGCAAAGGCAGAGTTTGTTGTGGTTCTGACTGAGAACGCGACCAGACAGCTTTACTTTCAACCAGACAGGTTAACTTTCAGTTTCAAGGGCCTTGCCAGGTATGTGCATTATAAGCCAGCCAGTTGCCAGGTCTATTACTTTATAAGCCAGCCTGATCGGAAGCATGCCATATCATCACGTTTTTGCTCTTTTTCTGATCATGAGGGATCATAATAGAATGGTGCCCTGTGGAATAGGGGTGTCAAACATTTAACATACCACAACTGCAAAATTCCCCACAATAATCACAATTTTACTTTTTTTTTTTTTTTTTTTTTAATCATGCAGCCCTACCATATATGGACATGCAGTTGGATTATGATCACCAGTGAACAAGGAAGTAAAAGTGAAAATTGCTGTAATGAGGACAGTAACACAATGGTGTACTCACTCAGCCGCTCCCAAAAATGAACTTTGACCACCGAAAGTGGGAAAGCTGGAATCACGTCACTTTGAACACTTTGATTTAGCCTGACTACCGGTGTCTGCTTCTGCCTGGAAAGGGGGCGGGCTCACTCACAGTTTAAATAAAAACAGACTGCAGGTGTAACCGTCACAAAAGCAGAAGGTGAGCGAGAAGACGAGAAGGAGGAGCAAGTACAAGAAATCCCTCAGCTTCAGTGGGTGAGAGGGACACACCCATAGAGCGCTCTGAAAGCCCGTCATTAGAGGCTCAAAATGAGAGGCCTGACTAAAACAGCCAGCCGCTCAACAACATTTCAGCCCTCGCACACAACACGGCCAAGAAATAACTCTGGCCAGCTCCAGAAAAGATCGTTTCCCCTCAGTTTCACATTAACATGTGATATTTGTGAACAGCAAACAACACGTTCAAACTTGTTCATTATCTGCCTGATCTGTGTTCCAACAAGTCAACAGGACAGCCTGCAGAATATTAAAAAAAAAAAAAAAGGAAAATGTTTGGCATGTCCAAGTGGCATTGAAGCCCAGGAATCAGCTGACTTTACCAACTTAAAGGACCATGCTGGTCATGTGATGTTTCAGCCAACATCACATGTATAACAGAAGGACCATGAAAATTTCACAAGTTTTTGTGCATTTCAAAAAAATTAAGCTGTAAACTATTTAACTATGCGCACAAGGGTTCAAGCATGATTGGTGTAATCGCACGTCATTCAAATCCATATAGTTTTTGAAAAAATAAAAAGGTCGGTTTATTATCTAATAGACCTCGTAAATCATCTCTGACATGTGGCTGAGTTTGGAGTCCCTGATATTTGTACTTGAGGGGTACAAATATTACAACAGTAAGCTGTTCTCAGGTAAAAAAAAAAAGGTAAAATCAAATCACTCAATCAATCAGCCAAGATCCACCAAGTTGTTGCTCGGCTCATTACAGAGCCAAACTCAAGTCAGCTGTAAGAGCATCTACGCTTTTTGTGTTTGTAATTCACAGTTACTTAATAAACACATGAGGGAACAAGTGAAAACAGCAACTACGTAATAAGGGAATTATCAAAATGACAAAACTCCAGATCTGAATGCATGTGTTCCAGTGTTGTTGACATGATCTTTAAATTTTGTTCAATGTCAATAAAAGACATTTTTAGAAGTTACCAACTCCTAAAGTTTTAAATTAATAAAAACAAATATTTATTTTGCCCACTTTGCATGGGCAACACATTTCCTCCACTGCTGTAGCAACAGCTGTCACACTTTCACTCCCCGGAACCAACAGTGATATTTTGGTATTCCCAGTTATATCCACTTGTTAAGCAGTAATATTATGCTTTGTGTATGTGTTTCTACACAAAGCTAAATAGTGAGCTTATGCACTAAAACACTGCACAGGCTTTAAAGGTGGTTAATTAAACAGCCACAGACCTGTTAAATATTGTAAAACTGCAAAAATGGAGAGAGAGGCAGGAATACAGAGAGAGAGAGCAACACTTCCTTTTAACAGAACAAATTTGTTATCTGTGTGCAGTGCACATGGTTTTAAGATTTGGCTATGATCTGTTTTTGAGCAATGCAAAAGTAACGAGTACTGTAAAAAGAAATAAGTTACGTTCACCAGACAGTAAAGAAATAAGGCATTTTTTAAAGTAGCGACTAATGTGTAATAGATTACTTTTCCTGAGTAACAACCCCAACACTGCTTATCCTGATCCTGGTGGCCACTGTTGATTGTTTGATATCAGAAAAAAAAAAATTCACAAAAACATTAGTTTTTCCATTTAGTATTTTCCTATGTGTGTCTGTTTGATCAGATCCACTGTGTTCGAGAGCAGTGGCAAGAATATATTCCTGAGTTGAATAAACATTCCATATTTCAACAAATGAAAATATCCTACTGCACAAATGGAGAGCATCCATTATTTGTTTTGTATGACACCACATGCTATAGATAGCTTCCTTGTATCAAGGATGTATTCTTACACAAAGGTAGTGGAGTAAAATGTATAGAACCAAAATGAACAGTAAATGAAGCCACGCTGCATCAAAAAATTATCTAAATTACACAAACTATTTTTCTAATAGAATGAGACAAATTCTTAATGTAAGTGTCATATAGCCAACAATCCACCAAGAAAAATGACAAGGATCTATCGCGGTGTTACGTTGGGAATGACGAGAACAACAACAAAAATTGGAAGTGTTCTAGATGTCTTTCATTAGTATTTCTGTTAAGAGCAAGCAAAAGACTACAAAATGACACCTAAACCACCATCATAGGACAACATCTTAAGCAAGCTGTGGTTGGACATGACCGTTTCTTCGATTAATTGTTTTTCTTCTATAGATTTTCCTCAAACTAATAGTGACTGAATAAAACTATACATTTCATTTGATAAGAATATAGTTGCAATACAATACTTCTGTTTGTTTCTTATTTTCAAAACTTTTTATCGAGGCGTTCCAAGTTCCAACTCACAGACAAAACAGTGGTGATGATGTATCAGAATAAACTAAATCCAAGGTCGCACAGGAAGTGTCCAGTGAGAAAACTTTTCAATCACAGCTCAGATTCAAACTTTGGAATAATAGTTGCCAGTATGGTAAAATGTAAACAAATACTGTTTATATGATCCTTTAAATCTTTTGCTTAAAAAGTAACGTAAATTGTAATATATGTCTCAAGTTACTCTGCATGCATTTGTTGTGCAATGACGATTATTAACATCGCAGGCTGAGAAAGTGTCTGTAGAGTGGGGAGGCTGAAGCGGTGTCACCTAACCACACCCCACTTCCACACAGACCGACACAACAGGTTCTGTTTTTGTACCGCACCACAAACCCTCTGCCCTGTAACTGGCACACGCCACATCAAAAGCCAACAGTACCAACATCAAATACACAAGAACAGACAGAAGTGACCAAACGCTGCATGCATCCAGACCCGAACAGCACCGTGATCGCAGAGAGATCAGGCGCTGGACTTTGACCTGACGGACACTTCCGCGTTAGTCTCACCTGTCCACACCCCCCAAACCCACACAAAAGTCAGCGGAAAACTGCCGTTTTACCTGCCTACAGTACAAAACACACATTTTTGTTAGCAACAGCGTGAACCCAGGTTATTTTACACAGCTCTGCACGAAATACTGATTTCGTCAAACTTCTGTCTTAGTTTATAGCCGTTCATCCCACGAGCAGACAAATGCTAAGTGTTGCAGCTTTAGCCCGCCAGCTAACGCTGCGCTTCCAACAAAAACCAAGTTCACAAAATCAAAAGTGACATCTGGCTCTTCCGGCAACAACTCCCAAGCAGCAATACCGAGGTTTAAAACGCCAAGAAAGACTTCATTACCGATTCTTGAGACTGTTAGACTTGTTTTTCAAAGTCCATAAGTGTGTTCCGAGCTGGATTCAGGCCTAGCCTGGCCTAGCCTAGCCGATAGGTGAACTCAGAGTGTTGACACGATCCAAAGAAGAAGAAGAAAAAACAAACAGGTCTGCAGCTTTCAACCAAAAGCGGGACAGACTCGAGTAAGAAAAACACGGCGGTGTAGTCGAACAGACAGACTGTCCGCAACTGGAAAGCAGTGAGCGTGAAGACGGAGAAAAACACCCACCGACCTCCCTCACTCCTTTCCGCCGCTCTTCCTCTCCGCGAGGGGCGGGGGCCGCGCGGGGGGGGGGGGGGGGGAGTAAATCACAGACTGTATGAATGAACAAGTCTGGAAATAAAGTTATTTTTACTGTTATTATTATTAGACTGTATGAGTGAACGGTATGGACCTCAATACGATCAAGCTGTAAAGAAAGTTAATATTATTATTACTATTATTATTATTATTATTATTATTATTATTATTATTATTATTAGACTGTATGAATGAACCAGTCTGTAAACAAAGTTATTATTCTTAT